>NC_092128.1:56356486-56659516 GCF_043159975.1 Macaca nemestrina | reverse complement strand
GCAGGATTCTGGCCTAGGGCTGCTCATGCCAAACCTGGCTTTTTCTACTGTCCCCGCTCATTTCCACTCATAGGAATTGCATCTATCCTTTGAAGCTCCCCACAAATGCCATCACTTCCAAGAGAGCTGTTTTGATTCTCTCCTGGTCTGATACCTTCTCCCATGCATGATGTTCTTATCTTTGTCAATAGTAGCATACTTAGAGATCTGGGTTTTTGTGGGTAGCTCTACCCATGAGACAGGCTTGAGAATGCCTGCCTCTCCACTGAATTCCTATAAATTTGCTATCTGGCCATATTGTTTTAATTCTTTCTTTACTATACTTTAGTCCAAGTAGACTCTAAAAGCCTTTCTCTGGGGCATACCCAGAGATCAGCCATATAAACTATTCTCTTCTGGTCCAAATTTGTTTCCCTTCAGCAAAAAGGTCCTCATCCCAACAACCTTTTAGTCTGGACGTATGAAGTCTGAAGTGCTTCTGTACGCTTTCGCTACCTTACTGTAGAATCACAAACATATCAAACTGTGAAACCATTGAGCAGGCCTTGCTCTCTTTTTGCATAGGAATGGACCCAAGGAGCAGGGAATGTATAGTTACCAGAAACTTAGTATAGACCCAGCATGATATTTAGTTATGAATAATACAGAGAAGGAAACTTGGACCTTGTTTTCAAGAAATTTAGTTGGTTCCAGGCAGCAAGCACTGAACTAAGTGCTTTATTAACATGATCTAATCCATTCCCTGGGGGCTGCTGGAGCTGTTGGCTGACTGCGTTTACCCTCCGGATCTCTCATCCTAGGTTTTCATACTCTGCACACCATCCTCGGGGTCCACTGTCTCCCTTTGCATAACCTGCTGCATTGCATTGACAGTGGAGTGTTGCTTCTCACTGAAACAGCTGTCGTAAGGCTCATGAAAGGTAAGAGGCCCTGAGTTTGCCAGAGTGCTAGTTCCAGTCAGAGCACCGCCAAGGCTAGCTTCTTGGGCGTGCAACCTGTGCAGTCACAAAGAGCCTGGCTGCACTAAGAGTCCCCTTTTCAGTTTAATGCTGCATTACATCTTGAAATTCTTAGTAATATTTGAACAAGGGCTTGCTCATGTTCATTTTATGCTGAGCCCCACAAATTATACAGCTGGTCCTGTGAGCACAATCCATTCCCTGTAATCATCTTTTGGGCCCATTTAAAGTGTCTTAGCCCTTCAAGAGGTCCTAAGGGACTTTACAATCCACATACAACTATTAGATTCCTTTTCTGTGCAAGAGGGCACTTGAGGCTAGGAGCCTCTGCAGGCTCGTTTCTCAAGAAAATGTCACGAAATGGCTTACTTTCAGCTATTAATGCTGTCGTTTCAAAGTTAGACTAGAAATGCAAGGAAAATTATTGAAAGGGGCAATGTTTATATGGATTTGAACTTTAAATTCTGTAGTATAATCACTCAATTCAATTGTATTTTAAGATGATATTTGTTTATATGAAAGCATTTGTCATTCCTCAAGGTACCTTCTGTTTTAAGTTAGTCAATAAAATTGCTTTGTACCTGGCAGCCTGTTACAGAAAAATCCCTTTTTATTCAGAGAGTCAGAGTAAAATTTCCAAAATGCTGTTAGATTAGCTTCAGACTACACAGTTGGGATATGTCTTATCAAGATGAACCACTCAAGTATTAATATTAACTTGCTGAAGTATCAAAACAGGTATTTGTTTCATTTGCCAATCTCTAACTTTTTTGTAGATCTGGACAATACAGAGAAAAATGAAAAACTGAAATTCAGTATCATTTTGCGGCTTCCACCGGTAATCCTGAATTACATTTTATTTTCTCCCTAAGTTTTGGCATGACCCTCCTTCAGTTTCTTCTTGCAAGAAGAGCATTTACTTGCTTTGGGTTAAAGTCAATTGAATCGTTTCACTTTTCAATGCTTCCAAGAAATCCCACCCGTCCCCAGCCCTCTGTCAGCTGTTTCCCACTGGGCCTACAAAGCACTTGCTCCTCTGGCTCTGCACTGCCTTGGCACAGTCCAGTGAGAACATTAAGCCATTTTCGCCTCTTAGGAAACCACACTAATATTTACATCTGAGTCTGAGAGGGAGGGAGAGGGGAAACGTGCTTTTGCATTTAAACAGATTTAAATTGGATACATTTGAACACAGGTGAGGACAGAAGGTTCTAGAACGGTATTTCCCCTTACTGCATTTCTACCATGGTAGGAAGACATTCCCGGGTGAAAGGAAGAATGAGAAACACAAGGGAATATCAACACTCAGAGTCAGAGATACTATGAAAATATGAAATTCCACAGCAGGGTCTTTCGAGCCTCTAACTCTGCAAACTTCCTGACCTGAAGCCAGCTCCATCTGCTGTGTACACGCCTTGCACACTTGCACCTCTGGCACTGTCCTCTCACGAACAGCTGTCTGTTGTCTTTCTGGACCTAATCGCCCTTCTCTGTAGTAGCCCTTCCCCCTCACTCACAGGCTTACTGAAGCAAAGGCAAGAATAGAAAACAAAGCATATTTTCCATAGCTAGATCTCTCTGGGGAACATTGCTGAATATTTAGTTTGGTCTCCAAATCTGTTTATTTCCCCAGTACTCTTAGGGAATTAAAATTTTCTAGGTGAGACAATGGCAGAGAAGTTGATATAAACATGCGTACACCCCTTAGTTTCCTGTCAAAACATCAGAGTTGGCATGCCCATCTCTGGTTTTGAAGAGCAGCGGATAAACTCCATTTCAGTAAAAGGGTTTGGCAACATCAGTGTATAAACCACTTTCCTCAATGTAGCATTTGAGAGAGTATTTACTCCCTCATTGAAACTTCATAGGAACATGGCATTTCTCCAAGGGTCCTTATCATCAAGGGCCTGTCTTAGGCTAACCAGCTACTTTGGAATAATGCTTTTATAATTATGAATAGATATAAGGTATGTTTACTTAATATAGTGTGCTGTATATTCTCTACTTTTTTTCAATTTGCATAATAGCTTATTGGTCAGAAGATTTGTAGACTTTGGGATCATCCTATGAGTTCTAACATCATTTCACGGAACCACGTGACGCGACTGCTTCAGAACTATAAGAAACAGGTGAGTTTCTCTGAAAGCACAGCCAACTAAATGTTTTTAGGATCCTGTTTGCCCGTGACAACATATCTATATGGACAGCAATTATAGTTCTTATCACTTTATTTTAAAATTGTGCTTATTGTGGAGAACCAACTTACACCTGAAGTGGTTTCCCTTTTAGCCTCGGAATTCTATGATTGACAAGTCATCGTTCAGTGTAGAATTTCTGCCTCTGAACTACTTCATTGAAATTCTGACAGATATAGAGTCCTCCAATCAAGGTAATTTACTCCCTGTTCTCAGGGTCTTTCCACTTTTCCCTTGACACATCAGTCCTTCCCTATTCACTTCTGTGAACTGACACATCAGTCCTTCCCTATTCACTTCTGTGAACTGTTTTCTTTCCAAAATCCTTTTACATACAAGTAGGCCCTTATAGCAGTTGGTTTACATTAGCAGTACACAATTTACTACCTAAATTACCAAATAATCACCTCTGAAGTTTTAAAAGAGTCAAGAGGTTTAAAGTCCATTTGGTTGATGCAAATGTTCTTGGTGCTGAAGTTTAATAAAATTTAAAAACACATTCTCAAAAAAATCATTTTACTAAAATATAATTATGATTTTAATGAGCTGTGAGCACAAAGTTATAAATGTTTCATGGCCCCATAGTAACTCTTTTTCCCTGCCCCCTCCCCATGTTTTTCCAGCCCTGTATCCTTTTGAAGGACATGACAATGTGGATGCAGAATTTGTAGAGGAAGCAGCTCTGAAACACACCACAATGCTTTTAGGCTTATGAAAAAGAAAACGCAATTGGATCTGCTGCTGCCATTTTAATCTTGCTCATTAACCTTACTCCTGTTGAGAATCCTTTAGCAATATTTAAAATTGGTAACAAAACTAAGAAATTGTTCAGCCATTTGAGTTTCAGGTTGGTACACGTTCAGACAGAACTATAACTGCTGTATCACATTCCAATTTTGAATAGTCATTGAGCAACCAAGTGTAGAGAAATGATAAATGGTCTAAGAAGGCATACAGTGGCATAAACTATGCTCTTCCTAGTAGCTTAATAGGCCACAAGCTAGTTGCACTCTGAAATAAAATATGCTTTAAAAATGTAGGGAACAGTGCTTAGAAAAGCAAAAACGAGGTGTGTCATTGAAATAAGAAGAAGAAAATTAAATGTTATGTAAGAACACTATTTGGAAAGAGATTCCTTTTAAAAACTGAGTTTGTACTAAATCAGATTTGCCATGTCCAGCACAGAATAATTTGTACTTAGTATTTACAGCAGGGTTTGTCTTTGTGAATTCAGATGAAATGTATTTAATTTTTTTATATTTATAAAACGTTGATTTAGGAATATTTTGTCATTAAAAAACCTGAAAACAAAGTTTTGGCCTGACTTTCCCTGTTGTTTGAATGTAGCCTTTTTATTGAAGCCAAGAATCATGAGTCTATGAACTTTTTTTTTTTCAAAGGCCACCATGTGACACCTAACTCATTCTACCATTTCCTTTTTTCACTTTTCTATAGTGATTTCATTCTAACCCACAAATACAGTTGCAGCCCAAGGTCAGCCCACAACCCTTTGCTTTTCTGTCTTCAGACTGAACTTGAGATTTTAATGATTATAAATATCATTAGCTGGTATGATCATTCAACTTCCTGTCTAAAATAATTTTGTTCTAAAAATTGTCCTCTCTTATAGAATTACCCTTTTTGGTCAAATACTTCATGGTCACCAATGACTAGGCTCAAAATCTTGGAGCCTAGTCAATGCAATGCTGATTCTTTCTCTTGATAAGGTCATTATCTTTCAATCCCTGCTTTCATTCATTTCTTTGCATACCTGGATTGTTCTAGCTGCTCCCTAAGGTCTAAATTTATCTTAAATATATTTGAGAAAAACACTAGTTTGATCTGGTCACTCTGCTCATAATCTTTTAATAACTTGCCATTCATTATAGGATAAAATTCAAACTCCTTGACATGCAAAGTATCCCAAATTCCTGCCTTATACAATATGAACATTTTCTTCCAGCCAGGTCAGTTCATTGGGCCTTGAACACAATTCTTGTCTTAGTTCCAAGCCTTGCTTTAGGTTATTTCGCACACCTGGATTCCCTTCTTGTCTGTTAAAATCTTATTCATGCTTACGAGTCAGATAAACAGTTCTGTGATCCAGGCCATTCTAGCACCTGGTGGCATCTTCCTTCTGAGCCAGTATCATGCATTGTAATATTTAAGTATCCCTCCCTTTGTGATGTTATTCTTCTATTCTTAGGTTGCTCAAACTTCCTATGTGTGTATTTTTGAATCCCTAATGAGGTTACTAATTCCTACAATACAGGAACTATGTTTAAATATGCAGTATTTCTTATTTTCAAAGGCAATTCCAAGTAATTGCTTTATGACTCACCAAGCAGGTTAGATTTAGGCTGAGAGAGATTAAATTTCTTTTAAATCTGGCAGGATTAGGACCTTGTACAGATGAATTTAGTAAAATAAAGGGATGGAATATTTCTCACTCCCAGAGTTGCAAAATAAAATTCATAACGCTACCAGTATGAAATAAAGATACTTTCACCCCCTTCCCTCCAGAAACACCGCTGGCCCAGCTAAACAGTCATGCAGCCATGTCATGGGCTTGAGAAACAGCCCTGTGCCCACCCCTGGCAGACATACCCCCCAAGCCTGCTGAGCAGCTGTGTGCCCATGAACTGGACCTGAGAAATGGCCCCATGGGCTACCCCTAATAGACATGATCCCAGGCTAGCTGGGCAGCCTTGCACCCACATACTGGGCTTGAGAAGCAGCTCCATGGGCTGCTCCCAGGCTGGCTGAGCACCTATGTGTCTGTGTCCTGAGCCAGAGAAACAGTCCTGTGGACCACCCTCAGCAGACACATACCCAGGCTAGCTGAGATGCTGTATGACCATGTCCCAGGCCTGAGAAACAGCCCTGTGAGGTGTCCCTACCAAACATGCCTCCAGGCCAGCTGACCAGCTGTGCGTCTGCATACCAGGCCTGAAAAACAGCCCCATAGGATGCTTCTCATAGGCACATGTTCTGGCCTGCCAAGCAGACTTGCACCTGTGCCCTAGGCCTGATGATAAACAGCCCTGTGGGCCACTATCAGCAAATGTGCCCCTAGGCCAGCCATGCAGCCTTGTGCCTGCATTCTGGGCGTGAGAAACAGCACCATGGGCTGCCCTTGGCAGACACGTCCCTAGGCTGAGCAACCACATGCCCATGTTCCTAGCCAAAGTAAAAGCTCCGTGGCTCCAACTCCAGCAAGCCAGATTCCAAGCTGACTGATCCACCATGTGCAGGCATCTGCCCTCAACTTGAAAAATAGCCTGGTGAGCCCACCCCAGTTGCCACATACTTTCTCAAACTAGGCCACTGAGAAACATCACTAGTGTGGATTGCAGCTGAAGAAACTTTAAAGATAGCACACTAGTCTCCTTCCAGCTAGAATGAAGGCCAATGCACTCCACTGAACTGACACCCCACAACTCATTTATACAAATAAGTCTTTCCCTATGAAACCTCCATAAAATTGGAAGAGCTGACTTTTCCACCAGATGCGTAGAAATCAATGTAAGGACATATCAAACATGAAAAAGTAAAGAAACATGACACCTTCAAAGGAAAACAATAATTCTCCAGTAACAGACCCCAATTATAACAAAATATAGGAAATGCCAAAAAATCAAAATAATAATCCTAAGGAAACTCAGATTCAAGAGAATACAGATACATAATTCAACAAAATCAGGAAAACAATTCATGATTTGAATGAGAAATCCAACAAAGAACCAAACAAATCCTACAGTTGAAGGATTCAATGAATGAAAAACACAATTGAGGGCTGCAACAAGACTAAGCCAAGCAGAAGAAAGAATCTCTAAACTTCAAGTATTTTGAAATAATATAGGCAGACAAAGTAAAAAGAATAAAAAGGAATGAAGAAAGCCTATAGGATTTATGGAAAACTATTAAGTGAACAAGTAATCATATTATGGGCATTCCAAAAGGAGAAGAGAAGGGAAAAGATGAGGGAAACATATGTAATGAATAGAAAACTTCACAAGTCATGAGGGAGGGGTGGACATCCAGGTCCAGGAAGCTAAAAGAACCACAAATAGATTCAAGCCAAACAAGTCATCTCCAAGGCACATTGTAGTCAAATTATCAAAAGGCAACAATAAAGAATGCTAAAAGCAGCAAGAAAAAAATGTCAAGTCACATATAAGGTAAACCCCATTAGATTAATAGCAGATTGCTCAGCATAAAACTTACAGACTAGGAGAGAATGGGTTGATATCATCAAAGTACTGAAAGGAAAAAAAAAAGCCAACAATATTATATCTAGAAAAGCTATCCTCCACAAATGAAGGAGAAATAAAATATTTCACAGACAAACTAAAACTAAGGACATCTATCACCACTAGACAGGCCTTACATGAAATCCCATAAGAAATACTCAAGGGAGTCTTACATCTGGAAGTGAAAAGACAATCACCATCCTCATGAAAATATGTGAAACTGGCTGGACATGGTTGCTCACACCTGTAATCTTAGCACTTTGAAAGCCTGAGGTGGGGAGGATCACTTGAAGCCACAAGTTCAAGGCTGGCCTGCAAAACATAGTGAGACTCTGTCTCTACAGGAAAAAAAAAAAAAAAAAATTAAAAACATGCAAAACTGGCAAACTCATCCGTAGAGCCAATACACAAACATAAAGGACTCAAACCTTATTACTACAGAAAACCATCTACCCACAAAAGTAAATAAGAGGAAGGGACAAAGAATAAATAAAACAACCAGAAAACAATCAATAAAATGACAGGAGTAAGTCCTCACCTGTCAATAATAACCTAAAATGTAAATGGATTAAATCCCCCATTTAAAATATGTAGACTCAGTGGGTGGATCATGGCAGATGGGATGCAGGACTAGACTGCAGCTCCAGAAGAGAAGCATGCAGAGGCTTGCATTATGAATATTAGCTTCAGATCGACTACAAGAACAGACCATCAATCCTGAGAGGACCCACAGATCCTCTGAAGGAAGCAGACTGCTCCTGCAGGACCTGGGAGACACCCCAAATACTGTGAGTGCCCCAATCGTGGAAGTGGGAAACGGAGACCCTCCTCTCCCAGACACACACCCCCACTGGAGAAGCTAAATGTCTGTTTGTGGGAGAAGTTCCCGACCTTACCTGGAACTGAGACAAGTTAGAGTCGCGCTGAGTGAAATACAGGGGTAGAGGAAGTAGCAGAAAGGCACTGGGAGCTCGCTGGATCCCCAAGCAGCCCATTCCTGCCTGGCACCACAGGGATCCATCAGGAGGGCGGCCAGAGGAGCAGGGGGTAAGACTCCACAGGGAGAAGGACTTCTCTAGCTGAACTTTGTAACAATTTGAACGGGGCCAGAAGCCTCCTGGCCAGAATTTGGGGATAGTGCGAAACCGGCTTGCAGACTTCACAGGCGGGGAAAGAACTAAAGCCCTTTTCTTTTGCAGCTGGGAGGCGGAAAGCCTTGGGCAAGTTTTCAAGCCCAACTTGCCCTCCGCCTGGAAACAGACTTTGGGCTATTGTGGGTGGCACCGTGGGAGTGAGACTAGCCTTTCAGTTTGTATGGGAGCTGGGTGAGGCCTGTGACTGCTGGCTTTCCTTCACTTCCCTGACAACCTGCATGACTCAGCAGAGGCAGCCGTAATCCTCCTAGGTACGCAAATCCAGTGACCTGGGAATCTCAACCCCCTCTACCACAGCAGCTGCAGCAAGACCTGCCCAAGGAGAGTCTGAGCTTAGACACACCTAGCCCCATCCCCATCTGATAGTCCTTCCCTACCCACCCTGGTAGTGGAAGGCAAAGGACATATAATCTTGGGAGTTCTAGGGCCACAGCCACCTCTGGTTCCTCTCCACACTACTATAGCTAATGCTTTCTGGAAAGTGCTATCTCTTTCTGGTGGGAGGAGGCCAACCAGCACAAAAATAGAGCATTAAGCCACCAAAGCTAAGGACCCCCATGGAGTCCACTGCACCCTATGCCACCTCCACCAGAACAGGCACTGGTAACCATGGCTAAGAGACCCATAGATGGTTCACATCACAGGACTCTGTAGACAACCCTCAGTACCAGCCTGGAGCCAGGTAGATTAGCTGGGTGGCTAGACCCAAAAGAGAGACAACAGTCACTGTGGTTCGGCTCACAGGAAGCCACATCCACAGGAAAAGGCAGAGAGTACTACATCAAGGGAACACCCTGTGGGACAAAAAAAATTTGAACAATAGCCTTCAGCCTTAGACCTTCTCTCTGACAGAGCCTACCCAAATGAGAAGGAACCAGAAAACCAACCCTAGTAATATGACAAAACAAGACTGGTCAACACCCCCTCAAAATCACATTAGTTCACCAGCAATGGATCCAGACCAAGAAGAAATACCTGATTTACCTGAAAAAGAATTCAGGAGGTTAGTTATTAAGCTAATCAGGGAAGGATCAGAGAAAGGTGAAGTCCAATGCAAGGAAATCCAAAAAATGATACAAGAAGTGAAGGGAGAAATATTCAAAGATTAAAGAAAAAACAAAATTCAGGAAACTTTGGACACACTTTCAGAAATGCAAAATGCTTTGGAAAGTCTCAGCAATAGAATTGAACAAGTAGAAGAAAGAAATTCAGAGCTCAAAGACAAGGTTTTCAAATTAACCCAATCCAATGAAGACAAAAAAATAAAATATGAACAAAGCCTCCAAGAAGTCTGGAATGATGTTAAACAACCAAACTTAAGAATGATCAGTGTTCCTGAAAAAGAAGACAATTCTAAAAGCTTGGAAAACGTATTTGGGGGAATAATCGAGGAAAATTTCCCTGACCTTGCTAGAGACCTAGACAGGCAAACACAAGAAGCACAACGGACACCTGGGAATACATCACAAAAAGATCTTTGCCTAGGCACATTGTCATCAGGTTATCCAAAGTTAAGACAAAGGAAAGAATCTTAAGAGCTGTGAGAGAGAAGCACCAGGTAACCTAGAAAGGAAAACCTATCAGATTTAACAGCAGACTTCTCAGCAGAAACCCCACAAGCTAGAAGGGATTGGGGGTCTTGTCTTCAACCTCCTCAAGCAAAACAAATATCAGCCAAGAATTTGGTATCCAGCAAACCTAAGCATCACATATGAAGGAAAGATATTTTCAGACAAACAAATGCTGATCAAATTCACCATTACCAAGCCACCACTACCAGAACTGCTAAAAGGAGCTCTAAATCTTGAAACAAATCCTAGAAACACATCAAAACACAATCTCATTAAAGCATAAATCACACAAGACTTATAAAACAAAAATACAAGTTAAAAAAAATAACAAAAAAATTCCAAAAGTACACAGGCAACAAAGAGCATGATACCTCACATGGTACCTCACATTTCAATACTAACATTGAATCTAAATGGCCTAAATGCTCCACTTCCTAAACATATATGCACCTAACACTGGAGCTCCCAAATTTATAAAACAATTACTAATAGGCCTAAGAAATGAGATAGACAGAAACACCATAATAGTGGGGGACTTGCAAAACTCCACTGACAGCACTTAGGGAGGTCAACAAGACAGAAGGTCAACAAAGAAACAATGCGTTTTAACTATACCCTGGAACAAATGGACTTAACAGATACATACAGAACATTTCGTCTAACAGTCACAGAATACACATTCTATTCAATAGTGCATGGAACTTTCTCCAAGATAGACCATATGATAGGCCATAAAACAAGCCTCAATACATTTAAGAAAATTTAAGTTATATCAAGCACTCTCTTAGACCCCAGTGAAATAAAACTGGAAATCAGTTCCAAAAGGAACCTTCAAAACCATGCAAATACATGGAAATTAAATAACCTGCTCCTGAATGAGCATTGGGTCAAAAACAATCAACATGGAAAATAAAAAATTCTTTGAACTGAATGACAATAAATGACACAACCTATCAAAACCTCTGGAATACACCTAAGGTATAGTAAGAGGAAAGTTCATAGCCCTAAACGCCTATATCAGAAAGTCTGAAAGAGCACAGACAATCTAAGTTCACACTTCAAAGATCTAGAGAAACAAGAACAAGCCAAACCCAAATCCAGCAGAAGAAAGGAAATAACCAAGATCAGAGCAGAACTAAACAAATTGAAACAAACAAAAATACAAAAGGTAAATGAAACAAAAAGTTGTTTCTTTGAAAAGGTAAATAAAATTGATAGGCCATTAGCAAGATTAACCAAGAAAAGAAGAGAGAAAATCCAAATAACCTCACACTGAGAAATGAAAAGGAGATATTACAACTTACACCACTGAAGTACAAAAGATCGTTCAAGGCTAATATGAACGCCTTTATGCACATAAACTAGAAAACATAGAAGAGATGGGTAAATTCTTGGAAAAATACAACCTTCTTAGCTTAAATCAGGAAGAATTAGACACCCTGAACAGACCAATAACAAGCAGCAAGATGGAAACGGTAGTTTAAACATTACCAACAAAAGGCCGGGCGCGGTGGCTCATGCCTGTAATCCCAGCACTTTGGGAGGCCGAGGCGGGTGGATCACTTGAGGTCAGGAGTTTGAGACCAGCCTGGCCAATGTGGCTGGCAAAACTCTGTCTCTACTAAATACACAAACATTAACCAAGTGTGGTGGTGCATGCCTGTAGTCCCAGCTACTCTGGAGGCTCAGGCAGGAGAATCACTTGAACCCAGGAGGCAGAAGTTGCAGTGAGCTGAGATCATACCACTGCACTCCAGCCTGGACAAGAGTGACTCTGTCAAAAAAATTACCCCCACAAAAAAGTCCAGTACCAGATGGATTCACAGCAGAATTCTACCAGACATTCAGAGAAGAATTGGTACCAATCCTTTTGACACTATTCCATAGGCTAGAGAAAGAAGGAACCCTCCCTAATCCATTCTATGAAGCCAACATCGCCCTAATACCAAAACCAGGAAAAGACACAACCAAAACAGAAAACTACAGACCAAATATCCTTGATGAACATAGATGCTAAAATCCTTAACAAAATACTAGCTAACTGAATCCACAAGATATCAAAAAGAGAATCCACCATAATCAAGTAGGTTTCATACCAGGGTTGCAGGGATGGTTTAACATACGCAAGCCAGTAAATGTGATAAACCACATAAACAGAATTAAAAACAAAAATTACATGATCATCTCAATAGGTGCAGAAAAAGCATTTGACAAAATCCAACATCGCTTTATGATTAATATCCTTAGCAAAATCGGCATACAAGGGACATACCTTAATGTAATAAAAGCCATCTATGACAAACCCACAACCAACATAATACTGAATGGGGAAAAGTTGAAAGCATTCCCTCTGAGAACTGGAACAAGACAAGGATGCCCACTCTCACCACTCCTCTTCAACACAGTACTGGAAGTCCTAGCCAGAGCAATCAGGCAAAAGAAATAAAGGATATCCAAATCGATAAAGAGGTAGTCAAATTGTCCCTGTTTGCTGACAATATGATTGTTTACCTTGAAAACCCTAAAGACTCCTCCAGAAAGCTCCTAGAACTGATAAAAGAATTCAGCAAAGTTTCCAGATACAAGATTAATGTACACAAATCAGTAACTCTTCTATACACCAATGGTGACCCAGCTGAGAATCAAATTGAGAACTCAATCCCTTTTATAATAGCTGCAAAAAAAAAAAACAAAAACAAAAACGTAGGAATATACCTAACAAAGGAGTCGAAAGACTTCTACAGGGAAAACTGCAAAACACTGCTGAAAGAGATCATAGACAATACAAACAAATGGAAACACATCCCATGCTCATGGATGGGTAGAATCAATATTGTGAAAATGACCATACTGCCAAAAGCAATCCACAAATTCAATGCAATCCCCATCAAAAAACTACCATCATTGTTCACAGACTTAGAAAAGACAATTCTAAAATTCATCTAGAACCAAAAAAGAGCCTGCATAGCCAAAGCAAGACTAAGCAAAAAGAGCAAATCTGAAGGCATCATATTACCTGATTTCAAACTATATTATAAGGCCATAGTCACCAAAACACCATGGTACTGGCATAAAAATAGGCACATAGACCAATAGAACAGAACAGAGAACACAGAAATAAACCCAAATACTTACAGCTAACTGATCTTTGATAAAGCAAACAAAAACATAAAGTGGGGAAAGGACACCCTTTTCAACAAATAGTGCTGGAATAATTGGCTAGCCACATGTAGGAGAATAAAAGTGGATCTTCATTTCTCACCTTATACAAAAATCAACTCAAAGTGGATTAAGGACTTAAGACCTGAAACTATAAAAATTCTAAAACATAACAT
Source organism: Macaca nemestrina (assembly GCF_043159975.1). Lineage (NCBI taxonomy): Eukaryota > Metazoa > Chordata > Mammalia > Primates > Cercopithecidae > Macaca > Macaca nemestrina. The sequence continues at coordinate 56,646,049 of NC_092128.1, read as the reverse complement.
TGGAAAAACACTTCTAGACATTGGCTTAGGCAAGGATTTCATGACCAAAACCCCAAAAGAAAATGCAATAAAATCAAAGATAAATAACTGGGACCTAATTAAACTAAAGAGCTTTTGCACAGCAAAAGGAACAGTCAGCAGAGTAAACAGACAACCCACAGAGTGGGAGAAAATCTTCATAATCTATACATCTGACAAAGGACTAATAACTAGAATCTACAACAAACTCAAACAAATCAGTAAGAAAAAAAAATCCCATCAAAAAGCAGGCTAAGGACATGAACAGACAATTCTCAAAAGAAGATATACAAATGGCCAACAAACATATGAAAAAATGCTCAACATCACTAATAATCAGAGAAATCCAAATCAAAACCACAATGCGATACCACCTTACTGCTGAAAGAATGGCCATAATCAAAAAAAGAAAAAAACAGTAGACGCTGGCATGGATTCGGCGATCAGGGAATCCCACTTACACTGCTGGTGGGAATGTAAACTAGTACAACCACTATGGAAAACAGTGTGGAGATTCCTTAAAGAATTAAAAGCAGAACTACCATTTGATCCAACAATCCCACTACTGGGTATCTATGTAGAGGAAACAAAGTCATTATTCGAAAAAGATACTTGCACATGCATTTTTATAGCAGCACAATTCACAATGGCAAAATCATGGAACCAACACAAATGCCCATCAATCAATGAGTGGATAAAGAAACTGTGATACATATATATAGACACACACACACACACACACACACACACACGGAATACTACTCAGTCATAAAAGGGAATGAATTAACAGCATTTGCAATGACCTGGATGAGACTTGAGACTATTATTCTAAGTGAAGTTACTCAGGAATGGAAAACCAAACATCGTATGTTCTCAATGATATGTGGGAACTAAGCTATGAGGACACAAAGGCATAAGAATGATACAATGGACTTAGGTGACTTCGCGGGGGAGTGGGAGGGGGCAAGGAATAAAAGTCAACATATATGGTGCAGTGTATACTGCTTGGGTGATGGGTGCACCAGGATCTCACAAATCACCACTAAAGAACTTATTCCTATAACCAAATACCATTTGTAACCCAATAACTTATGGAAAAATTAATTAAAATTATACTTAAAAAATAAATTATATCAAGTGACTGATTGGATTAAAGAAAACTAAGACCTAACTGTATGCTGCCTACAAGAAACTCACCTCACTTGTAAAGTCACACATAGACTGAAAGTGAAGGGATAGAAAAAGATATTTCAAGCACATGAAAACCAAAAGTGAGCAGGAGTAGCTATATTTATATGAGACAAGACAAACTTCAAGTCAAAAGCTCTAAAAAGAGACAGAGAAGACCATTATATACTAATAAAGGGATCAACTCAGCAATAAAACAATTATAAATATATATGCACCCAACACCAGAGCACTCAGATATATAAAGCAAATATTAGAGCTAAAGGGAGTGATAGACCCCAGTGCAGAAATAGTTGCAGATTTCAACACCTCATTCTCAGCACTAAACAAATAATCTATATAGAAAATCAACAAAGAAAAATTGGATTTAAACCATACCATGCACCAAATGGACCTAACAGACATTTACAGAACATTTCACCCAACAGGTGAAATGCAGGATACATGTTCTTTTCATCAGCACATGAAACATTCTTCAGGACTGACCATAGGTTAGAAATAAAACAAGTCTCAAAAAAAAATTTTTTTTTTTTTCAGATGGAGTCTCACTCTGTTGCCCAGGCTGGAGTGCAATAGTGCAATCTTGGCTCACTGCAACCTTTGCCACCTGGGTTCAAGCCATTCTCCTGCCTCAGCCTCCCAAGTAGCTGAAACTACAGGTATGTGCCACCGTGGCCAGCAAATTTTTATATTTTTAGTAGAGACAGGGTTTCACCATGTTGGCCAGGCTGGTCTCAAACTCTTGACCTCAAGTGATCCGCCCGCCTCGGCCTCCCAAAGTGCTGGGATTACAGGCATGAGTCACTGCGCTCGGCCTCCAAATTTATTTTTTAAATCAAAATCTATCAAATATCTGACCATAATGGAATAAAATTAGAAATAAATAATGAGAACATTTGAAACTATACAAATACATGGAAATTAAACAACATGCTCCTGAATGACCAAAATGAATAAGAAATTAAGGAAGAAATTTAAAAATTCCTTGGAACAAATGAAAATGGAAACACAACATGCCAAAACGTATGGGACACAGCAAAAGCAGTAGTGAGAGGCAAGTTTATAGCAACAAATGCTTACATGAAAAAACTAGATTTCAGATAACCTAATGATATACCTCAAGCAATTAGAAAATCAAGAACAAATCAAAGTCAAAATTGTAGGAGACACAAATAATAAAGATTACAGCAGAAATAAATGAAATTGAGAGTAAAAAAAATACAAAAGATCAACAAAACAAAAAGTGGGTTTTCTGAAAAAAAAATAAACACATTCAACAAACCATTAACTAGACTAAGGAAAAAAGAGAGAAGACCCAAATAAATGAAATCAAGAGCAAAAAAGGGGATGTCCCAACAGATACAAAAAATAATTCCAGGGTACTTTGAATTACTATATGTCAAGTTAGAAAACCTAGAGGAAGTGAATAAACTCCTTGACATATACAATCTGCCAAGGTTGAATAGGGAAGAACTAGAAAACCTGAACAGATCAATACAAAGCAATTAGATTAAATCAGTAATAAAACATCTTCCACACCTGTAATCCCAGCACCTTGGGAGGCCAAGGCAGGTGGATCATTCAGGGCCAGGAGTTTGAGAACAGCCTGGCAAAACCCCGTCTCTACTAAAAATTCCAAAAATTAGCCAGGCATGGTAGTGCATGCTTATAATCCCAGCTACTTGGGAGGCTGAGGCAGGAGAATCACTTGAACCTGGGAGGCAGAGGTTACAGTGAGCCAAGATTTGGCCACTGCACTACAGTCTAGGTGACAGAGCAAGACTCTGTCTCAAAACAATAAAATAAAATAAAATATATAAAATAAAATGTAAAATAAAATAAAGTAGTCTTCCAACAAAGAAAAATCCAGATGGTATCATTGCTGAATTCTACTGAACCTTTAAAGAAGATTTTTTTCTTACATGGGTAAATCATGTAATGCTGAAGTTTGAGGTACAAATGATCCTGTCATCCAGGTAGTGGGCATAGTACCCAACAGGTAGTTTTTCAACTCTCCCCACCTCCCTCCCTCTTCTCCCTAATAGTCTGTTGCTTCCACCTTTATATCCATGTGTACTCATTGTTTAGCTGCCACTTTTAAGTGAGAACATATAGTATTTGGTTTTCTGCTCCTGTGTCAATTTGCTTAGGTCAGTGGCCTCCAATTGTATCCATGTTGCTGCAAAGAATGTGATTTTATTCCTTTTTTATGGCTGTATTCTATGGTGTATATGTATCACATTTTCTTTATCCAGTCCAGTGTTAATGGGCATCTAGGTTGATTCCATGTCTTTGCTATTGTGAATAGTGCTTTGATGAATGTACAAGTGCACATGTGCTTTTAGTAAAACAATTTATTTTCCTTGGGTATATACCCAGTAATGGGATTGCTGGGTTAAATGGTAGTTCTGTTTTTAATTCTTTCCGAAGTGGCTGAACTAATTTGACATTCCCACCAGCAGTGTTAAGCATTCCCTTTTTCCTGCAACCTTACCAACATCTTTTTTGTGTGTGTGACTTTTTAATAATAGCCATTCTGGCTTGGTGTGGTGGCTCACACTTATAATCCTAGCACATTTTGGAGGCTGAGGCAGGAGGATTGCGTGAGGCCAGGAGTTTGAAAGCAGCCTAGGTCATACAGTGAGACTCCATCTCTACAACAATAAAAGTATTAGCTGGGTGTGGTGGTGTGCACCTGTAGTCCCAGCTACTCAGGAGGCTGAGGTGGGAGGATCACTTGAGCCCTGGAGGTGGAGGCTGTAGTGAGCCAAGATCATGTCACTGCACTCCAGCCTGGGTGACAGAGTGAGACTCTGTCTCCCAAAATAAATAAAATAAAATAAAACAAAACAACAATACTACCCAAAGCAATCAACAGATAGATTGCAGTCACTATCAAAAAACTAATGGCATTCTTCAGAGAAATAAGAAAAACAATCCTAAAATTTGTATATAACCACAAAAGACCCCAAATCGCCAAAGCAATCCTGAACAAAATGAACAAAGCTGGAGGTATCACACTACCACATTTCAAATATACTACAAAGCTCTAGTAACCAAAACAGCATGACACTGGGATAAAAACAGATACATAGACCAATGGAACAAAATAGAGAATCAAGAAATTCATCCACATATCTATAGACAACTGATTTTTGACAAAGGTGCCAAGAATACTCATTGGGAAAAGGACAGTGTCTACAATAAATGGTACTGGGGAAACTGGAGGTCCTTATACAGAAGAATGAAACTAGTCCCCTACCTCTGACCCTATTTAAAAATCAACTCAAAATTATCAAAGACCTAAATATAGGACCCAAAACCATAAAACTACTGGAAGAAAGAATAGGAGAAATGCTTCAGGACATTGGCCTGGGAAAATATTTTATGAATAAGACCTCAAAACACAGGCAACAAAAGCAAAAATAAACAAATGAGATTACATCAAACTTTAACCTTCTGCACAGCAAAGGAAACAACAGAGTGAAGACAACCTACAGAATCAGAGAAAATAGTTGCACACTAATCATCCAATAGGGGATTCATATCCAGAATAAATAAGGGACTCAAATATCTTAACACCAAAAAACACTACAAAAACAACAATCTGATTTAAAAATGGGTAAATGACCTGAACAGACATTTCTCAAAAGACATACAGATGGCCAACAGGTATATGAAGAAATGCTCAACATCACTAATCATCAGGGAAATCAGGGAAATAGAAATAAAAAAAAAATGAGGTATCATCTCACCCCAACTATGATAGCTATTACCAAAAAGTTAAAAAATAACAAATGCTGGTAAAGATACAGAGAAAAGGAGCTCTTATATACACTGTTGGTAAGAATGTAAACTAGAGAAGTCACTATGAAGAATGATATGGAAGTTCCTCAGAAAACTACAAATAGAACTAACATATGATCCAGCAATCTCCCTACTGGAAATTTATCCAAAGGAAAGAAAATCAGAATACTGAAGAGACATCTGCACCCCCATATTTACTGCAGTGCTATTCACAATAGGCAAGATATGAAATCAACCTAGGTGTCCAACAACAGATAAACACATAAAAGAAAATGGGAGTTACACACACACACACATACATATCATATACATAATGGAATACTATTCAGCCACAAAAAAGAACAAAATCCTGTAATTCGTGGCATCGTGAAAGGAACTGGAGGATATTATGTTCATTGAAATAAGCCAGGTACAGAAAGTTAAACACCACATGTTCTCACTCATTTGTGTAAGCAAAAAACTGTTCTCACTCATGTGGAAGCTAAAAGTAGAACAGCGGATACAAGAGGCTGGGAAGGTTAGGGGAAAGGATGAGGAAAGGAAGGAATGGGGTAGATTTGTTAATAGACACAAAATTACAGTGAAATAGGTGGAATAAGTCCTATGTTCTATACCACTGTAGGATGACTATAGGTAACAATAATATATAGTTTCAAACAGCTAGGAGGATACTGAATATTCCCAACACAAAGAAATGATAAAGTTTGAATGTATACGCTAATTACCCTGATCTGATCACTATACATTATATGTACTGAAACTTCACTATGTACCCCATGAGTAGGTACAATTATTATTAGTCAAAAAAGTAAAATGAAAAAAAATGCAAACAGCCATGACAAGTTTCACTACTTTACATAATTTAGATTTACCAAGATTAAGTGCTACTTCTTATTCGACAAAGTGAGTTATGCCTTTGCAATACTTGAGATATTTTCCTTTTCAAATAGCCATTGTTTCTTTTTAAAGTGTGTAGATTGAACGGTATTTGTTTTTTCTTTAATAAACAAAGACTACTCTGCCAATTTCTGTACTTCATTGAAAAGAGATTTATTTTTAGTGCATTTTTATAGCACCTTGCCAACTACAAATTTCTGGAATGTACTCAACATAAAGAGTGAAAAAGAAAATATAAGCAATTCAAATATATACTTTGACATATAAATGTAGGACAGTTCTGTGTCCTATTCAATGTCATGAAAGGTATAGTAGTTGGTAGGTAAAAAGAAACCATGTTGTACTCTGTTGTTGACTAATTGTGGTTACCTTACTTATCAATAAAATTGGAAGTATTATGCTCACATTTTTCACCTGTGGGTACAAGGAAGCCTGGTTGAAGTCCTCTCCTTGAGAGGCCTGGATTTGTTCACCTACTCAGATTTCAATTGGCTTTATAATAGGTTTCCTTATGTGCCTCATATTGGCTCCAGGTTCACTGGGTTTAAAAGGAGCCAAAGCACCATAAGGTTTTGGCAAAGGAAGAGTGGCCTCTGCTTCTGGGATGTAGGCATTTGGACGCTGCTCTGCAGTCGTGTAAACACCATTGGGCATCTGGCGATTATCTGCTTCCAAGAACTCCTGCAAAGAATGATTTTTCCTTTTCAGTTCTCTGAAAACTCTGGTGAAGTCACTTTATCCTTAGGTCCCAAAAGACGCAGCTGGCCTGGACAGTCTTTGACTGTGCTAGCTGATACTCCCCAAAGGGATGGGAGGAGTAGGAGGGTGGAATCACACCACACACACACACACACACACACACACACACACACACACACACCCCTCATTGGAATGGGCTGTATGCTTCAGCATCACATTATTCCTGGAGTTTAGGGTTTTTCAAAGACTGCTTCGTGGGTCCTAACTATGTTTCCACCTCAATATCTGTCATCAAGCACTAATTATTTCCCTGTTTTTGACAAAGGCAGAGCAACATATTTCCTTTGGTAAGTCATTGGTGAGCAAATATTACAATGGAAGAGATAGAGGAGTAAAGTGCAACCAGAGGAGGAAAACGGTCACCAGCTTGCTCTGAGCCGCAACGTTTTCGAGATTTTGCCTGTGCCTCTGGAAAACAGAGTAATCACTTACTGCACTAAAAAGCCCTCTGATAAATGACAGTGGGACACCACAGGTAAAATCTGAATGCCCTAAAAGGAACAGTCCCAGGTGGTGCGGAAATTATAAATCATGTAATTTATACCTGTGCTCAGGTATTCCTAGTGTGTTTTGAATGCAGTTTTGTCTTGGGTTCAGGAGCAAATAGGGACCTTTTTGGTGACATCCACTGGACAGTTTGAGTGAGTTGTACATCTGGAGGATGTAGACTCCTTGGAAAGAGATGCCTAATTCCAGTCTAAGAATACTGACAGGTCATGGGGGTAGGCAGAAGATCTGGTATCTAACTTGCAGGGGGAGTCAGTGATAGACCTAGCGTTAGGCCAGAGGACTAAGGTGGGAAAATAAAGGGGGGCCGCTGAGGCCTATGATGTACATCGAGCATCTGCAGAAGGCATGGCAACTATAATGTGGGTGGAGGCCTCACTGTATGCTGTGGAGGCCACAGCAGATGAACATGGAACAGTCAGGTGTGGTCTGAGCAGAGGTGCCAAGACAGAGATTGGAGACTTAGAGACAAGACCGATGCCAGCCTGGTCGTCACTATGCTGGTGGAAGGCCATGATGTTCAGCCTCGGCAGCCCAGGATGTAAGGCTGTGGGGTGGGACCTGTGCTTGCTAAGTGTTCTTCAGTGAGTATTGTGGCACTCTGGATTACTGCACTTTGACTTATCTATAGAATATCTTTAAACACACTTCTGATGACTGTTGGGACTGTGTGTGGTAGAGTGGGGAAATTTTTCTTATACTGTGGGATGAATGACCCCCTGAAAGCAGCCCCTGCTGGCACCCTTTAGAAAAGCAATACAGGAGCCAAAGCCTACCTGAGACTTTTCAGCGAGGGCCAAGGCATGCATTTCTTCATCTCGAAGGACCTTCAACCATTCTTTCTCAATTTCCTTATTGAGTGGCAGACCTTTTTCTATCCTGGAATTGCAAGTGAAGATGAAGTCTTCTTTCTCCCTGACTTCCTTTTGGAGTTCAATGGTTAGGGCTTGTTTCATGGACAGCTCAGCAACAACAGCCATCATTTTCTCAGTTGCATTTTTTATCCTTCTTTGATAGCCATTCATCTAGAATTAAAGAGCCCAAGGCTTAGTCTATGTATGCGGTCCACGAAGACTTAAAATGGCAGGCTGCTGGCCGTCTATAATGGTGGGGTGCATTTTTGCCTGAAGGAAGGAGGGTCTAACTTGGAATTCACAGAAATTAAGAACTGGAAGAGACTGCAGAGATTGAGCCGAACGCCCTGGTTGTGTAAGGACAAGGAGAGAACAAGAAAAGGATTTGTTTATCTAGTTACTAGATTTCAAGGTGGATAACATTAAGGAGAATAGGTTAGTGCCCATTTTTAAGCATTTTTAAGAGGTGAGAAGGAGAGGTGAAAGGATGTTTTTTTTTTTGTTTGTTTGTTTTTGAGACGGAGTCTCGCTCTGTCGCCGGGGCTGGAGTGCGGTGGCGTGATCTTGGCTCACTGCAAGTTCTGCCTCCTGGGTTCACGCCATTCTCCTGCCTCAGCCTCCCGAGTAGCTGGGACTACAAGCGCCCAACACTACACCTGGCTTTTTAAATTTTTAGTAGAGATGGCGTTTCACCATGTTAGCCTGGATGGTCTCGATCTCCTGACCTTGTGATCCATCTGCCTTGGCCTCCCAAAGTGCTGGGATTACATGCGGGAGCCACTGCGCCCAGCCAGGGATGTTCTTTTTTTTTTAAATTAAAATAAAGACAAGGTCTTGTTCTGTTGCTCACACTGGAGTATAGTAGTGTGATCACAGCCTACTGCATCCTGGAACTCCTGGACTCAACTGCTTCTCCTGCCTCAGCCTCCTAAGTAGATAGGACTATAGCCATGCACCACCACACTTGGCTAATTTATTATTTTTGTAGCCATGGGGACTTGCTGTGCTGACAAGGCTGGTTTTTAACTCCTGGGCTCAAGCAGTCTTCCTGCCTTGGCCTCCCAAAGTGCTGGGATTGCACGCATGACCCACTGTGCCCAGCCAAGAGTGTTCTTGATGCCTAAATTCTAGCTTAATTTGACGTTATTAGTTTGTCACTTATCCAGGGGCAAAAATCTGGTAGAACTAACGTTCCTCTTTGCTTATGTAAGATGATCAGCAGAAGTTCTGCATCTGAAATGACTTTTTAAATGAAAACTGTCACACTGACATGTTGGCGTTATTGATAATTCCTGGTGTGCATCATTACTAGGTCAGAAACATGCATGAGCCGAGCTGGGGAAAACTTAGTCAATAACTTAGAATGAGAGCTGTTCCTGGAGTGTTTTGTCTGTTTGTTTTGAGACAGGGTCTCACTCTGTCACTCAGGCTGGAGCACAGTGGTGTGGTATCAGCTCACTACAACCTCTGTCCCTGAGGCTCAAGTGATCCTCCCACTTCAGCCTCCCAAGTAGCTGGGACCACAGGTGTGCACCATCACGCCTGGCTATTTGTTTTTGTATTTTTCGTAAAGATGGGGTCTCACTATGTTTCCTAGGCAGGTCTTGAACTCCTGAGCTCATGTGATCTACCCGCCTTGGCCTCCCAAAGTGCTGGGATTACAGGCGTGAGCCACTGCGACCAGATCTTTTTTTTTTTTTAAACCTATTAATATCAGCTATTTAGCATTAATACAGTTAAAAGATAGCACTAATTGGAAAAAAAAAAATCTCAAAAGGCAGGAAAGAAGTAAAACTGGAATTAGGGGTTCCTGTAATCTCTCTGTCTTATAAATGGTAGAATCCTTTAGTGTGATAGCCATAGGGGGCAGTTCAGTGGTGATACCTTCTACCTGGCAACACTCACCAGTTCCGCCTACCTTGCCTTATTTTTTCTTCACATCATGTCTCACTGCTGATATGATACATGTTTTTCTCTATTTGATTAGTCTGTTATCCTGTAAGAATGTACTCTTCATGAGGACAAGGACTATTTGTTTTACTCATCATCATAGTCCCAGTGCTCAGGACAGTGCTTGGAATATAAGAGGCACCCCTGCCCCCAAATTAAAGTTGAATATTTTCTGAATGAAGGAATGAATGAACTCTTAGTCTGTTTCATTCTTTGTTCTTGGACCAGGATAAATTGGGACATGCAAATGAGCTTCCAAATACTACACCTAATGTTGAATACCTTCCTCTCCTAAAGAGCATATCCGGTCACATCTGTACCTCTGCTTAGAGGAATGTTATGGCTAGTGATTTACCTGCCTCTGAAAATGTAATAACTGATTATTATATACAAATTTTGCCTCCTTAATGGTAGGTAATATAAATTTTTATGACTTCTATACTGAACTAATTTTTAGGAAGCATGTATCGAATAAAAATGACTACCACTAAAAACTTCAATGAGTCGTAAGTTTTGCCATTTTTATTTGACTTTGACACTTCAGCTTTGACAACTTCCACTAACAGACTGATCAGTCCAGCAGCACTGGTGCAATTCACAACTTTAAGTCATAAAATAAGAAATGCTAAGACTTAGATAAGCTAATGCACTTTGAGTGAATTATCATGTCTGATGTGTCTTTAAATGTTGCTGCCTTTCCTTTTTTAAATGAATTTCCTTTTCTTTGGGGGGAGTCATTTTCCACTCAACCACTGCACACTTGAGTGTGTATGTCCGTCTGTGTAACTAGCCAACTTCCCTTCTCTTCCATAAATTAGAAAACAAAGCTTCGTATTATTCTGGGTTGCTCCAAGTCTTAACTGAGATTTCCCACTTTCTGCTCCCACTTCTGTTGGGAAATTTGCAAGAGGAGCCATAAGCTATCTAGGAGGAGTGAGGACTTGATGAGATGTGCAATCTTGTTTAATGTGGCTAGGCCACTTATGTGTTCGACTGTGTAATACTTGCAACAACTTCGGCTATCACACCCATTACACAGATGAGAAAACTGAGTTTTAAGATCATTTGTCCATCTTTCTCAAGGCCATTTGCTAGTTTTGATAAATCATAGATCTGGAATCTGAATGTCTTTCTACTTTCCAGTTCTGCCTACTATGAGATTATCATTTCAAATGGAGGGGGCAGTGAAATCTGGGGAGGAGGAAGAAGCCAATGGAGAGCATGGAAGGTAGGGAAAGGAAAGGGGAGAATGATTGTTAGACTAGGACTCAGCTGTGCTGGAGCTTTCCTGGCTATGGAAAGTGGCCGCTATGTACATTTCCCTAGCATTACTGTTGCCTTCCAGGCAACTCTGCCATCAGCTTTGATAAGTCAGGCCTCAGTGAAAATGACTTCCCCCAAGGAAAGGGAAATTCATTTTGCAAAAGGCAGGCAGACAACATTTATTTAAAGGAATATCAGACATGCTAATTCAGGCAAAGTGCCTGAACTTAACTAAGCCTTAGCATCAGTCCAGTGGCAGACGTGTGACTCACAACTTTACCTTAGTTTGAGGCAAAGTTGTGATTTGCATACCTGCCACTGGCCTGATCAGTCTATTCATGGAAGTCATCAGAGCAGAAGCATAAGAGTCAAATAAAAATGGCAAAGGTAGTCTAAGATTTACAATCATTTCTTGTTTAGTGTGCCACATGTGCTTCTGAAACAGAACTGGTTATTCATCTTGTAAGTGTTTTTCTAGAGCCTGGTATATGCTAGGCATTGGGGAAAATAAGAACAAGGAACAATGGCTGCCCTCAGGAGCCCACAGTCTCTGGTGTGGGTATTACCATTATCTGTTTTCATCTGTCTCTCCCTACTAGACCCTGTGAGCTTCCTATGGTGTAAACAATGTGTCCCTTCCCCTTTGTTTCTGAACTCATGCCTAGCATGAGTGTAGCACATAGCAGGTGTTCAGTAATTACTGTTGACTGGCTGAACTCTGTACTGGCGGGATGCTCCAGAGGACCCCAGAGGCCAGGTGAGTGGCCAAGCCTCTGATGGCTCTATAGTACGCGTGAAAGGCCTTGCATGAATGGTCTTGTGTAGGGGTAGACTGAGGAAGGAGGGAGTCCCATGCGTGCACAGACATGACGCAGAAATGGAACAGGCACTGGGTGTACAGGCTGATGGGGCAATTCCCCAAATGAACCTTTGTTGGAAGCAGGACTCAGAGCCACAGGAAGCCTGGCGAGACCTGTGGGAGTCTAGGGGGACTTCTAGGGGCTCTGCTGGCTGCTCCTTTCAGTGCAGCTTCTAGCAGTCCCACCCCCACCCTGAGGCTTTGGATCTGCCATCCTAGCCTCTTATGCTTATTAAATTAAGGGGTTCTGTGTTCCTGGCCTTTCCTCACCAGTGGTGCCTGGTGGGCACCTCCGTGGTGCAGTTGGTCTGGGTGTTGTGTGACTGCATTTCTCTTAACAGTCCCTTTCTATTTCTGGGTTCTGGCTGAGTTCTGGATTGGAGCAGTCCCTACTAAGATCACTGGATAAGTGAGGCGCTCCGCTTAAAAGGAACTAGAAAGGATTTCACTTTGTGCATGGGATACAAAGATAATAACGGTCATAGTTGGATAGTTGCCCTGCTAAGTGAAACTTGAATACTGTCATTTAAAAGCTTAAGTTTTGCCACTGCGAAGTGAATTCGTTCAGGGAGTAAGATTGAAACATTTTGGACAATTCTGAGTCATCCTTCCGTTTTTCTAAGTTTCCCTAGTCATAAAGCCTAATCTCTCCAGTGCTTCCCTCAATAAATCTATCAGTCTGTGGAAAATAAAAGGTAATAAAGGAGCAGGGGCAGAAGGGAAAAGGCAGGGTCTCAGGCCTACCTTCTTGGCTAAGAGCAGCGTGTCCTGCTTGCAGTCCTGAGTTTTGCTGCAGAGCCTGTCTGTGAGCCGGGAGACCTGTTCATAGATGAAATCCTTCTCCAGCAGCTTCTCCTCCTTCTTGGCCAGTTGTAGTTCCAGCTATGTTTGAAAATAGTTTCAAGAGGAAGAAAAAATGTCATCCAAGACAAAATCCTATTTCCTAATTAGAGCACTATTTCCCCCTACCCCTACAAAATACCTCTGGAAAGTGTTTAGAGCTGGGTTAAGTCAAGACTTCCCCTGCCCCAGCCCCTGTAGATACCTCTGGGAGTTACAGTAGGGCCCCCTCAGCTCTATCTAGCATCCACATCACCATTCTTCTGATGTGTTCCCATCAGGAAGACAAATTAATCCATTTAAGATGCCAGAATTACTCCTTTGGGCCATGAGAGAAAGGTGCCTTCGGAATCTCAAAACCACTGGTTTGGAACTTCTTTTGTCAAGTGTCTAAATCAAGCTTAGAATGTATGACTAGATTACAACGAAAGGACTATATTAGTGACTCGAATAACGAAGGATAGGTCTGTCAGCATAACATGAAACAGTACCGTAGGTATCTGTGAACTACATCAACAAGGGGCTACCAGATGCAATTTTAAGCAAGAATGTTTACCTTGTCTAATTTTTTGATCATTTCCTTTTCGGTCAGATCTTTCCCTGGAAGGAAGCGAGCTCTGTTCTCACCGTCAGGCTTTATGAACTGTTTCTCCAGGTCTTTAATTCTGTCTGTACACTGTGAAAACTATTAAGAAAAAAACATTAACTTTAAAATGAATTCTCTAGCTCAGTAAATTTGAAAATCACATTGCCTAGGGTCTTCAGAGTTTTTCAGGAGGACCAACCCAGACAAGGGTAGAAGAGAACTCTGTTTTCTTAACACCCCATCAGATGGGACCTGCTTAAGTGACGTTTATTGCTCATTTATGGTACTGCAATGATGATGTCTACAATTGACCATACAAGGTGAGGCAGTGCCTTCTGGGTCATAGAAAAAGCTGATTTCACAAGCAACCCTTGATTGCTTCCCATTTGTGTCATGTTCATGGGATGCTGCGTGGTTGCAGGGCTCCAAGTATACAGCCTAATATGGTTGGATGTGCCCCCTCCAAATCCCATGTTGAGTGAAATGTGATCCCCAATGTTGGAGGTGGGGCCTGGTGGGAGGTGTCTGGGTCATGGGGGCAGGGTGGGGCCTTCATGAACGGCTTGGTGCTGTCCTTATGATAATGAGTGAGTTCTCACTCTGTGAGTTCAAGTGACATCTGGTTGTTTAAAAACAGCCTGGCTCAGCCGGGCGCGGTGGCTCAAGCCTGTAATCCCAGCACTTTGGGAGGCTGAAGCAGGCGGATCGTGAGGTCAGGAGATCGAGACCATCCTGGCTAACATGGTGAAACCCCGTCTCTACTAAAAATACAAAAAATTAGCCAGGCGCGGTGGCGGGCGCCTGTAGTCCCAGCTACTCGGGAGGCTGAGGCAGGAGAATGGCGTGAACCCGGGAGGCGGAGCTTGCAGTGAGCCGAGATTGCACCACTGCACTCCAGCCTAGGTAACAGAGGGAGACTCCGTCTCAAAAAACAAAAAAAAAGCCTGGCTCCTCGGCTTCTTTCTTTTGCTTCCTCTCGCTACACAACGTGCCTGCTCCCCCTTCACTTTCCACCATGATTGGAAGCTTCCTGAGGCCCTCACCAGATGCAGATGCTGGCACCATGCTTCCTGCACAGCCTGCAGAATCATGAGCCAAAATAAACCTCTTTTCGTTTTGTTACCCAGCCTCAGGTATTCCTTTACAGCAATGCAAATGAACTAATACACAACCTTCACCTCTTCATTGCAGGTTGTTACAAAGACCAGGGTAACTAGCATACAACACGCTGGACTTCATTTTGAAACACTTGGCTGGCAATGGGTTTAATGGCTTCCCAAAGAAGGAGAAAAACATTCTTAATCATTGAACCTACCTAATGTATGCTCTGTGAGGAACAGCTTGGGCTATTTGTATTTTTTCTGCTAAATCCCTAATATAGTGTCATATGTATTAACTGTATTTGTTGAATCAGTGAGATTTTGGAGGTGAATGAAGAAACATGGCTACTCCTAAATAGGAAGGGTAGCCACACCTAGTTTTTGTCTTATAGGGAGAGAGAGGTGACAATCAAGAAGCATTATTTTTCAGTTTTCCTACTGAATACCTGTGTAATCTCAGGTAAATCATTTGTCTTCTCTAAACTTTAGTTTCCTCACTTGTCAAATAGGAAGAAAAAGCTCAGTCCCACGGGGTTGATCCATCATGTGAGATAATGTATTTATGGTATTTTACAACATGTCTAAGACTGATACAGGTAGGCCGGGCGCGGTGGCTCACGCCTGTAATCCCAGCACTTTGGGAGGCCGAGGCAGGCGGATCACAAGGTCAGGAGATCGAGACCATCCTGGTGAACATGGTAAAACCCCGTTTCTACTAAAAATACAAAAAATTAGCCGGGCATGGTGGCGGGCGCCTGTAGTCCCAGCTACTTTAGAGGCTGAGGCAGGAGAATGGTGTGAACCTGGGAGGTGGAGGTTGCAGTGAGCTGAGATCGAGCCACTGCACTCCAGCCTGGGCGACAGAGCCAGACTTTGTCTCAAAAAAAAGACGGATACAGGTAGCATTTTTAAAATTTATGCTCCTCCTCCCTACAGAAAGAATTATAAATGGTGATCAATAATTTAACATTGTCCTTTTTCCGGTATCTACATTCCTTAAATGTCCTTAATACAGAATTGAAGTATACATACATATGTAATCAAGCATTTGTTGTATTTATTATTAACAATACTTAATGTTCCCTTTTCTTAATTAGGAAACTAAATAAGAAACAAAAATACAGTGCTTGCTTATAAAGGGGTGTCTCGATTTTAGTTTTCCTTTGGCATTTGAGGAAAAACTGTTCATGCTGTTTATGTAAAATAGTGTCTTCGTGTCCCAAAGTAATTCATGTGACTTCCAAGGTGCCTAAAATTGAGCTATCATTACAGAACCAGGAGAACAGACTCATGATAATCCTTGGATTAGACTGTTGGACAATTAAAAACTGTTCTGGACAACTGAAAAAAATGCAAACCTTAAGAGAATTCTGAAAATGATGCAAAAAAGGGGGAAGACTTAAAAAAAAAAAAAAAAAAAAAGACACTGTGGCTGTAAAAAACAACAGGATATGACCGGGATCTGGCACTGCAGAACAGGGCACAGAAACGGCTTGCCTGAAGCTAGAAATTCCACAGCACATCCTTCAAGGGTACACATGATTGGTGCTGAGCAGATAATCAGAATTCACTCCGGTAGAGCAGATAACTGATAACACATAGTCTGCATGTCTCAGGTGATGTGCAATCAAAATGATCAAAGTTCACCATCAGGTAGGGAGTGTAGTGTTATGAAATGTATAATATTTCCTTCTTGGGTAAAAGCGAATTTACATTTCACACTAGATAATTGGTTTTATATAACAAAATGACATTTTTTTTTTTCTAAGAACAATTTATCCACTGAATGGAAGTATTGATTTGCAGTGAACACAAAGAATATGCTTATGCAATAGAGAGGAAATTATTCTGTTTCAGATTTTATTGAATTTAAAGTTCTTTTATGTTGCTCTGCATCTTGATAGTGTAGGATGGGAAAAGATAGACCTGAAGCTTCATTTTGGGAAAAAGCCGGAGAGAGCCAAATTCTTCTGTAAAATGAAGTGGGGGCAAGTATGGAGTTCCTGGGGGCCGTCTGGGATGATGAGGCTGTGGAGGGAGAGGGGAGGTGAAAGACAAGCCAGTGAAATTGAGCTAGGCAAGGGTGCAGTACAGAGTATTAGCACTCAGGGAAGTGTCTCCAGTGATAGAGTGCCCCCAAGAAGAGCATGGATGTCTGATATCTAATTGAAGGGCTTTGCATTTCTGTAATGTAACCCCACATACCATTGCCCCACATCTTTAATAAAGTCTGTCCACAGAGGTCTGACATGAATGGTCTTGTGTAGGTATAGCCTGAGGAAGGGGTCAGTCCTGTGCCTTTGCGGACATGGCACAGAAGTGGCACAGGCACTATGTATGCAGGCTGATGGGCGATCCCTCAAATGAACCTTTGTTGGAAGCAGAAGTCAGAGCTCCAGGAAGCCTGGGGAGGCCTGTGGGAGTTTAGGGGGACTTTCTGGCCAATTGATCTGAATCTGGCTACACTTACTGAAGAAATGAATGGAAGAACTCATGGCTCAATTAAAAAAAAAAAATACTTGAAATCAGAACATTGGCATATTTGTGCAAACTGAAAGAGGCTATTATCTATACAGCATATGCACATTCAAATGGCATAAAATATGAAAGCAGATCTATCATATAGTCCCATGAAATCCTATGAATCCCCTTGACATGATTAAAAAAAAAAAGAGGGGGGCCCAAAACTGTCCAGGGCATGAGCTAATGAAAACATTTACTTGTACGCCTAGAAAACAAATGAAAGGATTTCTCCCAGATTTCTGATAATTTTAACAGTAATTGTATCTTGGGGGTACAATTTTATTTTCTTCTTTATAATTTTTATACTTTTACAAAATTTCATTCACCACATATCTTAACTTTATTATCAGGAAAAAAAATCCAAATGCAAACCTGACATTTTAGAAAAAATGTTATAGGTTAGAATTTGTTCCTGCTACATTGAGTTAATGGGAACAAGTTTAGGCTACACAGATTTCAGTTTAATTTTAAAAAGTTTCTATGAAGAATAAACCCCTAGTAACACATGTGAAGAAAGTAGCTTTATATTCATATTTTATTTTGTTTTTTCATGTTTTAGTTTTTTGGATTTATCCACTTTAAAAAAGGCCATGTCAGAGGCCAAGTTACTAAGCTATCATAGAACTACAGTGGTTAATAAAGAGTCAAGTTATATGTGACTGCCAACTACTAATAAGCAACAATCTCCAGACAATCTCTTGCTCTGGGGGCCAGAGTATCAAAAGAGTGCTGGCTCATCCTCAAGATCTATCCAGCAAGCAGCAACGACATGAATATGCTGAGGGTAGTGAGAGTCTAGATCAGTGAAGTTTGAGCTATGAGGAAACTGAGCTAGAGATAAGTCCTGGGAGACTTTAAATTCTAAGAAAGGCAGAAAATGCCTCATGAGAAAAAAAAGACAATGTGGAGTCTGGATGCCTGAAGCGCAGATTCCACCCTAGAGCAGCATTCATGTGCATTTTTAAACAAGATGGATTCTTACAGGTCCTAGAAATAGTATGGCTTGGTTTACATGCAAGAACTCATCTACAAACTAATAAAGGTGGAAAAAAATAAATGGTCTGAGGAAGTGTCCTGTGATCACTCACCCACCTGAATTTGGAGCACAGCTAGGTCGGCATCCAGGGACCTCTTGGCTGGCAGTAATTTCTGGGTAACACAAATTTGTCTTTGCTTCTCAGCAATCTTCAGTTTCAGGAATCGGATCTTTTCTTCCAGTAGATGTATTTCAATTTCTCCGTTTAGTTTCATCTTCTCTTGGATATTTATTTTTTCATAAAAAATGCATACTTCTTCTTCCCGCTCTATCAGCTGAACGCCACTGTGGTCAAATTCAGAGGTAGAGGTTAAGTGGGCATTGAGACCACCGTTTTACTAGTCATTGTGATTCCCTCTGGCTTTGGATGCAAGATATACATCAACACAGCATATACTTCCAGAGGATGACAGATAGTCACCAATGGCTTTCTAGTTAAATTACATCCACACTTTGGATTTCTCTAGGGATAGGAGGGTTACTGAGCCTCTCAAGTTTGAGGCCGACCATGTGGTTGGCTAGCCACAGTGTCTCTGAAAGTCCCAAAGGTTTTCCCGGGGTGGGAAAGAATGTCATTCCCAATGCACAAACAAAGTGATCCCATAGTCTGATTTTCTGCAGATCCTTTTCTCGGGTCAAACTTGCCAACTAAGGCCTGGCCAGAAGCACACAGGCAGGGGGCCAGGGAATGTAGTTCTGGTGTGAGTCTGCTCTACATTAAGTTGCTAGGCCCATTAGTTTCTTCTCAAGTTGAATATTTCTGATTGTAATTTCCCCATAAACAGACAAAAATCTATCCTTTGTAATCATGCCAGGAGAAAGACCCCTCCTTGAACGAAGAATATGGGGAGGAAACAATGTAAGAATGTTCTAACCCTAGCAGCTTTGGTCTGCATGGCTGATCATGCCCCACTGATCTGAGTAGCACCTGGGTGTACACTGTTTGTCCAAAAGCTTTGGTTTGTGCCAGGAGCCAAATAGTATTTTTTTTCTCCCCTGGAGAAAAACCTACCAGCCCTTTGAAAATCTGCTGTTCTTCAAAGGACCCTAAAGGTCTTCCCACACACTATGCATATCTGTTATTTCAGAGTTCCTCCTTTAATTGCTTCTATCTATGACTCCCCTTCCTCAAAACATGCATGCACGTGGTTGTACTTGGCTAATCCCAGCTCTATATTTTGTCTGTTTTCCTTTCAAAGGCTCAGGATCAAGTTCTCTTGATAACCGAAGCCAGGAGCAATGTTGTACCACATTTTTGTACTCTCAAGTTCTAGCACTCTAATGCCTTATACAGAAAAGCACACAATCAAAGTTTGATTAAAAAATTCTGATACCAGATGTCATTATCACAGGGCTCTGCAAATTTCACATTCCTGTTTCTCAGAGCATAAGTAACTTGGGGGAACTGCTGAAGTAAACATTGATTAATAATATAATTACAGCCTGGAAGAAATAATGCTACTCCTAAAGGTCTTACTAACTTGCTGAGCAAATGAACTAGGAGAATGGCTGAGTAAATATAATAAGACCAAACCTACCACAAAAATGGGTACAAGTTCCACACTTATTTATGTCAATTATGTTGAAAGAATCTGATGTTATAAGAGGCGCCCTGAATGACCACCTAGGAAAGGACATTGATCTTCAAGCAAGCAACTTCCCCAAACCCCTCCTCTTTGCCTGTTTATGAGGATGGTATTTCTATTTTTTTTTTTTTTTGGAGACAGAGTCTCACTCTGTGGCCCAGGCTGGAGTGTAATGGTGCGAACTCGGCTCACTGCAACCTCTGCCTCCCAGGTTCAAGTGATTCTCATGCCACAGCCTCCCAGTAGCTAGGATTACAGGCACCCGCCACCACACCTGGCTAATTTTTTGTATTTTATTAGTAGGGATAGGGTTTCACCATGTTGCCCAGGCTGGTCTTGAACTCCTGAGCTCAAGTGATCCCCCGCCTCGGCCTCCCAAAGTGCTGGGATCACTCCACTGTGCCCGGCATGAGGACAGCATTTCTTATTTTCAAGGGAAGCAACACACAGTCCCTTCTCTCCAAAGGCTAATGAAACCTGAATATCACATTTCCCTCACTATTCACTGTCAAGTCTAGGTAGAAAAAGAGGTGACATTCCTCAATTGGATCCCTGGTGCTCTGTTCTCACACCTGGTTTTTACCTTTCATTTCGATGCTGAACAGCTTTTTCATATCTTTTGCGAAGCTGCACCATCTCCTCTTCGATCATTGTGATCATATTGGCAAGTCTGTCAATGTTATTTAACTGGGCTTCCTTCTTTTCTTTCATTTCCTGAAGTTTTGATGCAATTTTGCGCACATCGTTTTGCATGCTCTCTCTGATGGTAACATTGTTGGCGTGTTTCAGCATGGAATTTTGTAGCTTTCTTTTAAAATAATAAGACAATGGGTAAGATGATAATTTTCTTTATTTAAAAGGAATGAAGGCTTCTGAAACACAAGCACTATCAAAGCAGACCTTGCTTTAGTGTAGCCCTTGAAATGATGATGCTAGTAATAATGATATTCATCTTATAATACTCTTCAGGAATTTTCATAATCCTTCCAGGTCTCAGATTTTCTCTCCTCCAGATTAGAAAATCTTTACTTTGTGCCCCAGCATTCTGCTGCCCCGCTTTATGAAAGCAAGAGACTGCAGTCATTCATTTATTGTCATTCTCAGGAGACTGCTGTCTTGAGGACAGAGATGGTTATATCCAATAATATCCATTGGACATAAGGTGGTACCTGACTCAGTCTATGGCCACAATAAATGCTGAATGAATGCATGGCCTCCATAAATGTATTTCATTTTCAAGTTGGATGAGAACCTGATTGGGAAATTATATTTTTCTTTTCATCCACCCCCGACCCCTGAAATGAGGCCACTTTATAATCGCTTTGTTGAAGGAAACTGGGCAATAATGGCCACCAGAAAATTAGATTATACCCTGATCGTGTACTGTTTACTAACATAGGTGAAAGAGTCCAGCAGATCTTGGCATATGGTAAATAATAAATGAAGAAAACAACCATTTGCCAGACATTCTTCTGAGTGGTTTTTATATGGATTAGCTCATTTCATAGTAAAATGTCATATGAAATAAGGACTATTTGTATGGATAAGGAAGGTGAGCTCAGAGAGACAAGGCAGCTTGTCCAAGGTGACACAGGTAGTAAGTGGCAGGGGTGGTATTTGAGTCTGGACACCACCTCTTTCACCAATCTGCTATAATGTATTGCCTCCCACAACACATTAGATGCTTTAAATCTACAACCAGGGGATGTTGGTTAACAAACGATTTGATTGTTTTCTAACTTCCCAATCCCAATTATTAGATTTGTGCTTTTCTTTCTAATTTCTTTTCTTTCTAAAATCATCGTAGTAAGCACAGTTATATGTTACAGTTTTTCATTCGTTAAAAAAATGACTCCCAAACAGTAGAAGCATGATAGATTATCATCTATAAAACAAGATGCTTGAACAAGCACTTTCTCTGGCTTTCTAAAATACTATTATTTTTATTTTTTTATTTTTTTGAGACAGGGTCTAATTCTGTCACCCAGGCTGGAGGGCAGTGGCACCATCTTGGCTCATTGCAGCCTCTGCCTCTTTTCTATTGTATTATCCCCAGGATTTTTAGAGTTCAAATGAACCAGAAAACAAGCCTTTGAAAGGCCAGTAGTTATAACACTTACCTTTCTTGACTAACAGCACTATTTCTCAGAATTTCAAGTTCATTTAATGACATTTTATGCCTTTCTTTTATTTCATTTACTTTCTGATGAGCTTTGTGGAGTAAGTTAACAAATTTGTTTCTTTCATTTCGAATGGTGTCATACAGTTTAGCAAACTCTTTGAGTCTGTAAATACAAAGCGTTTACTGAAACTTATGAAATAAACATCAGGTTTTTTTCTCACCTAAATAGGTAAAACACCATATAATTACTTTACCTCCGATAAATTTCACATTTTTTCTTCTTGTGTATCCTGATTTCAAGATCCTTTGCTTTGATTTCTTTAACAATGTTGGTATATTTTTGCTGAAATGTAAAAAAAAAAATGTCAAATAAATAACAACATATGAACACTCCCAGCTCTATTCCATATCATTCCCTTCCATTAAAGACAATTCTCCAGCCTAGGCAACATAGAGAGACCTCATCTCTACAAAAATAAAAAAATTATCTGGGTATGGTGGTATGCACCTGTAGTCCCAGCTACTCAGGAGGCTGAGGTGGGAGGACCACTTGAGCCCAAGAATTTGAGGCTGCAGTGAGCCATCGCATCACTCCGCTTCAGCCTGGGTGATAGAGTAAGACTCTGTCCCTCAAAAGTCTTTCTTGGCTTGCTGGGTTGTATAGATCAGGGTGAAGGTCTGAAAATCCCCTGGCTAGCTGAACTGATTCACATTGGCTAAGACAAACTGTTAACTGTTACCTAAGGAAGACAACAAACAAGAGAAGGGAAAAATCAAAAAGCCTGCATGGGTTGGGTTTGAGGAAAAGTTTGGAGGACTTTTGAGAGAGAGGAAGAGTGATTTTGAACTACACAGCTGGAATGGGTGAGCATAGAGTTTATGGAAGATAGATGAAGAAAGAGGATTCCTAATAAGATTTGGTGGTATTATAAACTGAACTCTCTGTGGTGCTTTGTCAGAGACTGAAGAAATGATTTTAAAGTGCTTTGCAGTATTTTGTATGTGGGGTGTTTTCCTACACAATAAAGCATCATATTGAGACCAGCTGTAAGGAGGTGTTACACATAAATATTTTAAAAGAAAGCAGTTACATTTCTAAAATTCTAAAAAATATATCAAGTGCTAAATACATTAGTTATGTTCTTTAAATCTAAAGATACTGGTTCTTGTATCTGGGATAAGAAACGTATTCAAAAATGAAGGACTTGCTGGTAGAAACCAGAGGAAATAGTTTGTCAGCCTTCTCTCAAGGACCGAGAGCAAAGCCCATTTGGTATGAGTGATTCGAAAGAAACTAGCTGTAGAGCCAAGATTGATGTGTAGCATTTTTCTAATGTTGTTCTCCATGAGAATAGGGGTCAGGAAGAAACAAATATTTAAATAACTGTACACATGAATAATAAAACAGATGAGAAAATGTAGTGTCATCTATTCTGTCTTGGGAGTGATAGCGACATTGTTTTTTTTTCTTCACCTTGGTCTTTAGGGATGTGGATGCCATGTGAACGTAAAATAGTAAGACTGACTGCCTTCTTATGAAAATCGCAGCTGAGTACAGGTAATGTTTCATGCACTAATTCCTAAGGCTACAAATACTCAAGGGATAAACATTTGTACCTTATCAATTTCCATATCTCAAGAAGAATTGTCTTTTGTGGTTTAATATGAATTAACTCATTTAATAATGAGGTTTGCTTTACATAGATTAGTCACACGTAGATAACATGTACATCAGTTTTTGAGATTAATTGAAAATTATCTAATTCGTAAAACAGATCAGTGTTTATTTTAACAAATCAGTATACCTCTAGTGTTTCTATAATTTCTAAAGAGAAAAGGGAGGAAGTTTCTAACTAGGAAAGACTCACTTGAGTGGGATCTTCCCAGCCAACACCAAGTTGTCTTGAAAATGTTATTCTGGACCAGTCCCATCCCAGACCCTGACCTGGTGAAGATGGCTTTCTCCTTCCTTCTTTTCCTTCCTTCCCTTCTTCCCTCTCTTCCTTCCTTCCTTCCTTTTATTTTTCATTTTTGAGATGGCGTCTCATACCGTCACCCAGGCTGGAGTGCAGTGGTGCAATCTCGGCTCACTGCAACCTCCGCCTCCCGGGTTCAAGTGATTCTTCTGCTCCACTTCCTCAGTAGCTGGGATTATAGGTCCGCCAACATGCCAGGATAATTTTTTGTATTTTTAGTAGAGATGGGGTTTCACCATGTTGGCCAGGCTGGTTTCGAACTCCTGACCTCAGGTGATCCACCCGCCTTGGCTTCCCAATGTGCTGGGATTACAGGCACGAGCCACCGCTCCTGGCCCAAGATGGCCTTCTCACATCTCTCCTCTCTCCTCTCCTTGTCCTACTCCTGCATCTTACCCCCTCAACCACCATGTGCTCTCAAGCTGCCTTTCTTTCATCCTGTCCTCCCTGACCATTTCTTTACCTGGTGAAATCCAACTACCCCATGAACTTCACTGTTGCTGCAGCCTTCATGGTGGAGTCTCAACTGTTTAACGTGGATTAAGTAACTTTCATCATCTGACTTCTCCTGCTCTCTGGTCTCACTATTTGACATCTTTTCTCCCCATCTTCCCATGTGCCAGCCATGCTGAACTTTTTAGTTTCTTAAATATTAAAGTGGAAAAATAAACAGTGAAAGGGGGATGTGAAGTGCCTGCAGTGGGCTGTGCAATGTAGATCTTCTCCTCAAGTCTTCTTTGCAAAAATATACTTCATACCTCATTGCTCACTAATGCTTTGGTGTAAGTGAGCTCTTGCTGCAGAGTGAGAAGAAATGCCATTCCATGTAAATACTTAGAATGAGAACAAAGGGTGTGCTTGGAAACAGACCACATCTGGGTCATGTGATAAACTCCCTCCCTCCCTCCCTCCCTTCCTTCCGAGAGGGAGTCTCGCTGTGTCGCCCAGGCTGGAGTGCAGTGGTGCGATTTCGGCTCACTACAACCTCCACCTCCTAGGTTCAAATGATTCTCCTGCCTTAGTCTCCCAAGTAGCTGGGATTACAGGCACCTGCCACCATGCCGGGATAATTTTTGTATTTTAGTAGAGATGGGGTTTCACCATGTTGGTCAGGCTGGTCTCAAACTCCTGACCTCAAGTGATCCACCTGCCTTGGCCTCCCAAAGTGCTGGGATTACAGGCATGAGCCACCACACCTGGCCTGATAAATTCTTCTATTTTAGTAATATGTAATATCCTGTTCATTTTTAACAGGGAGCTTCTGGGCATGATCTGGACATAATCCTTATATGGAATAAATGGTTAATGGTAGAATTTTAGCTGGCGTGACAGGAGGGCTGTTTTACCATTTGTTGTATTGTTGATTTTAGGGGGGAATGTTGCACTGGCACTTTTTTGGAGGCCCAGGAAAATCACAGCGTGATGCAGCAACTAAGGGTATCTGGCATTCGATTAAATGATGCCATCTTGATGAAGTTGGGAGGGACAGCTATCTAATGCTACCACTCTTGAGTTGTTCCTGGACAAATCACAGTGGAGTCTGAGATGGGAGTGAAAACTAAATGATATCTGCAGCCTATGCAGCTGCCAGCCCTGTCCACGGGAGGCACCCATTCTTACTGAAACTGCCATCTGTTCAAATCCTCTGCTCATTGTCAATGATCTCCTTTCCCCTCTAAATTGTTGACTACTGTGAATTGAATCCTGGGACTATCTTTCAGTGCGTGATGGAATCTCATTTAGGGAAGATTTATAGTCACTGGTACTTGAAGGAGAGGCACAGTTATAGCGATCCCTTGGCATACATAGGGAACTGGTTCCAGGTCCCTTTGAGAATACAAAAATCCAAGCATATTCAAGTCCCAAAGTTGACCCTGTGGAATTCACCGATAAGAAAAGTGGGCCTTCCATATATGCAGGTTTTGTATTCTGAGTACTCTACTTTTGATCTGCATTTGGTTGAAAAAAAATCTGTGTATAAATGGGCCCATGCAGTTCAAATCCATGTTGTTCAAGGGTCAATTGTATAGCTTTCTAATGCACACTGCATTCAAATGAGGCTACCCCGAACTCTTGTAGTTATCAATAAATGGTTTTAAAAAATGCAGTTACCTGAGCTTTCAGGAAATCCTTGGACTTTTGTTCCTTTTCATCAATTTTGATTTGAGTCATGCGGACAAGGTTGAATACCAGCTCTTTCATGTTTTCTTGCTCCTTTAAAAGCTTGTTTTCTTCTGCAAGTTGTTGTTCTACTAACTTAGACTCCATTTCAGATATAATTTTCTTTTGAAAAAAGCACAGATAATATTATAACTTAATTGAAGGAATACAATAAAGCTAGTATCTCAGACTACCTTTTTATTTCCTATACAAAATGTATTTTATTAAAACAAACAGGCCAGGTGTGATGGCTCATGCCTGCAATTCAAGCCTTTGGGAGGTTGAGGCAGGAGGATGACTTGAGGCCAGTAGTTCAAGACCAGCCTGGGAAACATAGCAAGATCCCTCTCAATAAAAAAATAAAAATAAAAAATAAAGTAATGCTGTTTTAGCTTCATTTTTTCCCTTTATTTTGTAATATAATGTAAAAATCAGTGGGTTAACATGATAGAACCTTTTCTTATTCAGACTGTATTTTCAAGTGACTAAGAAAAAGAAGAGACATAAAAACAAAAGAAAATTTGAAATTAGACATTGGTGAAATAAAACATCTGTGACTTACTTTTAATGTAATCAATAACCCATAATTTAAAAATCTCATTCCTTTGAATACTTTTTTCTGGTTCAAACATATTCTTTTTTCTCAAATTTAATGTAGGATTGGAGTGGACTTTGAGTTGAAGAAATATACCCACATTAAGCAGGATCATACTCTCTTTGATGACTCTCTTATTGATAAGGTTTTGTGAAGCACTGTTAAAAACACAACTTTGTACGAACCCTTCTTAGATAGAAGCTTAAATGAATGTTGATATTAACCTGTTGGGCCAAATTCCTCTTAGCTACTTCAACTTCCTTGTGAAGCTCTCGCCTTCTCTCAGATAATGTAGAATCATCTTTAGGGATAGCTTCAATCTGGAAATCAAAATTTAAAAACACGCATTTATGTAAGAAATAAATCTTTGGGAGCCTGAGGCAGAGAATTGCTTGAGCCCGGGAGGTGGAGGTTGCAGTGAGCCGAGATCATGCCACTGCACTCCAGCCTGGGCGACAGTGCGAGACTCTGTCTAAAAAAAAATCTTCACTGCCATGTAGTCAACTTCATCACACACTTTTTGAAAATGCTGGGCAAATCATGAGTCTCAATCTTACAGGAACTTCCCTTTATGCCAAATATTCTTTATAAGCCATGGCAAATTAAAATAGAAAGACCTGCCAAAAATCGATAATTTGCCAGCTGCAAATGTTTTATTATTTAGAAATAAATCTTAATAGCTAACATTTATTGAACATAAACTAAGTGTCCAGCAAGGTTCTAAACGCCTATATATATGATCTTACTTCATCCTTACAATACCCCTCACAAAGTGGGGAATATTTTCTCCAATTGTGCAGATGAGGAGAATGAGGCACAAACACATTTAAGTAACTTGCCTCAGTGGTGCAGGTGCAAACCCAGGGAGGTAGACTTGGAACCCATGATCTGCCTACCTCATGACCCAGCACTTTGGAGACATGAATATAGTATGACTATTCAAATTATAGTTACTATAAAATGTGAGTACGTTTATGAAATCTTACAGGATAAAGAAAAATATGTGATTTATTAATAATAGTGGGGATAGTTTGCTACTTATATGTAGTCATTTGATTAGTAGCTGGAAATTTCTTACACGAAAGAAAAGCCTCAACTTTTTGGTTGATACCTAAAATTTCACCATTACCTTTCTGTACACGTAGCAGCTGATGGGGAAAGGGTACCATTCAAGGCTACAGGGAGGGTCATCTTGGGGTGCTTACAGCCTACTTGACTTAGAGCAAGTTTAGAGTTGGCTATTTACACTGTGAAGGCACATGACTCCAATCTGATGTGGTTCAGTTCCTACTGTGACAGCACACACTTGTAGGCCCTAAGGTTGAATACTGGCCAAAATTTGACCCAAGAAAGGAATATCACACTGTCTAGTGATTTGAAGGTTACTTAACAGGATCTTTCTGAGGATCATGCTGCTACATTAGAGTCACTAAAGTGTGTCTTTGGATGCCCCATCATCCATGAGCCAGGGTATCTTCAGTAGCACCTTCTGTACCCTCAGTTGTCCATGTCCTGCTTTTCCATCGGGTCTCCTACCCTGGAGCACTAGCTCTTGAGATGCACACACTGGACTTGGGAAAATGAGACATGGTCTTGTGAAACATGTCTAACAATATACAGAGTTTTGTGGGCTTAACAAACAAAATTGCTACAGCAGATTGGAAAAGGGAGAACTCAGTATAGAATTGAACAATCGGGAAAGCCTTCCTGGAAGAGGTGAGTATTCATTAAGGAAGAGTTGATTTCTCCTTTAGGAAAGTCGAGTTAAGACCTCCCGGATAGAGGAACTCCAGCAAACATCCTGGGTCCCTGTCTGATTCTCTGTTACAGGTGTGCCTGGAGTGGGCTGTCCTCATGCTCTGCTCCCGGCTGTAGGCAGATCTAAACGTGAATGATAGCAGGGACCAGGAACCCTTATAAGGTTTTGACAGAAAATATGATGAGAGCACACTCACTAGCTACTACATCAACCAAAGGCTCTCGACAGATTTTTCCGGCTTGAGGTCTCAGACACGTTGGTTATTTCCAATATTTTGAAACACAAATACTGCAATAAATTGTATTCATTTTTGAACTCGCAACTGCTTCTCTGATACCATTTTCAATTCTCCATAAAGCCCAGCCCTCTAGTTTCAGGCAGGAGTTAGGTAGGCTTGGCTTGTGGAAGAGGTGACATGATAAGCCATTGGTAGCAGAGCGTCCTGCTACCCTCCACCTTGATCTTAGCAACTGTGTTAGTCAGGGTTCTTTATATCTCCTGACATATATCTATATCTATCAATCTATCTACTTTGTGTCTCTCTCTCTGTGTGTGTATGTGTGTGTGTGTGTGTGTGTGTATATATATATATATATATATATATGGAGTGGAGTTTATTAAGTATTAACTCACAGGATCACAGGGTCCCGCAATAGGCCATCTGCAAGCTGAGGAGGAAGGAAAGCCAGTCGGAGTCCCAAAACTGAAGAAACTTTGAGTCTGATGTTCAAGGGCAGGAAGGGTCCAGCACAGGACAAAGATGTAGGCTGGGAGGCTACACCAGTCTCTGTTCACATTTTTCTGCCTGCTTATATTCTAGCCACACCGACAGCTGATTAGATTGTGCCCACCCAGATTAAGGGTGGGTCAGCCTTTCCCAGCCCACTGACTCAAATGTTAATCTCCTTTGGCAACACCCTCATAGACACACCCAGGATCAATACTTTGTATCCTTCAATCCAATCAAATTGGCATTTAGTATTAACCATGACAGCAACAGAATGACATTTTTTTCAGAGTTGCAATGTATCCAGGAGTACTCAGACTTCTTTGCAGCTGGGTGTGCCCATATGAGCTAAGACAAGCCAATGAAATGTAAGTGGAAGTCTGTGAGGAGGGGTCCTGGGAAAGTGGCTGTTTTCCTGTTAAAAGGAACAGCCAAGCCAGCAATCATGCATGTCTTTT
Organism: Macaca nemestrina; assembly: GCF_043159975.1. NCBI lineage: Eukaryota > Metazoa > Chordata > Mammalia > Primates > Cercopithecidae > Macaca > Macaca nemestrina. Next base: position 56,616,479 of record NC_092128.1, on the reverse strand, counting down.
GCTCTTTGCCCTTTCTCCTCCTTGTGCGAGTTTATGCTTAAAGGTGGAATAGCCATTTTCTGACTATGGAGAAACAAATGTACACACAAAGGTTGACTGAAAGGAGAGCTAAAAGGATCCTAGACTTTTCATTATGTGAAATAACCTGTTGTGCCTACCTGTGTTCTTTTTATTAAGTGAGTAAAGCAACTCCCTATTTAGCAAAATCATTACAGTTGAGTTTCTGTTAACTTGTTGAGGCCAAATTGCAAACCTAACCTAATAGGTGTTTCTTTTGAAAGGAAACCTTCCTAAGGTAATCTGGAAAATAGGCTGGAGTTAGACTGAAGTCTCCAATAATGTGGGAAGAAAATAACTATCAAGTGTCAAAGTTCTAATTACATGGCCTGGAGTTACTTGAGATATTTACCATTTCTTTTGAGCCCCAAATTGCATATATCAAGTTTTGTAAGCTTATGTTCGTTCTTTTAGTTTTTATAGTGTAGCATTTCACACTTAAAAATGTATTTATTGTTACCAAACAATAGAAATGTGTAAAGTAAAAAAACAAAAAAAAAAACAAAAAAAAAAACTACCTCCTACCTCTGATACTTCAAGTACTACTCCCCCAGGAGTCGCTATTAATAGTTTTGGTGTCTGTTCTTCCAGGCATTTTCAATGCATGAATAATCATCGGTAACTTTCATTGAAGTTAAGGAATTAGACATTATTTGTTGTTGTAAATATCCCAATTATTTGATATCAGTGAACCTCAGTTTAACACTTTGATATTTTTCTAAAGCATTCCAACCTTTCGTGAGGCTTGTACCTTGAGTTTCTGGGAGAGTCTCCACGTACAAGTCAAATGCCATAGGAGAATCAAACAACTGTCTCCGGGGGGAAATACATTCTGAAGAATAGCCAGAGCTCTTCATGTTCACCTTTTATCTCTTTTAGTTTTGGATTGCATGCAAGTCTGAAAAAATGTTCACTTGGGCTGGGAGTGCCGGGCCTGACCCACTCCTGTTTTCAAGTGCTGTCAGCTGTGGGCAGTGGCTGGGCTAATTATAAATCACAGGGTCAAAGAGGAAGTTCGTCTCTCACTGAAACTGTACTAGAACAAAAACAGATTTTCCTTAAAATCAACAAAGGAAAAGGATTTTAATACATTTTAATTTCTCTTAGTTTTATATTCTATGGGTGCTATTTTGTGGACTTCATAGCTAGTAGTGTCATAATATAAATAGCTTTTATAATATTTGTTAAAATCTGAACAACTTGTGTGCATTCCACTGCAAACTCCTCTTCGGTCAAAGGCCATGCCTTACATATTTTGTGTCCAGTCAGATTAAACTACAGTGACAAGCCTCACCATCACAGACAGCTTCCAAATAGATTTATAGCATCCCATGCTTAAATATAAGCAGATAGCCAAGAATTACCATATATTGGAGGAAAGTTTCTAATAACAAAGAGACAAAAAACAAACAAAAAAAGAAAAATACAGAAAAAACATGAAGAAAAGTCTTATTTAGGACAAGTATAACAAAAAAGAAACTATCATTAATAGCCTCAATGAGATAAGAGATTAAAGACACTATGAAAAAGAAACATTCAGAGAACAAAGAGAGCACAGGGAAATATAAAATATGATAGCATAATGAAAAAATAGAAGGGTTGAAAGGAACTGAGGAAATTTCTCTTTTAGCAAGTCAAATGACAAAAAAGAATGGAAAATAAAAGAAAAAAGACAAGAAAATTAGAGGACTATTTTAGAAGGTCCAACATCTGCGTAAAAGGAATCCAAGACAGAACAGAGAAAATCAAATGGACAAAATTAAATAATTATAGACAAAGTATCAAAACTTTGGAAGGACATACATTTCCATTGAAAGAGAACCCACTGAGTGCCCCACACAATGGATACAATGGGAACATCATTGTAAAATGTAAAAATTCTGGAGGCAAATAAGTGATCCTACAAATTCCCAGCATGGAAAAAAATGGTTTCAAATAAAGGATCAGTAATTAGAATGACATGAAGAAGACAGTTAATGAATGCCTTCTTCCTGAGGGAAAATGATTTGCAATGTAAAATTCCATATCCAATTAAAGTATTAATTGTCTGTGGCTAGTGTGAGGGTAAAATATTTTTTAGCATGCAAGGTCTTCTGATATATACTTTCCAACACACAAAGTCTTAAACAATTACTTTTTCACTAGCATTTTTCTCATGAAGCTACTGGAAGGCATGTCCCCTCCTCCAAAAGGGGGTAAGCTAAGAGAATAAAATAGATGAGACCCATGAGATAGAGTCCGAAGAGAGGTGAAGGGCATCACCAAGATGACGGCGTAAGGCTCCTATGATGAGAGTAGTGCAGTAAGCACATAGAGAAATGGGACTACTTTGGAACAAGTCAGAAGGCTGAGAAAGAAAAAGGCAGCCCCTGATATCCAGGAACAGAACTGGTACTCATACATAGGCCTTGATATTCTCCTGTTGAACATAAACAATTGCCCAGAACATCAACTTCAGACAAAGCCACTCTGTAATTATGATGGATCAGGATAAAAACAAGGCCACTCCATAACTGTATTTGAACATAGACAAAAACATGAACATGATCCAAGCCACAAAATACCATACATTCTCCATGTACAGCTTTGTTTAACAATCATAGCTTTAGCCTCCATCTAATCTTTTCTTTTTCTAAGTAACATTGAAGATACTTGACCACAGAATTACTCTCATTTCCTGAGAACATCCAAATTCAGGGCAAAGTCCCATTTCTTTATACCATTCCTCAAGTCACATGACACAAATCCTGTACGTCCTTTCTAATACCCTCTATTGAGACTCCCTACAATTCTCCATGGCGTGTGTTCTCCCTTGCTGCAATGTGTAATAAACTCAGCTCATTCAACTACTGGTGTATTCCTGTTAGTCTTTGGCTAGAGGTCATTGATGAGGCTTAGCAGAGACTTCTTCAAGAAGAGTAAATGAATAGGCCATCAAATGTGTTTTAACATACTGAGAGGAGATTTATATAATTGGAGAAGAATTTGGGATTGAACTAATAAGCACAGCAAAAACTATAAAAGTGTAAAAACAGGATGTTTATAAATTCCTGGGAACAAAAAATTTTGTAAGGAAGGGTAATTATATAATATCACATGGCTCAGGCATGAATAGCCTTTATATATTCATAATAATGTGAATACTAAATTCTGAACTAATCAAAATTATATGAGGATACTGTGTATACAGAGGGACAAGAAACGTATGTGTGGTGAACAGGGGTCTAAAGAGGGCTGAATCCTCATCTTTTATAGTGATAAGTACAAAGATCAAGTCTACAACTGAAAACTCAAGTAGCAGCATCATAAGCATGTTACTTGGGGTATGAAGATATACCAAAAGAATTGGTTGAAGAAACTGCACTTGATTAGGAAGATGACTTGATTAGGAATGGGAAATACATGGACAATCTTTCTTTCTATGCCTGGGGCAGACATCACCAATCAACTACAGAGCTCCTATCTAACAAGTCAGCACTGGGCCTCAGAATCCTTTGCAATATTGGGCCAGGCACGGTGGCCCACGCCTGTAATCCCAGCACTTTGGGAGGCCAAGGCGGGTGGATCACCTGAGGTCAGGAGTTCGAGACCAGCCTGGCCAACATGGTGAAACCCCATCTCTACTAAAAATATAAAAACTAGCCAGGCGTGGTGGTGGGTGCATGTAATCCCAGCTACTCGGGAGGCTGAGGCAGGAGAATTGCTTGAACCCAGGAGACAGAGGTTGCAGTGAACTGAGACAGTGCCACTGTACTTCAGCCTCGGTGACAGAGTGAGACTCTGTTTCAAAAAAAAAAAAAAAAATCCTTTGCAATATCATCACTTAGGGAGCTACCCCCAAATGGAGGGAGCTTGCATTTGAGATGAAACCTATTTGCTTTTATAGTATGATCTTTAAGATTCCTCTTGGTTCCTTCATTCTGTGATTATGTGAATTAAGGATCCATTGAATGTCTTGAGCAGGTGAGTGACACATGAATGTGTCACTTAAGAATATAAATTTGTTAGCAAAATGGAAGAAAAATTGGACATGAAAGGAGCTGGACCTAAGGAAAACAGCTGGTGTACAGGCGCAGTCATTCAGGTAATGTAGAGTGGGTACCGAGAGGCATTTCCGGGGTTCATCAGTAGGGTCTGAGGATGATGCCATCTTCTCCATAGGAATCAAATAGCCATATTCACAGTCTCATCCTGACTATCATTTACTTTAGCCTTTCAAAGAGTTCATATGTATAAAGGAAGGATGGCAATATTTACTGAGTATCTTCTCTGTACCACACATTTTCCCATTTGTAATCACTCATTTTTTGCAATAATCCCAGTTCAAAGGTTTGGAAACAACTAACATAGGAAGGAATTCAATGGATCTAGAATCTGAACTTGACTCTGCCTGACTCAAAGGTGAAGCTCTCCTCAGTATAGCATGTTATCATTGCCTTGAACACTGAAATGAGTCATGAAGAGAGAAAAATGCAGAACCACTTTTAAATCAGAGCAAAGGGAGATGAAATTGCTAGAAAACTACAATGAAAGAAAAATTATAGTATATAGAAAGTGTCATCATCACTTGGTAAGATGACTTTGTCATTGTCACCATTTTGGACATGATCTTATGTTTAGAAAGCGAATAACTTTACAGACTCACAATATTTTAACCCCTACAATATGATGGTGAGTGTCAGAGCAAAATCCCAGGAATCATGGTTTTATTTCTTTTCAATGCCAAGTGGAAGTCAATCAGAGCCGTGTTTAAATGCAGAGGTACACTGTAATGTGTGCGATGACATGAGAGTATGATGTTTTTGCTGAAGGAATTCCAGTTTGTCATGCCAATGCACATAGTCATTAAAAGCTCTGATGGTTTTGCCTAATCCCAGCAAAGTCTCTCTGCCAATAGCAGGCAAATCTTCCACATGCCCAGGCCTAGACTTGGCAAATGTCTCAGGGAGGCAAAAAGCCACCTGTTTCTGCTCACCAGGAAGTGATGATGCCTTTGTGGAATTTACTTCCTATTTGCATATGTCTCCTAAAAATATATGATTTTCAGTTTATTGATTTTTTTCTGGCTGTCAGCAGAGACCATGGTCCGTCACAATTTTCTATTGTAACTAGAAGTGGAACTAGTAGGATGACATTGTGTATTATGTTTATGTGTCCCTTCTATGGTACTTAATCTAGATTTTCTGGTAGAAGTGAACCTAAGTCTGTTTTGTGTGTGTAGTCTTTTAGAACCAATCTTGTGATTTTTACCAATGTATAACCCTTTTTGAGCTAAGAACTATTAATTTATGAGACGAATTATTTCTTCTATTTAGGTTACCTTACTCTTCAATATTAAAAAGAATGCTTTGATGACTCAGCATTAGAAACATATTGAATGGATTAACTTTACTTACTACCATAACTACCAAAATTGTTATTAAAGGCAATTATACATTTTATCCCATTGTTTAAAGAAATCTTACCAAACAGTTATTTGATCAAAAAACAGGAATTGTTTTATTAGTACAAGCAACACTTGCTGGTTTTAAGAGTTTCCTATTCATCACATTGAAGTTTCCATTAGTACTTTGAATGGACATTATACCTGCTGTCTACTATAAATATTACTATGCCTGAGGTGGGGTGGCCACAGGGTCTGTGTTTGTCCAAAGTTCCAATTTAACATCCTAACATGCTATGCTTTGGGCTAAGATGGAGTAGCTTGCAGTAAACCAATGCTTCCAACAAGAATAACTTGGGAAGTTGGAATAAAAATATGTTTGAGGGCATGAGAGTTGCAAAGGTAAGCCAGAGTTAAAATCATCAAAGGTATTAGTGCTGTCTTAGAAGGAGTAAAAATACAAATAATTTATATTGGATTCTAGTAAGTCAAAGATGACTGTTGTAATCTTCAGGGTAACTACCCGAAGAATAGAAACATAATGTAAAACTAACAGAGGCATATCTAAAACAAAGATAGCAGAACAATATGAAATGTTGATTAATCCCAAGGAAGGAAATATGGGAGAGAAAGTGGAACATAAAGCAGATGGGACACAGAGAAAGCAAAAGTAATATCACAGAATAAGGTCAAATATATCCACAATTACATTAAATATTAATTTTTAGACTAAATACAAGAATTGAAAGGCAGAATTTATCAGACTAGATTTTGAAAAGTATGTGCTGTGTATATGAGACACACCAAAATAAGGACACAGAAAGAGTGACAGTAAATAGGGCTGGGCGCGGTGGCTCGCACTTGTAATCCCAGCACTTTGGGGAGGCGAAGGCAGATAGATCACTTGAGGTCAGGAGTTTGAGACCTGCCTGGCCAACATAGTGAAAGCCCGTCTCTACTAAAAATACAAAAATCAGCCGGGTATGGTGGCACATGCCTGTAATCCCAGCTTTCTGGGAGGCTGAGGTATGAGAATTGCTTAAACCCGGGAGGTGGAGGTTGCAGTGAGCTGAGACGGTGCCTGCACTCCAGCCTGGGCAGAAAAGCAAGACTGTCTCCAAAAAGGAAAAACAAAATGAAAGTAAATAATACCATGCAGACTCTAAACAGGCCAAAAGATAGTGTAACTGATATTATTATACTAAGATCAGACAAACAATCTTTTAAGGCAAAAAGCACTACTACAGTTAAAGAGATTTCAGAGTGATACAAATAAATCTACCTGTTGGAACTGCAATAAAATGATTAAATAAGAAGTATATATATATCATAAATATACTATGTATAACAGTTATATAAAATAATATTTATAAAAACACATATATAGTAGAACATACATGTTTTATTTGTTTTGCAAAAGACTATAAAAGTACATTTTGCCTCACAGATACAGAAAACTTCTTTTTTTTGTTTGAGATGGAATCTGGCTCTGTCATCTAGGCTGCAGTGCAGTGGCACAATCTCAGCTCACTGCAACCTTCGCCTCCCGGGTTCAAGCGATTTTCCCGCCTCAGCCTCCCAAGTAGCTAGGATCATGGGCATGCACCACCACACCCAGCCAATTTTTGTATTTTTAGTAGAGACGGGGTTTCACCATGTTGGCCAGGCTGGTCTTGAACTCCTGACCTCAGTGATCTGCCCACCTCAGCCTCCCAAAATGCTGAGATTACAGGCAGCAGCCACCGCACCCGGCCAGAAAACTTCTTGAAGATTTTAAGTGCCATCTGACAGCAAGACCAAGTCCAAGTCCTAGCTGTTTGTAACACTTATAACCCTAACCAATTTTTTCACACATGTTCCTTAAGGTTGGTCTTTCAGTTAGGACAGGCTAAGTTATGCTACAGAAATAACCCCCAAATATCATGGCTTCGAACTACCAAAGCTGTTTCCTACAAAGCCTGTGGGCAATCAAGAGGACTCTGAGACCACTGTTGGCTCAGCATTCCCGGCTGCTCCCATTTTATAGCACCTCCATGGCGTCATGCACTTCCACAGTTACCACAGGAGAGGGAAAAACAGCTAGAGGGTCTCACACTGGTAACTAGATGTAATAGGCTGGAAGTGATGTGTGTCACTTTTGTCTACAATCCTCTGGCCAGAATGAGTTATGTGACCCTGCTCAACGGCAAAGGGTGCAAGGAAGTATAAACTTTCTATGTGCCCAGGAGGAAAGGAGAACTAGGCGTAGGTTAGGATCAGAGGTGTCTACCACAGCTGGAAACTCCTGTTCACATTTCTGAGGTCGTGACCCTCCATAAGTTTCTGGAGCATGACAGTCCTGAAGAGAATCAGAAAGGTTTCTATATACCTAGCTGCTTCATCTCAGAGGCTGACCCCTTTTTCGCTCAAGGAAGGCTCTAGCACAAGGCTGCAGCCCTCTCAAGCATCCTCTGCCCTTTCAGTGGTGCTTGGTCATTTACCACAGGGAGTGCCCTCTGAGAGAGGAGACAACCAGGGGCAACAGGACCCCTCACTTGGGAACACAGAGGCAGGTAACAGTTGTCTTGAGCATTTTCTGACTGGAACACCTCCGACTCTGCACAGAAATAGCCAGGAGCCTGGCACTGGGTTCTGGATTGCCCTTGGCTAGTTGGAAGTGCAGGCTGCTGATCATCTATATCCACATAATTTGACCTAGTCCTTCACTGTTATAGTCTGCCATGACACCATGCTGGATCTGACTCTTTCAACTGGTGAAAATAATGATCCACTTGGCCCCACTCTGCAGTGAACCCTCTAGCTCTTCTAGAATTGGATGACCCAGTCACTTCCCCAGGTCAGGCTGATGAACAACTGATCCAAACAAGACATTTCCCTAATCTTGGGTTAGCAAAATGAGATTACAAAACATTATAGGACTATAGATTTCATAATAGGCTTGATGCATTTGAAAATTACCTTTTCTCTGTTACTTGTATTTTCTTCTTCTCTATTGGCAGCAAAAACGGCTTCCTAAAATATTTTTACTTCAAAAGTTAGCACCGAGCTTAAAAATCAGATGATAGTTTACAGCCCTCACCTCTAATAGAAGCCTTTGATGCATTGCTTGAGTTTGTGTAAGCGCATCCCAGGACACTTTCAAGAGCAGTTCCATCTTTCTTAAATTGCGAAAATCCCGTTCTTTCTCTCTTTGCTTACGAGAAAGTTCATCATGGTAGTTCTGCTTGTCAATGAGACTGTTGCGTAAATTCAGATCCAATATCCCTCTGCTCCAGGTAAAGGAAGAATATGAAAGTGATTTGTTATCAGCTGTCCTAAATGTACTTCAAAACTTATCAAGACAGCATGTTGAATATTGGCTCCCAATCTCTTCTGGCAAAGACCTAAAAACAGAACTACCATTCGACCCAGTAATCCTATTACTGGGTATATACTCAAAGGAATATAAACTGTTCTATCATAAAGACACATGCCCACGTTTGCTCATCACAGTGCTATTCACAATAGCAAAGACATAGAACCAACCTAAATGTCCATCAATGGTAGACCAGTTAAAGAAAATGTGGTACATATGTCATGGACTATTATGCAGCCATAAAAAAGAATGAGATCATATCCTTTGCAGGAATGTAGATGGAGTTGGAGGTCATTATCCTTAGCAAACCAGTGCAGGGACAGAAAACCAAATATTACATGTTCTCACTTATAAGTGGTAGCAAAATGATGAGGATACATGGACACATAGAAAGGAACAACATGCACTGGAGCCTTTCGAAGGGTGGAGGGTGGGAGGAGGGAGGGAAAGAATCAGGAAAAATAGCTAATAGGTACTAGGCTTAATACCTGGATGACAAAATAATCTGTACGACAACCCCCCATGACATAAGTTTACCTGTAACAAACCTGTATGTGTAACCTTGAATTTAAAATAAAAGTTTAATAAAAGACAGCATGCTCAGTATATACATACACAACTATTCTGATATTGGAATCATAAATTGTAAATAATGCCAAAGGCAACTAGGTTTGTGAGTTGGTATCATTTAGAACTGCAGTCTTATAACCCTCACTCCCCAAAAAATAACAGATTAGCAGAGATAGAAGCCTCCAGTGTCCTTGAAATTCTACTTAAAAGCAGGACATAGGCTGGGCGCAGTGGCTCACGTCTGTAATCCCAGCACTTTGGGAGGCCAAAGCGGGAAATCATGAGGTCAAGAGATCGAGACCACCTGGCCAACATGGTGAAACCCTGTCTCTACTTAAAAAAAAAAAAAAAATTAGCCCAGCATGGTGGTGTGCACCTGTAGTCCCAACTACCTGGGAGGCCGAGGCAGGAGAATCACTTGAACTCAGGAGGTGGAGCTTGCAATGAGCTGAGATCGCACCACTGCATTTCAGCCTGGGCAAGACTCCATCTCAAAATAAAATAAAATAAAATAAAAAAGCAGGACATAAAACTCTCCTAGAGAATTACACCATGAAATCACTTCTATTAGAAAAAAGTCAAGATGGCCTAAGAAATATCATTGATTTGTTGGCAAAATCCCTGAACTAAACATAACATACTCCAGTCACATAATTTTCCAAAGGCACATTCAGAAACATACAACATATAGCAGATTTTGTCCTGAAAATTTGGTAACAGAAAATTGAGAAAATGTATGAGTAAAATATCAAAAAATACTTCAAAGTGCTTTATCTGATAATATATTAATGGTGAAAGTTGACTTAAAATTATTTAAAAATATTAATGACTCAACACCAAAGTAAGATTATGTTTTGAATTCTCAAGTATAAATTGAAGAAAAATTTAGATGACAGAACATAACATACATAAATATAACTAACCTTTCAGTTAATGAAGTTGCTTCATTCTCTCTGGCTAATTCCAATAGCTTGACCAATTGGTTATGTTCTCGTTCTTTGATTTCAAGTAAGGCTCGTTTGCCTTCAACTTCCTTTATTACATTTTCCTTCTCTTCCACTATAGCACTAACCTTGTTTTCAACTTTCTTTAGGGAGTCATTTAGGTTTTTGACTTCTTGTTCCAAGAGAATTTTTTTCTTTTCCATTTCTCTGTAGGGGACACACACACACACACACACACGTTTGCCTTATTTTGAGGCCATGCTGGCCTTACCTATTCTTGCTTTCTAACCAGGCAGCAGAAGAGATAATCATAAATTCAATGATCTCAGCAGTGGGTAAAGACCACAGATGGATGGGACTTAGACGGCATCTCCACTGAGTGCCACGGAAGGCAGGAATTTGCCCAGCCTCCCTACTTTCTCTGCAGATCCCAATTTGCTACCATCTCCTGTGATTCAGCCCCCATCCTGACCAGCCTCCTGGAATTGATCTGAGTTTCTCAACTTTGGTGTTGGTGAGCTTAGTTTTTAGAACAGTTACTAGTGCCTGCCTAATTTTTCCCTTTCCTCTTAAGATTAGTCACCAGAGTAATCATATTGTTTTCCCAGAATTTTTGCATCTTCACTTAAAATCTTTTATCTTTTTTGGTTCCTCTAAACACTGAGAATTTCCTCAATGACCTCTGCCTCCAAATCTACTCTGAACATCTGAGGGATGTTACACACATGAATGGGTGGCAAAGTGGGGAGTTACTATTATTTGGTCTTTGGGCTGCTGCCTGGCTGATATACTTCTAGACCATGAAATTCTAACCAGTTCACATAATCTATCCCATGTACAGCCCTGTTAAAGTCAATTGAATTTCTCCATAAAAATATGATTTATAAATTGGCAACAGAATCTTGACCCGTAATTAAGCCATAAATATTATGAATGATAGTAATTTGGTGCATTACTTTCTTTTAAAGAACTTGATATAAACAACCTAGACACGGCCAAAAGCAGACATTTCTAAAATTATCATAGTAATTTAACATGTCAGTTGTTAGTACTCTCGTTTCAGTGTGCACACATAACTTGGACTGGGAGGGATTCAAAGTAAAAATATTGAATCATACACTTTTTTGCGTGTTATTTTTTCTATCTCTTTTCCAATTTGTACTGGAATGGTTTGATGGTGGGCCACTTCATCCTAGCAAAGAAATGAAATCATGTTAAATTATGTGGTCTTCGAGTAGAAGCAATTAAGACAAGAAAATTAAATATGAGGGAGAAAGGAACTACGATATGTAGATACTTACCATCTGCCCTGTGTGCTTTAATTATCCCATTTAATACTCACAATGACCTTGTAAGATAGCTGTATTTGTTATCCTTTTGAAGAGGAGGTAGCTGAGTGTAGCAAATACTGTTGGTCTTCTGCCCAGATTCCCTTTATGGAGGTACAGATGGTCCTCCACATTCATGCAGTTACATCCCAATAAACCCATTGTAAGTTGAAACTATGTTAAGTCGAAAATGTATTTAATACACCTAACCTACTGAAATCATAGCTTAGCCTAGCCTACATTCTCAGGACACTTTTATTAGTCTATAATCCACCTAACACAAAGCTTATTATATAATAAAGTATTGAGTGCCACACAGTAAATACACATAACTTATTGAATACTGTATAATAAATGTAATTTATTCAATACTGAAAGTGAAAAATGGAATGGTTGCATGGCTACTTGAAGCATGGTTTCTACTAAATGCATACTGCTTTCACACCACTGTAAAGTAGAAAAATCATAAGCTGAACCATCATTAAGCCAGGGCCCATCTGCCCACCCACCCTCCAGATGCTGCAGGGATGACTGCTAATGGTTCATGCTTAATTTCCTCTCCATCAGATTGTCACTGGCTGAGCAGAGCTGCCTTGTGAAGGAATGGGAGCCAGGGGGTGGAGGGAGGAGGGGAGCAAGCTGCAACCAATGACTAACCGATGCGGTGATCTAATAGACACCCCCCACCCCCACCTCTGGGTGCAACAGCCTCCATGATGTAACTTATGACTTCATGAGTTCTCCATGGGATCAGGCTGAGACTAGAGTTCTCCTGAAGCAGCTGTATTCTGGCCCATCTTCTTCCCCAGCTCTATCCTGCTTTCCTCCATCTCCTATAGGATTCTCCTTAGAGCTCTCCTTCCATTAGTAGTTGTCTTAGGCTCTGTTTCTGGGGAGCCCTGCCTAAGACTCATGCTACAAGAACTTAAATAAGTTTCCCGAAGTCACACAGCTAGTAAGTGGCAAGGCCGAGCTCAGAAGCTAAGTTCGTCTAACACCACACCTCCCACTATGCTCTGTGGATTCACGGGAGGTTCAGTTGAAGTCTCAAGAGTCTTATGTACATGGCAAGGGTTATAGACAAGCACCTTCCTGCCCAAGCATGTCATTGGACTTTGGAGCCGGGGTAACACACATGCAGGGAGGTTGAATCCGTCACTGCAGTGTGGTGGGCGAGACATTTCTCTGTGGGATCTTGCTCAGTCCTGGGGCAGATCACATTTTGTGGGGCAGAAACTTGTACCATCTGGAGGGCCCTCGTTAAGAAAAAGAGTAAAAATTACAAATGCTAACTTAGGTACAGCATCTCGGAAGAGGTTCATGCAAGTGAGGGGCCTGAAGCTTAAGCTTCACTGGGTTCCTGTTAAATCCATCTCTGCTAGGGTCCTGTGCTCTGTTCAGCAGCTGGGTACATCTTGGCTGACTGCTCTAGGACTGTTACAGAAAAATAGGTCAAAGTGTATCACCATGATCCCCTAGGCCAATGAGTTTCAGATGTTGTTTTTAAAACAGCTCTAGGTTAAACTGTTTTGAGAGTTATTTATACATCTTTCAAAGTAAAATGAATTTTAATTCATTATCTCCTAAAACATAAATACAGGACTCTCATCCCTTTTATAGTGAGAGGAAGTGGAATGCAATCAAACAGACAAGGATAAGGTAATACAAATATATGTGAGAGGTTAGGACAATTTGATTGTGTGTGTGTGTGTGTGTGTTGTTGTTGTTGTTGTTGTTGTTTTTGAAACAGAGTCTCACTCTATCACCTAGGCTGGGGTGCAGTGGTGCGATCTCAGCTCACTGCAATCTCCACCTCCCGGGTTCAAGCAATTCTCCTGCCTCAGCCTCCCGAGTAGCTGGGATTACAGGCGTCCATCATCACACACCCGGCTAATTTTTGTATTTTTAGTAGAGATGGGTTTCACCATGTTCGCCAGGCTGGTCTCAAACTCCTCACCTCAGGTGATCCACCCGCCTTGGCCTCACAAAGTGCTGGGATTATAGGTGTGAGCCACTGCACCTGGCCATGGTTGTTCTTCAAGGAAACAATTGTTTGTGACACTCGTTTCTAACGTCCAAAAATGTCTGGTGAGGTCAGGAGAGACCTTTTCACAGGGTGAGGCTCCAAATTAGAGTGATACTCCCAAATACCCTAAGGTCTTTTGTGAATTCCCAGAGCCTAGATTTAGTTTGATAGGATCAATCGCAATACAGACATTTCAGTTTGTGAGACAGTACCCCTCTTTATTCAACCTGCTGGTTACTCTTAATACCCACACACTTTTATATCCATGCAAGGCACAATGTTTAAGTATTAACGGCAAGTAGCACACCTTTAAGACGACCTGGTGTTCCAACAATTCTTCTAGTTCCTTCTGCTCCTTTAGTAACTGCTTTTGTTTAGATGCCAAATCTTCTCGTAAATTTTTAATTTCTAATTTCTTCTGCATTATTTCTTTACGTAATTCTTCAGTGCTTTCTCTCAATATTTTCATCTTCTTCTCCATTTCCTTTAAAAGTCATGAGATGATTAGGTTATATAGTCTGAACAAACATTTATCTACCTAAAAACTGAATTAAAACTAATTTCACTCACCATTTTGATTATATTTGTTTTGAGGTTCATGAATGATTTCTCACAAAGTTAAATGATTTCTCACAAAGCTAAATGCAACTTGTGATTGCCAACATCTTTAACAAAGGCATGATAATGATACTGCATGTATAATTAAACACGTTAGATTTGAATTCTTTTTTTATTAGTGCTCTTTTCTATTCTCCTACTTTAAAAATGCTTCATTTTTTGTGTTAATTTTTATTTCATACCAAGGACGTGAAAAAAAATGTACAGTCTGTTTTCTAGTAGCTTTGTGATCTGACAAAATCAGATGCAAATAATCTTTGAATATCTGACTTATGGTTAACCTGAGTCACATGGGAACTAAAGATAAAGGTGTTCATATTTGGATACCCAACACTTTGCACTCCTTAATCCCCCACTTTCTTATTGATATTACTTCTCTAGCTCATGCACATTCTCCCCAAATACCATCTACCCTAGAATCATCGAAGATCTTTGTCTCATGTCTGATTACCTGTGGAGTGTTTGACTTATGGGAGAGAAGCCTTCTCACACTGAGAAGGTCTACAGTTACTGTTACTAATGACTCAGTGCTGGGTCTATTTAGCCTGCCCTGGGCTTTCTGTATAGCTCCCTCCTCCCACTGCTGCTGGGTGAGAGCATCATTGGTGATCCTAGGATCTGAATGAAATTTCAAAATGTTTTTCCCATAAAATCTGTGTTGTAAATGATGGTTTGGCATACTTATTTAGAATTAATAGTATTTTACTCTATGCTAAACAGGTTTTTGGTGAGCTGGCCTTGGAATTAAACCACCACCAACACACTTTTGGATTATCAGAAGGTGGAAGGAGTGCAAAGTATGGTGATCATTCCATTTACTTTCTATAATAGATTGTAAAAAGTGGCCACAAATTCCTCCTATCTCCGGGGTATGCATGTCCCTTTGCATTTACTTGATCATTCTTCCCATTAAAAGGTAGGGCCAACTTGATTCTAGACTTGGTCATGTTATAATACTTGCATTGGCCAATGGGATATCACGAAAAATGATTTTAGCAGAGACCCAAAAAGGTCTTACATATTGGAGTTTGTTCCTTCTTGAGGCTGGAAACCCTTCCATCATCATGTGACCAACTAGTGACATGTGACCTTAGACCAAATAGCCTGCCAAATGGCTGGTATATGAATGGAGCTATCCTAGTTTACCCAGCCCCAATTTGGCCAGCTAAGACCAGAAGAATTCAGAACTGTGAAAAATACGAAATGGTGGTTGTTTTAAGCCACTAAGTTCTGGGATGGTTTGTTAGGCAGGAACAGACAAGTGATACATTTTCTTTGTAAAAATGTATTGTAATAACTTGAGATGTTCAGAGAGCTATGACTGTAATAGCTACAGCAAAATAATATTTTTAGTGTCAACCACAGAATCTTTTTTTCTTCTGGAAACAAAGCAGACATTGTCCAACTAAATACAGCCTAAATTAGATGCCAAGTTGCTAAGGTCTATAATAGGCATCACTTATATGTACTCCAGAAGTTATATAGCTAGTCTTTTCAGCATCATTCACAGTTAAGACTTTAGAATCTTTAAATTGTTTCAGGATATGGTTGTTGTGATAAACAATATTTATAAAAAGGGATGATTGAATCCAGCTGTATTTAAGAAACTCTATATCATCTAAGACTTACTCCTGGCTTTGGTATCTTCTCAAATTCTTTCATTATGATGATTTTTTCTTCCTTTAAGCTGCAAAAAAAAAAAAAAAAAAAAAATCAAGTTTGAAAAAGTACAAAGAAATAAGTTCTTTCTGTAAAAGGTACAAAGAAATAAATTCTTTCTGTAATAACAACTTTCTATCTTCTCATCCCAGAATGCCATTCCCATGCTTGTCTGCCAGGCAACCTGCTGTCCATTCTTTATGATGGTTTTCCTGAATCACAGGTGCATTGGGGTGCTCCCTCCTCCCCAGGACTCCCATAACTTTGTGAACACACACTCACTTAGAGGAATTACCTCAGCACATTATAAATGTTGGGGACCATGGGCCTACCCCTGGGACACAGGGTCCTTCCTGGCAAGCTCTGGGCTTTTTCTTCTTTATGTCACTTGGACTGGGCTAGTGCCTGCCTGGATTCCTACTACAGCCTCCCAATTGATCTCCTACTTTGCCTGCCTCCACCTTTGCCCATTAAAGTCAATTCTCCACCCACACCACAGTGATTTTTTGACATGTAAATAGATCACCTCGTTTCCCTGTTTGGTAAATTCCCATCACACCTGGACCAAAATTTGAACTCCTTTCCCACACCTACATGGCCCTGCCTCATCTGCCTCTGTAGTCTCACGGCCTGCCACTCTCTGGCACCAGTCACACTGGCTTTCTTGCCAAGCTTGTTTCTACCTCAGGGCCTTTGCCCTATCTCATCCCTCCAGCGGGTATGCTCTCGCCACAGATCTTTGCATAGCTCACTTCTTGGTTCATGCAGACCTGTACCGATATCACCTTCTCATAGAGGTGCCTGGCCATCTAAAACAGTACCAACAGTCCTCAAACTCTTTCCTCGTTTTGCTTTACTTTTCTATATAGTATTCATCATGACCTGACATTGTGTTACACATTTCCCCACTAGAAAACCTAGCTCCCAATTTACCACTGCATCATCGTCTTAACAAGTGCTTGCATATAGTTGCCATCCAGTAAAAATTAATATGAATAAATGGAACAACTGAAATTAGTTTTGTTCCCATCTTCTTTATTTAAAATGATGTATGTGCTGAATGAGATACGGGCATGCATATGCAAATAGATCATCACTCAGAATGACCTGTTGCACCACATTCTTCTACATCCAGATTGCAGAAAACCCTCACAGAAATCACAGAAGGGAAGAGTCCACAGTTGTTCAAAGGTGTGAAGGGTTATTTGAAGAGCTCAGTTTCAGTTGTGTGTGACAATTGCATTCCTGAGTTATATCGAATGCTAGAGCCAGAGGAAACTTCAGAGATCCAGATGCGATAGGGACATGGATACACAAGAGACTGAATGAGTATTTCAGGTGAAGGGCAGATTTAGACCAGGAGCCAAGTCTAAGTGGTTATTAGATATGGGTATTTGAGGACAACTATTTTTACTTTTGTTTCCACTACAAGCTATTAAAACTGTGACATGAACTCATAAGCAGTCCAGGTGGGCACACCTTGTCTACACTTCTATCCTGTCACTTCTATCCTGACCCATTGCCATGTGTTTGCTGCACCATTTTCCCTTCCTGGACACACAGGGTGACTATATTTCACAGTCTCCCTTGCATTTGGATTGGGGCCATTGGACTAATTTGCCCAAGGAAGGTGAGTGGAAGTAACAAATGTCTTCCCCAGCCGTGTTGAACTTGGAAGGCACATGCTCCAGCTGGCAAAGCTTAGGATCGAGGTGGCTGCATGACTTGCACTGGACTGTGCTATGAGCCAGAAACAAAATTTCATTCAGTTCTTCCGCTGAGATTTTAAGATTTGTTCTTACTGCATAGCCTAGTTGAAGCCTAACTTCTCCTTTTCTTATTCTGTATACCGTTTCCACAGTGCCAGTTACAGTGATGAGTTAAACATCCTTATTTCCAGTTCAGAATTTCCCTGGAGCTCCAAATTTTTATGTTCAGTTTCTTACTGGGCAATTCCAGTTGTGTATATCAAAGGGCCCTCAAATTAAACCTCATTATCTTCCCACCTGAAACCTACTGTTTTTCTATTCCTTCTTTTGGTAATGGCATTTCAATTCACTTAATTTTCAAAATTATAAATATGAGCATCATTCTTGAAACCTGTTTCTTGCTTCTTTCAAGATTTTTTCTTCATTTTTCAGTTTCGAGTTTTACTGTGATGCATTTGGAACACATTTCTTTGAGTTTACCCTGTTTGGGGCTCATTGAGCTTTTTGAATCTATGGGCTTTTCTTTCACCAAACTTGGGGAGTTTTCAGCCATTGCTACTTCAATTTTTTTTCATAATCATATACCTTCTCTTTCTGCAACTCCAGTGACATGAATGAGATGTTTTGCTGTTGTCTCATGGATGCCTATAGATCTGTTGTTATTTTTGTTTGTTTGAGATGGAGTCTCGCTCTGTCGCCCAGGCTGGAGTGCAGTGCAGTGGCGTGATCTTGGCTTGCTGCAACCTCCACCCTCGTGGGTTCCAGCAATTCTCCTGCCTCAGCCTCCCGGGTAGCTGGGACTATAGGCGCGTGCCACCATGCCCGGCTAATATTTGTATTTTTAGTAAAGACGGGATTTCTCCATGTTAGCTAGCCTTGCTTCAATCTCCTGACCTCAGGTGATCTGCCTGCCTCGGCCTCCCAAAGTGCTGGGATTACAGGTGTGAGCCACCGCACCTGGCCATGGATCTGTTCATTTTTATTCAATTTTTTTTTCTCTGTTCAGATTGGACAATTTTTATTTATCTTCAAATTTACTGACATCTGTGTGAGAGAAAGAGCACAAGAGCAAGCAAGCAAAAGGACTTTTTAATTCTCTTGAGAATCACAGCTCCAAAGGTTCCCTTCCCCAGTATTTTGGCTCCTGTGGGCTCCCATCACATATGACTCTGCCACTGCTGCCTCAGTGTTGCTTGGAAGCTGAGGTATGAGAGAGTGGAGAGGAATTAAAAGCTAAACAGGGGTCTGGACTCTCTCTGAGCATCTTGAGTTCCTTGCTTGTTCCTTGAGCCAGAATTAAAGGGCTTTTCCTGGAGCTCTCTCTCTCCAGGTCAGTGTTCGTCTCTGGATTTCATGCAGGTTAGCATTCAGGTTAGGGGATACCAGAGGGGAAAAAATAATAACTTAACCACAGCTCAATGCTACTTTTAATCCTGACCTTCTTCCCCAACCTGCCTGTACGTGATTTACTTTTCAGGGTCCTCAAATAGACGCTCATGCATTCCACTCGATTTTATAGCTGTGTTTAGTGGGAGAGACAGGATGAAGTGGGCTTACCCCATCTTACCTGGAATCACAGCCCATGAGATGATGTTTAAGATCATAGGACTGGATGGGATGGATCACTTCGGGATAAATTGTAGATAGAAACAGGAAGAGAACTAAGGACTGATTTCTGGGATTTCAAAATTTAGAAATCCAGAAAATGAGAGACTAGTAAAGGAAAAGCAAAATATTTCTGGTTTCCATTCCTGTATGTAAGGAGCTTAAAGGCTCCACTCTACCTTAACAGGTAAAAAACTTAACAAACTGAAAAATCAACAGCTCTTCTCATACCCATAAGAGAAGTGAGGTCACACACAGGGCAAACTACTCTCCCCAAAATTGGAGACACAGAAAGTGAATACAGAGAATCACAACTTATTGGAGTAGACACCTATAAGCAGAAACTTGGGCAGGAACCAGTGCTGGGTAGAAAAATCTAAATTGTAATTGATGAATTGCTGGAGGTTTGGCGTGGACATGTCTGAGAGTAAAAATCCCCAGTGGGACACAGTTTTGTGAGTTTTACCTCCAGGAGCTTAACCAAGTCTTCTCAGTGAGTATCAGAAAAATCTCCTTGTGTTCCAGCAGGGGAGGGAAACAGAAGTACTTTGACATGCCAGAGTATTCTGCTCTTTTTAACAGGCCCGCCCTGAGCAACTATAATTAACCTGCTGGGGTTTGATCGGAGTCTAACTGACCTAGGGAAGTGAAACACCCAACTCCAGCTGGCTGTAGCCTTCCACAGGGAGAAAGGGTTCCACTGATTCCAGCCCACTCTAGCCATCCTGTCTTTCCTAAGGGGGTTTGGAGGGTGGTGGGAAGTATTGATGAAGTTCACAGTTCAGAGTCACAGACTCACTAGAAGACTGAGACCTAATCATAGCACCGTGGAATGCTCCCCTCCCTCCACACCTCACCACCATGTTCCTGCAGTCCTCTTTAAAGCAGTTCCTTTTATCCAGTACATCATGTCTGGCTATCAAGAAAAAAACTGCAAGGCACGCTAAAAGGCAAAAAACACAGTCTGAAGAGACAGAGCAAGCATCAGAACCAGATATGGCAAGGATGTGTGAATTACCAGGAATTTAAAACAACTATGACTCATATGCTAAGAACGCTAACAGATAAACTTAATCACAAAATGGGCAGCGTAAGTAGAGAGATGGAAATTCTAAGAAATAACAAAGAAATACTCAGCCAGGAGTGGTGGTTCATGCCTGTAATCCCAGCACTTTGGGAGGCCCAGGCGGGCAGATAACTTGAGGTCAGGAGTTCAAGACCAGCCTGGCCAATATGGTGAAATAATCCCATCTACAAAAAATACAAAAATTATCTGGGCACGTTGGCGGCCGCCTGTAATCGCAGCTACTCAGGAGGCTGATGCAGGAGAATCTCTTGAACCCGGGAGGCAGAGGTTGCAGTGAGCTGAGATTGTGCCACTGAACTCCAGCCTGGGCGATGGAGTGAGACTCTGTCTCAAAAACAAACAACAACAACAACAACAAAAAAAAAAAGAAAAAAAGAAAAGAACTACTAGAGATCAAAAGCACTTATCAGAAATGAAGAATGCTTGTAACAGGCTTACTAACAAAATGAACTTGGGTGAGGAAGGAATCTCGTAGCTTGAAGATATCTTAGTAGACACTACGCAAACTAAAAAGAAAAAAAAAAAAAAAGACTAGGAAAAAACCAGAATATTCAAGAACTCTGGGACAACTAACTACAAAAGGCATACATACTCATAACAAGAATACCAGGAGAAGAAAGAAAGGAATACAAGAAATTCCTTCAAATTAATGCAGGAAAATAAACTACAGATCCAGGAAGCTCAAAGAACATCTAGGCATATCATATGTAAATTACAGAAAGTCAACAATAATGAAAATTCCTGAGAGAAGTTAGAGGAAAACCACACTTACCTATGGAGGAACAAAGAAAATTACATCCGATTTCTCCTCAGAAGCCATACATGCAAGAAGAGAGTAGAGTGAAATATTTAAAGTATTGAGAGAAAAAACTACCAACCTAAAGCTCTGTACCTTGTGAAATTATTCTCCAAAGTAAGGAGAAATAAAGACTTTCTCAGATAAAAATTGAGGACATTTGTTTGTCAATAGACGGCTTTGCAAGAAATGTTAAAGGAAGCTCTTTAGAGGGAAGGAAAATTACGTAGGTCACAAACTCAGTTCTGCACAAATGAAGCGCATTAGAGATGGAATCAGTGAAGGGAAAAGAAAAGCTTTTGTCTTATTCTTGAGATAACAGATAACACTGTTCAAATTTATAACAGCAGCAATGTATTCAATTATATATGCATATATATTTATGTATGTCCATGTGTAAGTGAAATAACAGCAATGATACAAGGGATAGGAAGGAAGAATAGGACTATTTTGTTAAAAAGTACTTGAAGTGGTATAGTGTTATTTGAAAATGGTCTTAGATTAGTAAATGTATATTGCAAACTCCATGGCAACCACTTGAAGTAAAAAAAAGATGTACAACTGATATACTAAGAAAGGACAGAAAATTGAATTACATTAAATGCTTAGTTAAAACCACAAAAGGCATAAAAAGAGGGAACAAAAACAGGAATGAAGAACAAGCACAATAAATACAGAACAGTAAAAATACGGTAGAAGATACTAACCCAACTACAACAGTAATCATGTTAAATGTCAGTTAAAAGATTGTCACAATGGATCCAAAAAGAAAAAAAAAGACCCAAATTATATGCTGTGTCTGCTAATAATCCAGTTTAAATATAAAGACCCATATATATTAAAAGTAAATGGATAAAGATATGCCACACTAACATTAAAAAATGATGAGTCACTAAATTAATTTCAGACAGAACAGACTTCAGAATAAGAAAAGTTATCAGAGACAAAGAGAGGCTTTATATAATGATAAAAGAGTCAATTCTTCAAGACGACTTAATTTTTTTTGGTTCGTTTGTTTTTTTTTTAGCAGAGTCTTGCTCTGTCACCAGGCTGGAGTGCAGTGGTACAATCTCGACTCACTGCAACCTCTGCCTCCTGGGTTCAAGCGAATCTCCTGCCTCAGCCTCCTGAGTAGTTGGGACTACAGGTGTGCACCACCACACCCAGCTAATTTTTTGTATTTTTAGTAGAGACGGGGTTTTACCATGTTGGCCAGGATGGTCTCGATCTGTTGACCTTGTGATCTGCCTGCTTTGGCCTTTCAAAGTGCTGGGATTACAGGTGAAAGCCACAGCGCCCGGCCAATGAATTCTTAATGTATATGCACCTAACAACAGAACATCAAAATACATGAGGCAAAACTGATAGAAGTGCAAGGAGAAGTAGATGAATCCACTCTCACAATTGGAGACTTCAACATCCCTCTATCAAAAGTGCACAGATGCACAAGTCAGAAGATCAGTTAAGGACATAGTCAAACTCAATAATCCCATCAATCAATTGGATATACTTGGCATCCTAGAAAGAAATGTCAGTTTTTCTAAAAGCCAGTCATCATTATAAATTGAGATTAACAAACAAAATAAAAACATTAGAAAGTACAGACAATGAATGGGAACATATGGTTTTGTTCACTTGTTCATGAGAAAATACAAAAAAGTTCATAATTTTAACTAATAAGATGACATGATGCTAGAATGACATTTTAGCAACTGCTTCAAATAGCTTGAATGTTCTAAACAAAATGAGTTTGATATAATTGCGTATTTCTTCCAATAACTGTATTTTGAACTGTTTTATCAACTAGATTTCCTGAAGAAGTCTAAGAGAAATATTTTTCATTTTTCTTGCTAGTCTGCATTTAATGGCTATTAAGTGCCAAAGAAGTCATATGATTTTCCAATATAGAAAGATTTTGAAGTTTGTATTGATCACACTTGAAAAATCATATGAAATAACAGAAGACACAGACAATTATGTTCACTGGTTATAGCAAATAAGCAGATCCCACTAGCCCGTAGATCTAGGAAAATGAGCTAAAAGCACATGCACACCAGGTTTTCTCATTTGTATGCATTTAAAGGATACAAATGCAGTTTTGTTACATGGATATATTGCAGTATGGTGAAGTCAGGGCTTTTGGTACAACCATCACTTAAATTATATACATGTATACCCATTAAGTAATTTCTCACCTTCACCCTCCTTCTGTCCTCCCGTCCTTCTAAGACTCCAGTATCTACTACTCCACACTCTATGTCCACGTGTACACATTACTTAGCTCCCACTTATGAGAATGTGTGCTATTTGGCTGTTTGTGAGTTTTGTTTCACTTAATGGCCTTGGTTCCATCCATGTTACTACAAAAGAAATAATTTCATTTTTTTTATGACTGAATAGTATTCCATTGTATATATATGTCACATTTTCTTTATCCAGTCTCTTGACAGACACTCAGGTTGACTCCATATCTTTGCTATTGTGAATAGAGTTGCAATAAACATCTGAGTGCAGGTATCTTTTGGATATGATTTCTTTTTCTTGGGTATATAGCCAGTAGTAGGATTGCCCGATGGACTAGCAGTACTATTTTTAGTTATTTGAGAAATATCCATACTGTTTTCCATAGAGCTTCTAGCAATCACATTCCTAGCAACAATATATAAGTATTCCCCTTACTCAGCACTCCGCCAACATCTTATTATTGTTTTTCTTAATCATAGCCATTCTGACTGGTTTAAAATGATATATCATGGTGGTTTTAGTTTGTATTTCTTTGATTAGTGGTGAACATTTTTTCATTTGCTTCTTAGCCATTTGTCTTCTTTTGAAAAATGTCTATTCACGTCCTTTGCCCACTTTCTAATGGGATTATGTTATTTTTATGACATTTTATTTGCAATAATGTAGATGAATTTTGTAATAAATGTGTCACATTGAATTTAATGTAGGTTAGTTGTCTAGACCACAAATTGAGTTTTTTAGATCTTTAAATAGTTATGCCTTTGCTTTTAGAGTTTGCATATATACATTAGTGATATTTTACTTCCCAGGTATTGATCCTACACCTTGGGCATGCTGCCACCAGGGGGTGGTAGTGTGCTACTATCGTTTGGTTACAAAGGCAACCTGAGTATTTCTGAGTTTCAAAATGGTTGACAGCAAGCTCTTTCACAAGATGTGACTTATGGTCTTTTCTTTAAATATATTTTTATGTTTAAACAAACATAAAATGACTAATTCTTTAGGACATTTAAAACTTACATTTCTATCATACATTTTTCTTTTTTTAATTAAGAAATACTGACTTATTTCCTCTAAAAGGAATGTACTTTTCTACTTTTAAAGATTATAATCCGGCCGGGCGCAGTGGCTCAAGCCTGTAATCCCAGCACTTTGGGAGGCCGAGGCGGGCGGATCACAAGGTCAGGAGATCGAGACCACAGTGAAACCCCGTCTCTACTAAAAATACAAAAAATTAGCCGGACGCGGTGGCGGGCGCCTGTAGTCCTAGCTACTCAGGAGGCTGAGGCAGGAGAATGGCGTGAACCCAGGAGGCGGAGCTTGCAGTGAGCCGAGATCGCGCCACTGCACTCCAGCCTGGGCAACAGCGTGAGACTCGTCTCAAAAAAAAAAAAAAAAAAAAAAAAAAGATTATAATCCTACTCCATCACACATGGTTGATCATTTTTATTTTCCCTGTTATCTTTGAATAAACTTATTTTAAATGTATATGTGTGGTTGAATCCATTTTTACCTAACATTTAATTAAAATATTTTCCTAAGTTGCTAAACACACTTTATAATAATAGCTATTTTCAAGGCTTTCTACTGGGTGGATGTACCATAATAAAATAATCTTAAATATTATTTATCATATACTAAGCATACTGTGTGCCAGGTGTTTTAAATGCATAACATCTAAAATTCACAACCTTGCTAAGTAGGAATTGTTATTTTTGTTGCACAAATGAAGAAACTGAGGAGTTAAGCAACTTTTCCAAAGTCACACAGTCAAAGCTAAACTGACACACAAATACAGCTCTGACTACAGAGGTTCAGTATCAAGAATGCATTTCTGGAATGCATTATTTTAAATATTCCACACTTTTTTAGAATTCAGATTGCTTCCAATATTTCACTTTCATAAATATCAATATCTTTATGCATTATATCTTTTTCTCTCCTTTTGGATTATCACTTTTGCATGGGATTACTGGGGCAAAAACATGTTTTTGTTTCTGTGCCTCCTGGTATGTATTAACTCCTAACCTTTCAAACTTGGGTTAAAACTTAAATCTGACATTTTTAGTCAGCTTTCCTGACTAAGGGGTGCTTTGACATCAAAGCTCCTTAGGATTTACTTCCTTTCTAAAGCAAGGTCAAAAGGCTTTTGGTTTTAAGGATCTATGGGTGAAGAGATAATGCAGGAAAAGCCTGATATGCTGACATGTGTGAGAGGCATTACTCATCACAGGAGTAGAACCAGCATGGATGGGTGAAAGTTGCAAGAAGGTAGGTTTATAAACAAATCCAACAACCATTTAAGTGCAGGAGCATTTCCAAAGTTGGTATGAGCCTCCGTGGGGGGCTGAGAGCTTCCTGTCACTGGAAGTGTTTACGCGTAGACTGAATGATCACCGAGAGGAGACTCAGGTGACTGACCTGCAGTCAGGGCTGAGAACCACCTTTGGAACGCATGGTCCTCTAACTGTAATGTGAGTCAGAGTCACATAAGCAAATGTCACTTTGGGTGGCGGCGGTGGGCTTGGGCAAAAATCATAATCATTACTTTTTGGATGGGATCTGCCTTTCAAACAAGTGTCTCAGGTGCTTCTCTTTGAGTTATGAGAAACACATTCGGAGAAATCTGTTCTAAGCTAGTTCTTTTAAGATAGTTGTTGCCACAGAAGAGCAAAGATTTTTTTTTTTTTAAGTTAAGGTAAAATCTGTTCTAGCTATGAGTTTTTCCTTGTGACTACTCCTAAGTACCTACATGCCTGTCACATTCTAATTTTCTGGAATTCCAGATGCATTGCTAAGATCATTCCTCCTTTCCTTTCTTACCAGATCTGTTTTTTCTTGTTTCCAACTTTGCTATCATCACTGGACCAAGAACGGAAAACAACTAATAAACCCTGAATGTGCAACAAGGACCACAGGAACCAGCCACAGGAGAGTCAACAGTCACTAAAGTCAGGGTCACGTCAGGACAACCCTGCACGTGTGTGGCCTGAGTGTTCTCACTCTCCGTGTTCACAGCGCAATGGACAGTGCCAGCTCACCACAGCCTTGTTTCCCCCAGCTGCCCAAGACTGGTCAGAATGCGTCAGACGTAGCACGAAAGACGCAATGTATTTGCTGTTCAAAGTTTAGGAATTACTAGAAAACAGGGAAGCTCCAAAAGGTAACACAGTCAAGGCAAGGAAAAGGTTGAACAGAGTACTGAAAAATATTTTCAAACTGTTCATAAAGGTAAGTACTCCTGTTTTGTTTCAAAAAATAAATTCAGCAGCATTTCATTACTTTATTATTATTTATAATGTATTAATTTAACTTTAAATAGACTACATATTATTTCCTGAACTGCATGCTTATCAAGTCATTATTAATCCAGAACCAGAAACTACTGCAACATAGATTTAATTATTAACCAACCAACCACATAATTAGATTTATTAACATTTATTAAAAGGTTTATGTTATGTGAACATACACAAAAAAATCGACAAAATTACACAGCAAAATCCTTTCTCTAGAGTATTGGAACAATATGTTGTTCTTAGTAGTTGCCAGTGATTCAGAAGTTCCTGAAGATATTGGGTGGAGGAGTGCTAGTTTTTTGGGCTTCTATTATCTAGACACTCAATGAGAGTCTGTTGTGCTGTTCTGACAAATGTCATCTGTACATGTAGATGAATAGTTTTCTCTCATTAGCTTCATCTCTTTATTTTTATGTGGGGATGGAAATATCTACTTTTTCCAGGGGGACGGAGGTCAGTGGGAGGGTGTTGAGGGAACTGGTTTCTGTATCATGTGCAGTCATGTGTCGCTTAACGAAGGGAATATATTCTGAGAGATGCGTCGTTAGGCAGCTTCATCACTGTGTGAACACATGGAGCGCACTTACACAAACCTACATGGTGTGGCCGGCTACACATCTAGGCTGTGTGGTAAAGCCTGTCGCACCTAGGCTATAGACTGCATAGCAGGTTACCGGACTGAGTACTGTAGGCAATTGTAATACAATAAGTATTTGTGTATCTAAACAAAGAACACACACAGTAAAAATACGACATAAAAGATAAAAAATGGTACACCTGTCTAGGGCACTTACCATAAATGGAGGCTGCAGGACTGGAAGTTGCTCAGGGTGAGTCAGTGGCTGGGTGAGTGAGTGGTGAGTGAATGTGAAGACCTAGGACGTTACTTACACTCCTGTGGACTTTATAAACACTGTACACTTAGGCTACACTACATTTATAAAACATATTATTCTTTGATAATAAATGTACTGTAACTTTTTTACTTTACAAAATTTACTTTTTTTAGCTTTTGACTCATAACAGAGCTTAAAATACACATTGTAGAGCTGTGTAAAAATATTTTCTTCCTTTGTATTCTTATTCTACAAGGTTTTTAATTAAATTTTTTACTTTTACAACATTTTTTGTTAAAAACAAAGACATACACGAGTTCAAGACCACCCTGACCAAGATGGTGAAATACCATCTCTACTAAAAATACAAAAATTAGTCGGGCGTGGTGATGGGTGCCTGTAATCCCAGCTACTCGGGAGGCTGAGGCAGAGAATTGCTTGAACCCGGGAAGCAGAGGTTGCAGTGAGCCGAAATCATGCCACTGCTCTCCAGCCTGGGTGACAGAGCACAACTCTGTCTCAAAACAAACAAACAACAAAACAGACATAAACACACACATTAGCCTAGGCCTACACAGCGTCAGCATCAAAGCCGTTGTTTTCTGCCCCCACATCTTGTCCCACTGGAAGGTATTTAGGAGCTGTTATCTCCTATAACAATGCCTTTTCCTGGAATACTTCCTGAAGGACCTGCCTGAGGCTGTTTTACAGTTAATATATATTTTTTAAGAAGTAGAAAGAGTACACTCCAAAATAAAATGTATCAAATAGTAAATACTAGGCAAAAGTACATTTGCAGCTTCATTGCAATCTTATGGGACCATCATCATATAGACAGTCCATTGTTGACTGAAACACCATTATGAGGTGCATGACTGTGATACTAAATATGGTAAGGCAATGAAATGCAGAGCCTATCATTCTTTACTGCTATTTCTTTTAGCATCACCATTATTTTTAGGAAAATAAGCTTGTTAGTTCTTGAGCCGTTAATATTTGAGAATGCAAGGGAATCTTCTCAAGCTTAAGAATGATACATTATAAATTCAAAAAGAATACATACTAAACATTTCTGCAAATGTGCATTTTGAATGTTCTTATTCACCGCAGGTCACTAGGCATTGTCTCCTTCCCATCTCAGTGAATAATCTGCCTGTCTATACCTAAAGGGCAACAGTTCTGGTTTTTGTTTTTGTTTTTTTTCTCTTGGCAGGAATAGTTGGAAATTCTAAACAATTTAAATATCAACTGACTTATGTTCTTCTTACTCTTTCACGGAAATGTCAAGCATTCACATTTTCAATACTAATGAACAACCACCAATTGTTTTAATTTCAGTATTTTCTCAACTGAAAGAGCACTTACAGAGCACAGAAATAGCTGGGCTTTCTTTTTATAGATGTCACTGGAAAGCCTGAAACAAGTTTAGATTGAAAGACAAAAAACCTCCCATTTCCCCCCCCCGAATAGGATGTCTTGATTAAACTGACCTTCTTTATTCACACCCCACCCACACCCACCACCAGTGAAAAAATAGGCCCCAAAGAGAAGATTTTAAACCCAGGGCTTCTAAGGTCTTCGAGAGGTTGCTCAAGTCATTTGCTTATCTCTAGGAAGGACTGAATTATATTTGCACTGTCAGAAGTCCACCTCTTAAAAATAGCCAGAGAAAGTTCTGCCACCTTAAATGGTAACAAACTCTAGGAGAAATGGTTTTGCTTTCTCCCCTGTACCCAGGCACAGCACACAGCACACCACAGCAGAAAACTTGAATTGCCATTATTTTCAAATTCAATCTAAATAGTATGACTTGCTGAACAAACCCTTCCACTGACTTGCTACTCCCTGGGAGGAAAGTTAGAAGAGATTTTGAAAATAACACTTCCCCTTTTAGCACTTAATGTCTGCTTTAGTTCACTAAATGACGCCTCTAAATTTGGGTAAGTAAATGTGTCTTCCAAAAGGATGTACCTTTTCTCCTTGATCCTGAGGAATAGCCTAGTAGTAGGAGATGAAGTTTGCGTATGTGGTCCTGTTGCTGTTCTCTTAGAAGAATAGAGTGGGCCAGATGAGATGTGAACCTCAGCTCACGGAGGCTTGTTTGGAAAACGCATGTGGGGAGAAGCGCCCACCATGCAGAGATGCGTGCTCTGGTACTGCACGCATGAGGGGCCACTGCCAGGGCAGGGGGAGGGCAAGGGAGCGCTAAGAACTTGTTTGATGGAGTGTGTTCTTTGGCTGCAGCTGTCAATGAGATGGCTTTCCTGACATGAAAAACACAGCAGGCATCTCTGTCACCTGAGCTTTTATTCGAGAAGTGTAATTTTCTTGTTCAGGGACTTCCCATTCCATTCTAAGGATTCAAGAGAACTAGGCTTGCAATCATCATCATATTGCTGTCTCCTACTCCTTCAGTTACCTCCAACTTCATCTCATTTTTTTTTTTTCTATTTATGAGGAAATGACTTTTCAGTGTGCTGGAGAGCATTGTTCACTTACCTATTTAATCTGTACTGATTATGGAACTCTCTTTCCTTCACTGCATTATATTCATTTTGATACTTGAGAAGTTGTTCTCTCATTTTGGAGACCTCCGTGGAGAATGCTTCTGGAAAATTATCAGCTTGCTGCAGGTGAAACTGCTGCTGTTGTACTTGCTCAGTGAAACGTTTGGCATTCTGTAGCAGTTGGACCTCTGACTCTTGTGTGCTGAGTTACATGAAAAACAGAGACTCATGTAATGAGACATGTACACCCTCGGTTCCCTTTGTGGCTCCTGTGGGGGTCTAGTGAGGATAGCTGCTCCCCACTCCTGGGCTCAGCTCAACTCTGACATTTTTGTGCCAAGTCAGTTGATCCTTCATGTCCGTGGGTCCACATCTGTGGATTCAATCAACTACAAGGGAAAATTTTTGTTAAAAAATCGAGTCTGCTTCACCTTTGTGGTATTCTCCTCCAAAACACCTAACTCTGGTCTAAATATGAGAAAAATCCCAAACTGAGAAACATTCTATAGAATACCCGACTAGCACTCTTAAAACTGTCAACGTGATTTTAAAAAAACAAGGAAACACTGAGAAATTGTCACAGAGATCAAGCAGACATGAGGACTAAATATAGTGGGGTATACTGCATTGGGTCCTGGAACAAAAAAAGAACATTAGTGGAAAAACTGTTGAGCATCTGGAGTTCAATTAATAGTCATATACAAATGTTAACTTCCTAGTTTTGACCGACCATGGTTATGTAAGATGCTCCCATTAGAGGAAAATGGGTGAAGGATATATGGGAACTTCATATATTATTTTTGCAACTTTTCTATGAATCTAAAATTATTCCAAAATAAAATGTTTACTTAAAAATTGTTTCTTTACTGAACATGTACAGACTTTTGTTGTCATGATTCCCTAAACAATACAGCATAACCACCATTTACATAGCATTTACATTGTATTAGTATCGCAAGTAATCTAGAAATGATTTAAAGTATACAGGAGGATGTGATTAGGTTACATGCAAATACTATACCATTTTATATCAGGGACTTGAGTATCCATGGATTTTGGTATCTGCGGGAGCTCCTGGAATCAATCCCCCATGGATAGCAAGAGATGACTGTACTAGGCTAGGTGCAAGAGGTGAATAAGGCTTAGCTCCTAGCTTCAAGAATCTTACAATCTGGCAGATAGGGAGGAATACCAGATGACAAGTACTACTGCTGGTGTCCAGATCACGACAGCAGGAGACAACAGAAAAAGGATCACTCAATGGGAATGTGACATTTGCACTTGACTTTGAAGAATGATTATGACTTACTAGAAGGGGATAAATGATAGGGAAAGAGGAGATTTCCCCTTGGACTCCCCAAACAACCCTAGCTCCCTTGAATTCTTGTAACGTAATTGTAGGAAAATCTCTCCCCACTTAGTGAACTAAGACAGAAACTTTTCTAAAGACACTTTATTAGGAAACTAGAAAGAGAAATTCCTATACACAATTATGAATATAAATAAATTTATAGATTTCTGACTCTAAGATGGACACTGGTTAGAGCTGGACTTGAAGGTCACAGTAGAGGGAGATTCCTACAATCCCAGTTATGTTCTATGGCCTTGGCCCTATGTAGGGAAAAGGACTAAACATCTGTCAGAGGATGTAGAAAAAGGACATGGTGTAATCTCCAGTATCTTGTAGAACTCCTCTATGCTGCAAGCTAGCATCAGCTAGCAACAGCCCCAACCTTACCAGTAGATAGGATTCGTATATCCCAGAAACCCTTATATTAGCTACCTCTCCTATTTGAAGTAAGCCCTCACCACTTCCTGTTTTAGAACCAGAGCTCTCTTTTGATGTGTGCTCCCCACCAACTGTCCTCACCAAGAGAAATCTTCAAGTTCCAGCTCATTTGCAGACGCCCAATGACTTGATCAAGCCAGTCTCAACTGAAGTTACCTTGTGCCTGCCTCACCTTTGTGATATTCTCAATTCAGTACAGATACATCCATTGTCCCAGGTTTTACAATGTTATTTGCTCAACAGTATCTAGCAAAACATTTACTGAGACATAACACGTTCCAGGCATGATGTTAGGTACCAAACAGCAATAACAATAGCTACAATGAAACCTCAAATAATTTTCACTAATGAAAGCTGCAATTATTCTCCTATAATTCAATTTCCATGTATACTAATAAACTTTGCAAATCTAAAGTTATCTGATCTCCTTAATAAGTCAGGCTTCAGCTAGTGAAATTGTAAGCTGTTGGCCCAGGCTACAGTGCCTGTTTCTCCACAGAAAGGACAGGGTGGTAGGGTTCCAGCCAGAACACAAATGGCAACTTACCCACATGTACTTAAAACATGACACCAGTAGAAGAGACTTTAACAACTCTTATAACACAGTTTCTATGGAAGACTCCTTCAGTTTCAGTTCAATATTTCCAGGCTATATCTGCCCAGCTGCAGTCCTAGCAGCACGAATGTTAACGTCTGCTTCATATCTTTCCCACCCACCAGGCATTGGGAGTAGGAGAGAATGGTGAGTGTTTGCAATGGCAATAGAGGGAACTAAGTGGTCAAGAGGTAAAATGTGGGTAGCAGAAGGGAAGTTAACTGTTTTGCAACACAACCTGGAAGAGGAAGAAATAACGCCATAGCTGAGGTCCTGTATTGCTACTTGTCACTAGGGGCCAGGGAGCTGAGTTGCGGGCCAGGGGAGGAGGAAGTTAAGTCAAAGCACCCTGCAAATCTCCACTGGGCTCTAGAGAAGAGCTATCCAGAGGGCAGGAAACACTGATATTCCTTGTGTTTGCAAAGAGGATTGGAGGGATGCCCAGAGAACTGCATGGCATTTCCTCTCAGTTAAGCAGTGTGAATATGCTGTAAAAGGTGACTCCAGACTTTCCACTTAAAATCTCAAAATTCCTGAGTATTGAGGACTCTGATAACACACTGGCAGGCGTGACCAGCTATGGGGGAATGGAACCTCCATTAGGTGTGAGGGTGAGGACTTGGCTTGGGCTTGAGGACAAGGAACGAAGGCTGGGGGCTCTGGAGGGGTGTGAGGAACCTGGGTGCACCTGAAGTTTGCATAGGAATGCAGTTCTCCTCTTCTCAAAGTTGTTCACTCTTCCCTCATGCTTTCACCCTCAAAGTAGCCAAATATCTCTGGGCAAGATAAGAAGGAGGGGCAGTGATTAGGAATTGCGGGGAGAGGACGGCTGGGGAGTGGCAGCATGGAGTTTCTATCTGCTGCTGTTGCTCCTTGGCTTTTGATGAAGACATCATGCAAGGCCATGAGACAAGACGGGGGAAAAGGAAAGAAAGAGGCTTTGGAGTGGTAAAGAATCACAGCACATTAGGGTTTTTCTTCACTCCCCTGCCCTCTTAATTCCCAGTGGCTAATAGCCAGTGCTCAGGCAGGCTTGCTGCACTCTTCTGTGATAGCCTGTTCTTCTGACCTGTTGCTGACTGGGACTTGCAAGGTAAGTAGCTTGTGATTTGGGGAGGAGGTGAGAAGTAAAGACAGGGTCTCAGCAGACTTAGGCTGGGGTTGTTGGAGAATCTACACCTCTGAGTGATGAACAGACATGGGAGAAGGGTCCTGCAGGTGTGGCCTATGCAGAGACTGTCAGTGTCCCACCAGAATCCTCTTGCCCACCGGCAGCTTTGGTGGACAGTTGCCATATGTCAGCAGCACCTGTGTCCCTCTGCCTGAGAGCTGTCTCTGGCCATCAAAGTTTGCTTCGTTTGTCAAAGGGCAAGCTAGAAGTGTCAAGAGCTAATCTCCCTGGGAGTAATTTGTAATAAAATGAATGGTGGAAACTGGTGGGCAAATATTCCAGTTTCTTCACCCTTCAGGGGGAGAGTGCTGAGGTGAGCCACTCAGAGGCTCCTCTGTGAGGCTGAGCCCCAGTAGCCCATCATATAAACTCTCAGATGAACATGGCCCGTTCAAGGCTGGATTCCTTCCTTCCCAGTTGCACTTCGCCACTTGCTCATGATGCTTTCTCGTATCACTTCTCAAACTATCTGAACGCAAATCCTTGCCTCAGGGTCTGCTTATGGGGGAATGCAAATGAAGACAGGTCTCATCACCAGTAAGAAATTTAAAGATGATTAATCATGTCTCCATACTGGTAAACTGCGTACCTCATCACGGCGTCATGCAGCAAGGTATACTTGGCTTTTAACTCTGCCATTCTGGTTCCAGGAAGTTTTCCCATAGCATGTAACTAGCAAAGAGAACAAAGGGTCACTATTAATCACCACCCTCTTTAGTCTCTTAAGCAGGCGATGGAATGGATATATGGATATCTTATAAAATCCTCCATTCAACATTAGAGGAGACACATGAGGCAATGTAGTGTACTGGAAACATGCCAGGTGTTTGGAGAAAATAGTGCTGGTTCTATTCTGCCCCCAGTACATTCTGTGTCCTCAGGCAAGTCTCTTCATCTCCCTAGGCTGTTATTTCTTTGTCTGGAAATTAAGAGAATTGAGTTAAATTCTTGTAATTCTAAAAAAAAATTCAAGGTTTAACAAATAATCTGAATAGTGTAGATTATAGGAAAGGCTATTTGTAAATTGAGAAAATGAATGGTTATTGAACAGCTATTAGAGTATGTGTTGCCCATCAGTTATTTCATTCTTAAAAATAATGTGAAATAAAGATTATCTTCTCCATTTGAAACTAAAGTTTAGAAAAATGATTTGTTCAAAATTGTAGAGCTGGTTGAGCTCCAAAAACCCACAATCACTCCCTTGTACCATGATGCCTTTGCCTCTGCTGTCAAAGAAGCATGGAAAGTTTTCCAATGCATAAAGAGGTACTAATTATTCCCATTTTATTTCTAGTTAAAATGACTTTTGATCTGTTCTCTGAGTTAGGTGATAATTAGTTAACAGACATCATAAAACATCGTCAAACACTAAAGTTTTACCATCCTAAAATCGTAATGCAATGAGCATTTGTATTAGGTTTGACTTCAACTGCTAGCAACAGTATCAAAATAGAACTAAAGAGAGTATTTGTGTTTTTCAACCCAGTTGTTCTTACGTTCATTTATTTATTTATTATGGAGTCTCACTCTGTTGCCCAGGTCGGAGTGCAATGGTGCAATCTCGGCTCACTGTAACCTCTGCCTCCTGGGTTTAAGCGATTCTCATACCTCAGCCTCCCGAGTAGCTGGGACCACAAGGGCGCACCACCATGCCCAGCTAATTTTTTGTATTTTTTTGTAGGGATGGGGGTTCACCATGTTAGCCAGGCTGGTCTTGAACTCCTGACCTCAGGTGATCCACCTGCCTTGGCCTCCCAAAGTGCTGAAATTACAGGCGTGAACCACTGCGCCTGGCCTTTACCTCTAAAGTATTTATTGAATCCATCCACTTTCCTCTCCCTTCCCCGATCTCACTGGCCCAAGTCTCATCATCTTTCAGTTGGACGATTACAAAACCTCCTAATTGCCCTTCTGCCAGGGAGATTTTTCAGGGAGATCTTTTTAAAAATCAGTCAAGGTTATGTTATGCTGGGTGCTCGAAACACTTCAAATGGAATAAAATTCAAGACCCTTGGTATTCAAGACCTTGAGGTCCTGCCTGACTCCAACACCCCCACAGCCTCCTTACACAACACCCTCTTCAGGCTCCCAGTGCTTCAGTGCTTCTGCCACACTGGCTGCCTTTGATTTCCACAAGTGTGTGAGTCTCTCTTTTTCTCCAGGGCCTCTGATTAGTCATTCCTCACTCCCTCCGCTTCACTCCAACTCTTTCTTCATGCCTCAGCTTAAATATCAGTTCATAAGAAGTCCTTCTCTGACTTCCAAATCTAAGGAAGATTACCACATGTACTTACTCCTTCCCCTAAAGAACGCTGTGCTTCATAACATTACAATCTGCAAGAATAAATTTACTTACATTATTAAAAACATTTTTATACTTCCCCAGCTAGTATATAAGATCTATGAGGAAAGGGCCCAGATTACCTTGTCCTTCACTGTATCCTCAGCCAAAGTATTACTAGAATCCCAGGCACAGTATAGGTGCTAGGTAAATTGCTTATATTTGTTAGCAAATGAATGAATGAAGCTATCAAAATGCAAAAGTCTGAGTGTATACAGTGGGGTTTCACGGTCTTTCTACCCACGTCAGGGTAGAAAATGTTAAATACATTATGAAACTCTCTCTTCTTTGTGAAAGTGTTCGGGATCTTTCCTGAGGGCCATATTAGCTGGTACCAGGCCTGGCTTCCAATCCCTACAGTCCTCATTTTTTTCTTTAATCTATGGGTGAAATATGGTGAACAAGATCTTTAAGACCTTTGAGGATACTCTACCTATATCAAATATCTTAAAATCTACTCATATGCCACCTTAAATATAATTTATTTATAACTTTTTTTTCCCCCAGAGATGGATTCTCACTCTGTTGCCCAGGCTGGAGTACGGTGGTGCAATCTCGGCTCACTGCAACCTCTGCCTCCCGGGTTCTGGCAATTCTCCTGCCTCAGCCTCCCTAGTAGGTGGGACTACAGGCGCATGCCACCACGCCCGGCTAATTTTTTGTATTTTAGTAGAGATGGGGTTTCACCATGTTGCCCAGGCTAGTCTCGACTCCTGAGCTCAGGCAACCCACCCACCTTGGCCTCCCGAAGTGCTAGGATTACAGGTGTGAGCCACTGCGCCCGGCCTATTTGTAACTTTTTAACTGTTGAATTGCTGTTGGTAAGTAGACTTAATGTCACATTTTACAGACATTTATTTTGGTTCTGCAGTATTTTTTAGCCAATATAGAATTTATTTCATGTTTCAAATATTTTCATTGGTTTCCCAAAGTGTACAGACCATAGTTACTACGCCTTTAAAATCTAATAAGTAAAAAAAAAAAAAGCCTTTACAAGTAGACACACTTAAAGGAGAAAAGTTGCTGGGAAAAGATTATGAAAAGCTAAATATGTGAGTATGTGTTTGTATGTATATGTGTACAATGAAGACCAACTAGGGGCTAGCCTAGTAACTAGCTAATCACTCAGCTTCTGAAGGTACACTACTGGGTAAAGTAATTGTGGATTCATATATTCAAAAAACAGATAGTATTTAGCTTTTTTCTTAAGCTGAAAAGACCATTACTTCCTACTTAATGCTCCCTGCATAATACAAACAGAAATGAATGTAACATAGGCCCTGCCTTAAAGTAGGCCAAAGTTTGAAGAGATAGATACAAAAGAAATGACAGAATACTGAAACTACATTCTGTGGTTTTATTTTAAGTAAATGATTGTATCTGGCATTTTGCAGTGTTTTAATATTGCAAGTTAAAGCAGGGGTTCCCAGCCCCTGGGCTTTAGGAACTGGGCTGCACAGCAGGAGATGAGCAGTGGGTAAGTGAGCATTACCACCTGAGCTCTGCATCTGACAGATCAGTGGTGGCATTCGATTCTCACAGGAGCATAAACCCCATTGCGAAATGCACATGTGAGGGATCTAGGTTGTGCGCTCCTTATGAGAATGTAACACCTGATGATCTATGGTAGAACAGTTTCATCCCAAAAGCGTTCCTTCCACTCCATGGAAAAATTGTCTTCCAAGAAACTGATCCCTGGTGTCAAAAAAGTTGGGGACTGCTGATTTAAAGCAAATAAGTAAAATTATAAATTACAGACCAATCCAGGGGGTGGGTGGGACTTCCAAAATGGTGCAATGAAGAGCTTGATGAATTCTCTCCCTCAAAGAAACATTGATTTGGCCAGGCGCAGTGGCTTATGCCTGTAATCCCAGAACTTTGGGAGGCCGAGGCAGGCAGATCATCTGAGGTCAAGAGTTCGAGACCAGCCTGGTCAACATGATGAAACCCCATTTCTACTAAAAACACAAAAAATTAGCCGGGCGTGGTGGCACATGCCTGTACTACCAGCTACTCGGGAGGCTGAGGCAGGAGAATCGCTTGAACCACAGAGGCAGAGGTTGCAGTGAGCTGAGATCACTCCACTGCACTCCAGCCTGGGTGACAGCATGAGATTCTGTCTCAAAAAAAGAAAAGAGAAGAAAAGAAACACTGATTTAACTGGTCAAAATAATCTAAGACTACCATTTAAAATATCTGGAAATTGACCTAAGGGTATATAATAAATTGAGAAACACTTATTCAATAAAATCTACTGAAGCTCAGCAAGAAACTGCCATTTGAACCATGGGCTGCATCCATCCCTCTAGCTCCAGGTTTCAGAACTATTCTGGGCAGGCTTGCAGCCAGGGAGGTGCCCATGTACCCCACTTTCCTATTGCTGAAGATCAAGATCTATCCCAGATGAAGATCTAGGAAACGGTAGCACTCAGCACTCATCCTCCCCTTCTTCCGCATGGGCAGCTGTCGCTGTTTGGTAGTGCCAGTACTCACACCCTAATGTCCTGCTCTACAGGCAGACCCTTGGCAGGGCAAACAAAACAGAGTTTCCCATATCCCCAGCTCCTGCTCAGTAACACAGAGGCCCTAACCAGGCTGGGGGCTGAGCAAGCTGTGAGGACTTGCAGCTCTGCAGCCCTGCCTTTGACTTTATTTGGAACAGAGTGTAGTACATTCATGTCCCAGAGCAATGCAAAAAATAATAGACATAGAAAAATAGATATCATAAGGGCTAACAGAGTAGGCCAATAGCTCTGTGATACTAATAGATGCAGACCAGCAGAAGTTTAACAGATAAATTGGGATGAGGGACAGTAAAAAAATTCACACTTGATACTGGTGGTCCAGGAGACTGTGGAAAAGCCCACGGCTGTGGCCACCCAAGATCAACTAGACAGGGTACTTCCAAGCTGTCAGTCCCTGAGTTGAAAGTGGCAGGTATATAAACTCCTTGAACTTCAAAAGTTGCTCCCAAGTCACACACAGACCCAATGGAAAAGGATGAAAACCTTACTGGCCCAGGGGGCTTAAGCGTGACCTCTGACCAATCAGTGACTGACCCAGGGCAACCCCTAGGAACTCAAATTTAAAAACTAAAAAACAAGGGACAACTATCTAAGCAGAGACATCAGAGGCTGCCTACTGTGGGGGAAAAATATACTTCATAGTATTAGTCCAGCCAAGTCACTAAACAAATAAATAAATGAACAACAAGAACAAGAACAAAACAGCATCAATAAGCCTGGGAAGGATCAGAATCCAGAGTTGTTACAATATATGACCTAAAATGTCCAATTTTCAATGAAAAATTGTGAGACATGCAAGGAAACAAGAAAGTGTGACCCCCATCCCACATAGTGAGATCCCTAGCCCTTTTTTACACAGGAAAAAAACCCAAAAAAAACAAAAAACAGGCAGAAACTTCCTTGGGGAGGATGCAGATGTTAGATTTAACAAAGACTTCAAAGAAGATATTATAAATATGTTTGAAGAATGAAGGAAACCATGTTTAGAAAATTAAAGGAGAGTATGATGACAATGCATCAAATAGAGATTGTCAATAAGAAATTTTTAAGGAGCTACACTGAAATTCCTAAGTAGAAAATCATAATTGAAAAATTCACTGGAGGAATTCAACAGTAGATTTGAGCAAGCAGAAGAATCAGTAAACGTGTAGATAAGTTGAGAAGGCAGACGTGCCCACTTATTCATGTGGGATGTGCTTCAAGACCCCAAAAGGATCCCTGAATGGATAGTACCTAACCAATATATGCTAGGCACAAATTTATTTTCCCTTCTTCACAATTCACAGATAAGATGTATTCTTACTGTAGATCTTAACAACCTCAGCAAACTTTTTTTTTCTTTCCTTAGTAAGTTGAGAACTTTCACTTTTTCACTTAAGGAAGCACTTTATGGCTTCTCTTTGGCATATCCAAATTGCCACTAACACTGTTCTTGTGCTTTTGGGCCATTATTAAGTAAAATAAGGGTTACTTGACACAAGCACAGCAATCCTGCAACAGTGGACCTGATAACTAAGACAGCCACTAAGTGACCAATGGGTGGGTAGTATACATAGTGTGTACATGCTGGACAAAGGGATGATTCACATTCCAGGTGGGATGGAGTGAGACCATGAGATATTTTATCACACTACTCAGAATAGCATGCAATTAAAACTTATGAATTGTTTACTTCTGGAATTTTCCACTTAATATTTTTGGACCATAGTTGACCACGGATACCCGAAATGGCAGAACATAAAATTGCAGATGGGGTGGTGGGGACTACTGTATATAATTTGAAGAACAGAGAGAAAAAGTATGAAGACACACGAACAGATTGTCACAGAAATGGAGGACATTAAGTCCACTAAATTACATGTAATGGGAGAACCAGAGAAAAAAAGAACAGAAAAAATACTTGAAGAAATAAAAACTTTGCAAATGGGATAAAAACATATTCAAGAGCTCAAAGAATCCCTGGTAGAATCAACAAAAAGATATTCACAGGGGGGCACCCAACATGGCCGAATAGGAACAGCTCCAGCCTCCAGCTCCCAGTGTGAGCGACAAAGAAGATGGGTGATTTCTGCATTTTCAACTGAGGTACCAGGTTCATCTCACTGGGGCGTGTTGGACAGTCGGTACTGGTCAGTGGGTACAGCCCAACCAGCGAGAGCTGAAGCAGAGCTGTGAAGCACAAGGGGGAAGGGAATTCCTTTTGCTAGCCAAGGGAAACAGACACACAACACCTGGAAAATCAGGTAACTCCCACCCTAATACTGCACTTTACCAAGGGTCTTAGCAAATGGCACACCAGGAAATTACATCCCGCACCTGGCCCAGAGGGTCCCACACCCACAAGCCTCCCTCATTGCTAGCACAGCAGTCTGAGATCTAACTGCAAGGCAGCAGCAAGGCTGGGGGAGGGGCGCCCACCATTGTGGAGGCTTAAGTAGGTAAACAAAGCCACCAGGAAGCTCAAATTGGGTGGAGCCCAACACAGCTCAAGGAGGCCTGCCTGCCTCTGTGGACTCCAACTCTGGGGACAGGGCATAGCTAAAGAAAAAGCAGCAGAAACCTCTGCAGATGTAAAAGTCCCTGTCTGACAGCTTTGAAGAGAGCAGTGGTTCTCCCAGCACAGAGGGTTGAGATCTGAGAATGGACAGACTGCCTGCTCAAGTGGATCACTGATACCTGAGTAGCCTAACTGGGAGACATGCCCCACTGGGTGCAGACCGACACCTCACACCTCACATGGCTGGGTACACCCCCTGAGATGAAGCTTCCAGAGCAAGAATCAGACAGAAACACTCGCTGTTCAGCAATATTCTATCTTCTGCAGCCTCCGCTGCTGATACCCAGGCAAACAGGGTCTGGAGTGGACCTCCAGCAAACTCCAACAGACCTGCAGCTGAGGGTCCTGACTGTTAGAAGGAAAACTAACAAACAGAAAGGACACCCACACCAAAACCCCATCAGTATATCACCATCAAAGACCAAAGACAAAACCACAAAGATGGGGAAAAAGTAGTGCAAAAAAGCTGGAAATTCAAAAAATCAGAGTGCACCTCCCCCTCCAAAGGAATGCAGCTCATCGCCAGCAATGGAACAAAGCTGGATGGAGAATGACTTTGACAAGTTGAGAGAAGAAGGCTTCAGTCAATCAAATTTCTCAGAGCTAAAGGAGGAACTACGTACCCAGCGCAAAGAAACTAAAAACCTTGAAAAAACAATGGATGAATGGATAACTAGAATAATCAATGCAGAGAAGACCATAAAAGAACTGATAGAGATGAAAACCATGACACGAAAACTACGTGACAAATGCACAAGCTTCAGTAACTGACTTGATCAACTGGAAGAAAGAGTATCAGTGACTGAAGATCAAATGAATGAAATGAAGTGAGAACAGAGGTGTAGAGAAAAAAGAGTAAAAATAAATTAACAAAGCCTCCAAGAACTATGGGACTATGTGAAAAGACCAAATCTACGTCTGATTGGTGTGCCTCAAAGTGACGGGGCAAATGGAACCAAGTTGGAAAACACTCTGCAGGATATCATCCAGGAGAACTTCCCCAACCTAGTAAGGCAGGCCAACATTCAAATTCAGGAAATACAGAGAATGCCACCAAGATAATCCTCGAAAAGAGCAACTCGAAGACACATAATTGTCATATTCACCAAAGTGTAAATGAAGGAAAAAATGTTAAGGGCAGCCAGAGAGAAAGGTCGGGTTACCCACAAAGGGAAGCCCATCAGACTAACAGAAGATCTCTCGGCAGAAACTCTCCAAGCCAGAAGAAAGTGGGGGCCAATATTCAGCATTCTTAAAGGAAAGAATTTTCAACCCAGAATTTCATATCCAGCCAAACTAAGTTTCATAAGTGAAGGAGAAATAAAATCCTTTACAGACAAGCAAATGCTTAGAGATTCTGTCACCACCAGGCCTGCCCTACAAGAGATCCTGAAGGAAGCACTAAACATAGAAAGGAACAACAGGTACCAGCCATTGCAAAAACATACCAAAATGTAAAGTCCATCGATGCTAGGAAGAAACCGCATCAACTAACGAGCAAAATAACCAGCTAATATCATAATGACAGGATCAAGTTCACACATAACAATATTAACCTTAAATGTAAATGGACTAAATGGTCCAATTAAAAGACACAGACTGGTAAATTGGATAAAGAGTCAAGACCCATCAGTGTGCTGTATTCAGGAGACCCATCTCACATGCAGAGACACACATACACTCAAAATAAAGGAATGGAGGAACATCTACCAAGCAAATGGAAAACAAAAAAAAAAAAGCAGGGGTTGCAATCCTAGTCTATGATAAAACAGACTTTAAACTATCAAAGATCAAAAGAGACAAATAAGGCCATTACATAATGGTAAAGGGATCAATTCATCAGGAAGAGCTATCCTAAATATATATGCACCCAATACAGGAGCACCCAGAATCTTTTTTTTTTTTTTTTTTTTTTTTCCTTTGAGACGGAGTCTCGCTCTGTCACCCAGGCTGGAGTGCAGTGGCCAGATCTCAGCTCACTGCAAGCTCCGCCTCCCGGGTTCCCGCCATTCTCCTGCCTCAGCCTCCCGAGTAGCTGGGACCACAGACGCCCACCACCTCGCCCAGCTAGTTTTTTGTATCTTTTTTTTTAGTAGAGACGGGGTTTCACCGTGTTAGCCAGGATGGTCTCGATCTCCTGACCTCGTGATCCGCCCGTCTCGGCCTCCCAAAGTGCTGGGATTACAGGCTTGAGCCACCGCGCCCGGCCGAGCACCCAGATTCTTAAAGCAAGTCCTTAAAGACTTACAAAGAGACTTAGACTCCCATACAATAATAATGGGAGACTTTAACACCCCACTGTCAACATTTGACAGATCAATGAGACAGAAAGTTAACAAGGATATCTAGGAATTGAACTCAACTCTGCACCAAGCAGACCTAATAGACATCTACAGAACTCTCCACCCCAAATCAACAGAATATACATTCTTCTCAGCACCACATCGACATATTCTAAAATTGACCACAGAATTGGAAGTAAAGTACTCCTCAGCAAATGTAA
This sequence comes from Macaca nemestrina, assembly GCF_043159975.1. Taxonomy (NCBI): domain Eukaryota; kingdom Metazoa; phylum Chordata; class Mammalia; order Primates; family Cercopithecidae; genus Macaca; species Macaca nemestrina. Next base: position 56,572,975 of record NC_092128.1, on the reverse strand, counting down.
AAGAACAAAAATCACAACAAACTGCCTCTCAGACCACAGTGCAATCAAATTAGAACTCAAGATTAAGAAACTCACTCAAAACCGCACAACTACATGGAAACTGAACAACTTGCTCCTGAATGACTACTGGGAAAATAACGAAATGAAGCCAGAAATAAACATGTTCTTTGAAACCAATGAGAACAAAGATACAACATACGAGAATCTCTGGGACACATTTAAAGCAGTGTGTAGAGGGAAATTTATAGCACTAAATGCCCACAAGAGAAAGCAGAAAAGATCTAAAATTGATACCCTAACATCACAATTAAAAGAACTAGAGAAGCAAGAGCAAACACATTCAAAAGCTAGCAGAAGGCAAGAAAAAACTAAGATCAGAGCAGAACTGAAAGAGATAGAGAAACAAAAAACCCTTCAAAAAATCAATGAATCCAGGAGTTGGTTTTTTGAAAAGATCAACAAAATTGATAGACCGCTAGCAAGACTAATAAAGAAGAGAGAAGAATCAAAGAGATGCAATAAAAAATGATAAAGGGGATATCACCACCAACCCCACAGGAATACAAACTACCATCAGAGAATACTATAAACACCTCAATGCAAATAAACTAGAAATCCTAGAAGAAATGGATAATTTCCTGGACACTTACACTCTCCCAAGACTAAACCAGGAAGAAGTTGAATCCCTGAATAGACCAATAGCAGGCTCTGAAATTGAGGCAATAATTAATAGCCTATCAAACAAAAAAAGTTCAGGACCAGACAGATTCACAGCCAAATTCTACCAGAGGTACAAGAAGGAGCTGGTACCATTCCTTCTGAAACTATTCCAATCAATAGAAAAAGAGGGAATCCTCCCTAACTCATTTTATGAGGCCAGCATCATCCTGATACCAAAACCTGGCAGAGACACAACAAAAAAAGAGAATTTTAGACCAGTATCCCTGATGAACATCGATGCAAAAATCCTCAATAAAATACTGGCAAACCAAATCCAGGAGCACATCAAAAAGCTTATGCATCATGATCAAGTGGGCTTCATCCCTGGGGTGCAAGGCTGGTTGAACATACGCAAATGAATAAACATAATCCAGCCTATCAACAGAACCAAAGACAAAAACCACGTAATTACCTCAATAGATGCAGAAAAGGCCTTTGACAAAATTCAACAGCCCTTCATGCTAAAAACTCTCAATAAATTTGGTATTCATGGAACATATCTCAAAATAATAAGAGCTATTTATGACAAACCCACAGCCAATATCATACTGAATGGGCAAAAACTGGAAAAATTCCCTTTGAAAACTGGCACAAGACAGGGATGCCCTCTCTCACCACTCCTATTCAACAAGTGTTGGAAGTTCTGGCTAGGGCAATCAGGCAAGAGAAAGAAATAAAGGGTATACAGTTAGGAAAAGAAGAAGTCAAATTGTCCCTGTTTGCAGATGACATGATTGTATATTTAGAAAACCCCATTGTCTCAGCCCAAAATCTCCTTAAGCTGATAAACAACTTCAGCAAAGTCTCAGTATACAAAATTAATGTGCAAAAATCACAAGCATTCTTATACACCAATAACAGACAAACAGAGAGCCAAATCATGAATGAACTCCCATTCACGATAGCTTCAAAGAGAACAAAATACATAGGAATCCAACTTACAAGGGATGTAAAGGATCTCTTCAAGGAGAACTACAAACCACTGCTCAGTGAAATAAAAGAGGACACAAACAAATGGAAGAACATACCATGCTCATGGATAGGAAGAATCAATATTGTGAAAATGGCCATACTGCCCAAGGTAATTTATAGATTCAATGCCATCCCCATTAAGCTACCAAAGACTTTCTTCATAGAATTTGAAAAAACTGCTTTAAAGTTCATATGGAACCCAAAAAGACCCCCACATTGCCAAGAAAATCCTAAGTCAAAAGAACAAAGCTGGAGGCATCACGCTACCTGACTTCAAACTATAGTACAAGGCTACAGTAACCAAAACAGCATGGTACTGGTACCAAAACAGAGATATAGACCAATGGAACAGAACAGAGCCCTCAGAAAGAATACCACACATCTACAACCATTTGATCTTTGACAAACCTGACAAAAACAAGAAATGGGGAAAGGATTCCCTATTTAATAAATGGTACTGGGAAAATTGGCTAGCCATAAGTAGAAAGCTGAAATTGGATCCTTTCCTTACTCCTTATACGAAAATTAATTCAAGATGGATTAGAGACTTAAATGTTAGACCTAAAACTATAAAAACCCTAGAAGAAAACCTAGGTAATACCATTCAGGACATAGGCATGGGCAAGGACTTCATGTCTAAAACACCAAAAGCAATGGCAACAAAAGCCAAAATTGACAACTGGGATCTAATTAAACTAAACAGCTTCTGCACAGCAAAAGAAACTACCATCAGAGTGAACAGGCAACCTACAGAATGGGAGAAAATTTCTGCAATCTACTCATCTGACAAAGGGCTAATATCCAGAACCTACAAAGAACTCAAACAAATTTACAAGAAAAAAACAAACAACCCCATCAAAAAGTTGGCAAAGGGTATGAACAGACACTTCTCAAAAGAAGACATTTATACAGCCAACAGACACATGAAAAAATGCTCATCATTGCTTGCCATCAGAGACATGCAAACCAAAATCACAATGAGATATCATCTCACACCAGTTAGAATAGCAATCATTAAAAAATTAGGAAACAACAGGTACTGGAGAGGATGTGGAGAAATAGGAATACTTTTACACTGTTGGTGGGCCTGTCAACTAGTTCAACGATTGTGGAAAACACTGTGGTGATTCCTCAAGGATCTAGAACTAGAAATACCATTTGACCCAGCCATCCCATTACTGGGTATATACTCAAAGGATTATAAACCATGCTGCTATAAAGACACATGCACACGTATGTTTATTGCGGCACTATTCACAATAGCAAAGACTTGGAATCGACCCAAATGTCCATCAGTGACAGACTGAATTAAGAAAATGTGGCACACATACACCATGGAATACTATGCACCCATAAAAAAGGATGAGTTCATGTTCTTTGTAGGGACATGGATGCAGCTGGAAACCATCATTCTCAGTAAACTATCGCAAGAACAGAAAACCAAACACTGCATGTTCTCACTCATAGGTGGGAACTGAACAATGAGATCACTTCGACACGGTAAGGGGAACACCACACACCGGGGCCTGTTGTGCAGAGCAGGGAGTGGGGAGGGATAGCACTAGGAGATATACCTAATGTAAATGACGAGTTAATGGGTACAGCACACCAACATGGCACATATATACATATGTAACAAACCTGCACGTTGTGCACACGTACCCTAGAACTTAAAGTATAATAATAATAAAAAAAAGATATTCACATTTGGATACATCACAAACTGCTGAAAGCTAAAGATAAAGATAAATCTCTAAAGTGGCCAAAAACCAAAAACAAACAAAAAAACCCCCAGCTTATTATGTACAAGGGAATCACAGTAAGAGTGACTCGTCATCTAAAATAATGGAGGACAGAAGGCAGTGACTTGACACATTCAAAGTGAAGAAAAAACACACACACACACACACACACACACACACACACACACACACCTGTCAGCCAAGAATCCTATATCCATCAAAAACATCTTTCAAATAGGAAGGGAAAATAAAGACATTCCAATATAAACCAAACTAGAGAAAATCATTGCTGGCACACCTGCCTTATAAGAAATAATAAAATAAGTTCTTCATGCTGGAAAGAAGGGACAATAACTCAAATCCACATGAAAAAACAAAGAGTGTACTCAAGTTGAAAACATGCTCATATAAAAGCTTGGACACGAACGTTTATAGCAGCATCCTTCATAATAGTAAAAAAAAGAAAAAACCTTCAAGTCCATCAATTGACAAATGGACAAACAAAATATATATCCATAGGATGGAATATTCAGCCATAAAAAGGAATGGAGTCTTCACGCCTACTATAACATGGGTGAACTTTGAAATCTATATGCTAAGTGAAAGAGGCCAGATACCAAAGGCCACATATTGTGTTATTCATTTATATGAAATATCCAGAGTGGGCAGATCTTTGGAGACAGAAAGTCGATTTAGTGGTTTCCTACATGTAAGGCAACTGGTGGGAGGGGAATGACTTTTAATGGGCACAAGGTTTCTTTGGTGTCATGAAAATATTCTACAATTAGGCCATGACTATAACACTCTGTGTATACACTAAAGGCCATTAAAAACACTTTAAAAGAGTGAATTTTATGGTAGAACTCAAGAAAACTTAATTTTAATGTAAATTATATTAGAAATCAATTTTCTGTGTAAAAGAGATACAACTGTAAAATCAAATTAGTGAAAACACTACAAAATTAAAATTAAATTGCAAATACAAAGGATGAACTCATGCTTAAAATTTTTTTTCCTAGCTTTGTCCATTAAATAGCCTAGACTGCACACCTACAACTATCTGATCTTTGACCAACCTGACAAAAACAAGCAATAGGGAAAGGACTACCTATATTCAATAAATGGTGCCGGGATAACCGGATAACCATATGCAGAAGATTGAAACTGGACCCCTTCTTTACACCATACATAAAAATTAACTCAAGATGGATTAAAGACTTAAATGTAAAGCCTACAACTATAATAACCCTGGAAGACAGCCTAGGCAATACCATTCAGGACACAGACATAGGCAAAGATTTAATGATGAGGACACCAAAAGCAATTGCAACAAAAACAAAAATTGGCAAACGGGATCTAATTAAAGAGTTTCTGCACAGCAAAAGAAACTATCAACAGAGTAAACAATCTACAGGATGGGAAAAATTTTTGCAAACTATGTATCCAACAAAGGTCTAATATCCAGCATCTATGAGGAATGTAAATTTATAAGAAAAAGCCAAACAACCCTACTAAAAAGTGAGCAAAGGACATGAACACTTTTCAAAAGAAGACATACATGTGGCCAATGCCAACAATTTTATGAAAAAAAGCTCAACATCACTGACCATTAGAGAAATGCAAATCAAAACCACACTGAGACACCATCTCACACCAGTCAGAATGACTACTATTAGTTGGCGGAGGGAGAGCTTTAGGAAAAATAGCTAATGTATGCTGGGCTTAACACCTAGGTGATGGGTTGACAGATGCAGCAAACCACCATGGCACACATTTACCTATGTAACAAACCTGCATATCCTGCACATGTGCCCCAGAACTAAAAATAAAAATTTTTTAAAAAGTCAAAAAATAACAGATGTTGGTGAGGTTGTGGAGAAAAAGGAACGCTTATACACTGTTGGTGGGAATGTAAATATTTCAGCCATTGTGGAAGACAGTAGCGATTCCTCAAATATCTAAAGACAGAAATACCATTCGATCCAGCAACCCCATTAATGGGTATATACCCAAAGGAATATAAATTATTCTATTATAAAGAGACATCCATGCATATGTTCATTGCAGCACTATTCACAATAGCAAAGACATGGAATCAACCTAAATGGCCATCAATGATAGACTGGATGAAGAAAATGTGGTACACATACACCATGGAATACTATGCAGCCATAAAAAAGAATGAGATCATGTCCTTTGCAGGGACATGGATGGAACTGGAGGCCATTATCCTTAGCAAACTAACACAGGGACAGAAAACCAAATACTACATGCTCTCACTTATAAGTCAGAGCTAAATGATGAAAACACATGGACACATAGAGGGAAACAACACACACTGGGGCCTGTCACAGGGTGGACGGGAGGAGAAGGGAGAGGATCAAGAAAAACTACTAATAGGTACTAGGCTTAATACTTGGGTGATGAAATAATCTGTACAACAAACCCCCATGACACAAGTTTACCTATGTAACAAACCTGCACTTGTACCACTAAACTTAAAGGTTAAAAAATATATAATGGTCTAGAAACAATGCCACATTAACAACGAGTACCCCGCTAATACGTTTTGGTCTTTAATCTTATTTCCCACTAAAAGCAAGCAGCAAGGGTTAGAAAATGGTTGATTACAGGTCTGGTATAGGGAAGACACAAAGTGAAGCTGAGACACCTTGTTAAGCCAGAAAGCAAGAACCATCCATAGAAGATGATCTTATTTTACATATGAGTATGTAAATATAGAGAGATCCAGAAGGATAAGAACTAAGATGTTAAAATGATATGCTCTGGGTAGTAAGAATGTGCTGCTTTTATGTTTTTATTTTTGCCTGCCTGTGTTTTCTAATTTTTCCAATATGTATTACTTTTAATAGCAAAAGGCTATTAAAAATGTGCTTGCAGACTATTGCTGTAAACAAGAGGGAATTAGAACAGAATTTTAAGCTAGAGAGTACTGTGATCAGGTCCTAGTGGCAGATAAAGCCAGATTCTAGCTCTGACTCAGTGAATGCTCAACTGTATTTTCCCTAAGTTGAGTCCCATATTTAACAGCAATGGTTTGAAGCCGAATTGTAGGTGGGCCAAGGATGCATGTTGGCAAGTTTTAGGGGCACAGAAAAGCAGGAAAATTACAGAGGTTTCTTTTCCTGTTTTCTGTCTCTATCATTCTGCTGACCTTTGGTGCCTTACGAACCAGAAAAAAGAAAGCTGACAGGGTACAACACGTGATATGTCCTTGCAGTTTCTACATAAATTGGAGAAGGTCAAGTCATAGATGTTCAGAATGTTAGGTGATAAACTTTGTTATATTGGTCTCCTCTAAAAAAACAAATATCTCTTAAAAAGACTAAAGTGTGGAGAATAGATTTTAGCCACCTTAAACATAAAAAATCATAATCTAGATGTCAACATCCGTCAAAAAGAGACTTTTCTGTGAAATTATGAACTTTTTAAGCAGGTCGATTCCTGGTTAGAAACTTCACACTAAGTTTTAGCGGATAAAAATGCTTCACTCATAAACAGTATCAGACATGGAAAATGGTTGCATTTTCACATTGCATGATACAAATGGGTACAGAACTCAAGTTTGTCATGTTTCAAAAATGCAGAATCTAAGAAATACAGCACAAAGGTCAATCTTAAATTGTCAAAGAGTATACACAATGAAAGGTTAGCTATAATGTCATAAGTTCACAAATATGATTTCACAATAGATTCTGTGTTACTGAATTGCCCTGCTGGCAATTATGCGACTGGAAGGAAACATTTACTCTAGAGATAAAGTTTAAAAAGAGTTCATGATTCACGGATGACATGTAATAATATGGAAAAAATTTCAAAAATTGAAATTCTAGGACATTCCAAGTAAAGTAAAAGCTCTCAGTAAGAGCTTTTACCAAGTGAGTTTATCTGGAAGGGGGTCAGCATGAGGAAACAATTAGGTGTTTGCGTGGGTGTGTGCAGGGAACCTGGATTTGTCCAAGGTGGTCATAGCTATTTGCCTACCCTGTTCTTGTGACTTTGACATTACCTAGCGGGTTGGCTTCATTCTGGGGAATGGCTGGCATGCTTTGGAAGGTAATATAAATGCGAAAGTATAAATGGTTACCACTCTCATCTCCCTTTCGCCTGCTCCCCTCTCACTGCTGGAAATAAACAACATAGCCATTTGAAGTTGTTTCCAAATGCAGCTGAGCTCTCAGCACTGCTTCCTTTGACTTTTCCCATAGGTTGTTATCTCAAGCTTTAGCTTTCTCACACGTCTAACTCGTTCACAGAAAATATTAGGCCACATATTCCTTTCCTTCTCCACCTGTGCTTTCAAATATATGCTCTCCTACCTTTTCCTAGGCATTGAGTCATCAGTGATAGCTTCTCTCCTTTTAATCTCTACTTCTTCCTTTTTTTTTTTTTTGAGATGAAGTTTCACTCTTGTTGGCTAGGCCAGAGCGCAATGGCGCGATCTCAGCTCACTGCAACCTCCACCTCCCGGGTTCAAGCAATTCTCCTGCCTCAGCCTTCCCGAGTAGCTGGGATTACAGGTGCCTGCCACCATGCCCAGCTAATTTTTGTATATTAATAGAGACGGGGTTTCACCATGCTGAACAGGCTGGTCTTGAGCTTCTGACTTCAGATGATCCACCCACCTTGGCCTCCCAAAGTATTGGGATTACAGGTATAAGCCACTGCACCCGGCCCTACTTCTTCTTTACTGGCTAGCATAGTCTAGTAGTCAAGTACATCATTGCTTCAGACCCTTCAAAGGATCTTACCACAAGTGATCCACATCACTTGTGGATCTTATTTTGAATTATAGCTCTGCAAGGTTTTTTTTTTTTTTTTTTTGGCAAGATCTTGCTCTGTTGCCCAGGCTGGGGTACAGTGGTGTAATCATAACTCACTGCAGCCTCGAACTCCTCTGGCTCAAGCGATACTCCTGCCTCAGCCTCCCAAGTAGTTAGGACTACAAGTGTGCATCACCATGCCCCGCTAGGTTTTCTTAAAATGTTTTGTAGAGATGGAGTCTTGCTATGTCGCCCAGGCTGATCTCGAACTTCTGGTCTCAGGTAATCCTTCTGCTTTGGTCTCCCCAAAAGTGATGGGATTACAGGTGTGAGCCACCATGCCTGGCCAGCTTTGCTGTTTTTTTAAATTATGCAACTTGAAGTGATATTTAACTAGTCCTTGCCTTGGTTTCTTCAGTTGTAAGAGACACAAAAAATGAATCAATGTACACATGTAGTTTAGTATCTTAGTGCACAAATAAAGTCTTAATCAGTGTTAGCTAGTTTATTATAATCATTATTATCTTAAACCTATAAATTTGCTCATCTCTCTCATTTCAAAAACCAACAAGACAAAATCCACCTCGGGCATTGTGCTCCCATTTAATTACCTTCTTTCTCTCCTTGACTTTTCACTTCAATTCTTCTCAAAAGAGTAGTCTCTGCTCTGTCCCTTCATTCCCTCCCCTTTCATCACTTACCAACCTGTAGTAACCAGACTCCTAGTACACTATCAAATTAGTAAACTGACTGAGGACTTCCTCACTTGTCCTCCTTGCGTCTGTCCTGTATGCTGCCAGCAGACTGCTCCATCGAAACACAATTCTCACCTTGCTTCAGACCCTTCAAAGGATCTTACCACCTTCAGAATTAAGTCTAGGCTCCTTAACATGGTGTACAAAGGTCTTCATTATCTGGTAGCTGCCGCCTTCTCCAAACCTGTCTCCTCCCTCTCTTTATCTCCTATGATGATTTCAGTTCTGTAATAGCAACTACAGTTCCTATGGTAGGTAGAACAATCCCCCGCATTCCCCAGGATGTGCATGTCCTAATCCACGGAACCTGTGGATGGCTCTCTTTACATGACAAAAGAGACTTTGCAAATTTGATTAAGAATGGCCCCTTGAGATGGGAAGATTATTGTGGATTAACCAGGTGAGCCCAATCCAATCATGTGAGTACTTCAAAGCAGAGAATCATTCCTGGCTGGATTTCAGACATGAAATGAAAGGAGGAGGAGGAAAGATCTGAAATATGAGAAGGACTTGACCCACTGTTGCTGACTATGAAGGAAGGTGGTCATGAGTCAAGGAACATAGGTGGCTTCCAGAAGCTGGAAAAGGCAAGGAACTAAATGCTTCCCTGGAGCCTCCAGAAATGAATGTAGCCATGGTTATACCTTGATTTTAGCCAACTGAGGCTCAGCTTAGACTTCTGATCTACAGAATTATTAGATGATAAATTTGTGTTTAAGCCACTAAGTTTGTGGTAATTTGTTATGGCAGCACAGAAAACTAATACAATTCCTAAACAACACCACGTTTTGTTTTGTTTGTTTGTTTTTTTAATTATACTTTAAGTTCTAGGGTACATGTGCACAGCATGCAGGTTTGTTACATATGTATACATGTGCCATGATGGTGTGCTGCACCCATTAACTTGTCATTTACATTAGGTATATCTCCTAATGCTATCCCTCCCCCCTCCCCCCACCCACGACAGGCCCCAGTGTGTGATGTTCCCCTTCCTGTATCCAAGTGTTCTCATCATTCAATTCCCACCTATGAGTGTGAACATGTGGTGTTTGGTTTTCTGTTCTTGTGATAGTTTGCTGAGAATGATGATTTCCAGCTGCATCCATGTCCCTACAAAGGACATGAACTCATCCTTTTTTATGGCTGCATAGTATTCCATGGTGTATATGTGCCACATTTTCTTTATCCAGTCTATCATTGATGGGCATTTGGGTTGATTCCAAGTCTTTGCTATTGTGAATAGTGCCACAATAAACATACGTGTGCATGTGTCTTTATAACAGCATGATTTATAATCCTTTGAGAATATACCCAGTAATGGGATGGCTGGGTCAAATGGTATTTCTAGTTCTAGATCCTTGAGGAATCGCCACACTGTTTTCCACAATGGTTGAAGTAGTTGACAGTCCCACCAATGGTGTAAAAGTTTCACAGCCTGTTATTGGTCTATTCAGGGATTCAACTTCTTCCTGGTTTAGTCTTGGGACAGTGTATGTGTCCAGGAATTTATCCATTTTTTTTCTAGGCTTTCTAGTTTATTTGTGTAGAGGTGTTTATAGTATTCTATGATGATAGTTTGTATTTCTGTGGGATCGGTGGTGATATCCCTTTTTTCATTTTTTATTGCATCTCCTTGATTCTTCTCTCTTTTCTTCTTTATTAGTCTTGCTAGTGGACTGTCAATTTTGTTGATCTTTTCAAAAAACCAGCTCCTGGATTCACTGATTTTTTGGAGGGTTTTTCATGTCTCTATCTCCTTCAGTTCTGCTCTTAGTTATTTCTTGCCTTCTGCTAGCTTTTGAATGTGTTTGCTCTTGCTTCTGTAGTTCTTTTGTGATGTTAGGGTGTCAATTCTAGATATTTCCTGCTTTCTCTTGTGGGCATTTGTGCTATAAATTTCCCTCTACACACTGCTTTAAATGTGTCCCAGAGATTCTGGTATGTTGTATCTTTGTTCTCATTGGTTTCAAAGAACATGTTTATTTCTGCCTTCATTTCGTTATGTACCCAGTAGTCATTCAGGAGCAGGTTGTTCAGTTTCCATGTAGTTGAGTTGTTTTGAGTGGGTTTCTTAATGCTGAGTTCTAGTTTGATTGCACTGTGGTCTGAGAGACAGTTTGTTATAATTTCTGTTCTTTTACATTTGCTGAGGAGTGCTTTACTTCCAACTGTGTGGTCAGTTTTGGAATATGTGTGATGTGGTGCTGAGAAGAATGGGTATTCTGTTGATTTGGGGTGGAGAGTTCTATTGGTGTCTATTAGGTCTGCTTGGTGCAGAGATGAGTTCAAGTCCTGGATATCCTTGTTAACTTTCTGTCTTATTGATCTGTCAAATGTTGACAGTGGGGTGTTAGACCCTCCTATTATTATTGTGTGGGACTCTAAGTCTCTTCGTAAATCTCTAAGGACTTGCTTTATGAATCTGGGTGCTCCTGTATTGGGTGCACATATATTTAGGATAGTTAGCTCTTCTTGTCGAATTGATCCCTTTACCATTATGTAATGGCCTTCTTTGTCTCTTTTGATCTTTGTTGGTTTAAAGTCTGTTTTATCAGAGACTAGGGTTGCAACCACTGCCTTTTTTTGTTTTCCATTTGTTTGGTAGATGTTCCTCCATTCCTTCATTTTGAGCCTGTGTGTGTCACTGCACTTGAGATGGGTCTCCTGAATACAGCACACTGATGGGTCTTGACTCTTTATCCAATTTGCCAGTCTGTCTTTTAATTGGACCATTTAGTCCATTTACATTTAAGGTTAATATTGTTATGTGTGAACTTGATCCTGTCATTATGATATTAGCTGGTTATTTTGCTCGTTAGTTGATGCGGTTTCTTCCTAGCATCGATGGACTTTACATTTTGGTATGTTTTTGCAATGGCTGGTACCTGTTGTTCCTTTCTATGTTTAGTGCTTCCTTCAGGATCTCTTGTAGGGCAGGCCTGGTGGTGACAAAATCTCTCAGCATTTGCTTGTCTGTAAAGGATTTTATTTCTCCTTCACTTATGAAACTTAGTTTGGCTGGATATGAAATTCTGGGTTGAATATTCTTTTAAGAATGTTGAATATTGGCCCCCCACTCTTTTCTGGCTTGTAGAATTTCTGCCGAGAGATCTTCTGTTAGTCTGATGGGCTTCCCTTTGTGGGTAACCCGATCTTTCTCTCTGGCTGCCCTTAACATTTTTTCCTTCATTTCATCTTTGGTGAATCTGACAATTGTGTGTCTTGGACTTGGTCTTCTCAAGGATTATCTTGGTGGCGTTCTCTGTATTTCCTGAATTTGAATGTTGGCCTGCCTTGCTAGGTTGGGTAAGTTCTCCTGGATAATATCCTGCAGAGTGTTTTCCATCTTGCTTCCATTCTCCCCGTCACTTTCAGGTACACCAATGAGACATAGATTTGGTCTTTTCACATAGTCCCATATTTCTTGGAGGCTTTATTCATTTATTTTTACTCTTTTCTCTCTAAGCTTCTGTTCTCACTTCATTTCATTCAGTTGATTTTCTATCACTGATACCCTTTCTTCCAGTTGATCAAATCGGTTACTGAAGCTTATGCATTCATCACGTAGTTCTCATGCCATGGTTTTCAGTTCCATCAGGTCATTTAAGGACTTCTCCACATTAGTTATTATAGTTAGCCGTTTGTCAAATCTTTTTTCAAGATTTTTAGCTTCTTTGCTATGGGTTTTTACCTCCTCTTTTAGCTAGGAGAAGTTTGATCGCCTGAAGCCTTCTTCTCTCAACTCGTCAAAGTCATTCTCTGTCCAGCTTTGTTCCGTTGCTGGCGAGGAGCTGCATTCCTTTGGAGTGGGAGAGGCATTCTGATTTTTAGAATTTTCAGCTCTTCTGCTCTGTTTTTTTTCCCCCATCTTTGTGGTTTTATTTACCTTTGGTCTTTGATGATGGTGACGTACAGATGGGGTTTTAGTGTGGATGTCCTTTCTGTTTGTTAGTTTTCCTTCTAACAGTCAGGACCCTCAGCTGCAGGTCCGTTGGAGTTTGCTGGAGGTTCACTCCAGACCCTGTTTGCCTGGGTATCAGCAGCGGAGGCTGCAGAAGAGTGAATATTGCTGAACAGCAAATGTTACTGCCTGATCGTTCCTCTGGCTCCTTCGTCTCAGAGGGGTACCTGGCCATGTGAGGTGTCAGTCTGCCCCTACTGGGGGGTGCCTCCTAGTTAGGCTACTTGGGGGTCAGGGACCCACTTAAGGAGGCAGTCTGTCCGTTCTCAGATCTCAAACTCCGTGCTGGGAGAACCACTACTCTCTTCAAAGCTGTCAGACAGAGACATTTACATCTGCAGAGGTTTCTGCTGCCTTTTGTTTGGCTATACCCTGACCCCAGAGGTGGAGTCTACAGAGGCAGGCTGGCCTCCTTGAGCTGCAGTGGGCTCCACCCAGCTCGAGCTTCCAGGCTGCTTTGTTTACCTACTCAAGCCTCAGCAATGGTGGGCGCCCCTCCCCCAGCCTCGCTGCCACCTTGCAGTTAGATCTCAGACTGCTGTGCTAGCAATGAGGGAGGCTCCATGGTCGTGGGACCCTCTAAGCCAGGTGCAGGATATAATCTTCTGGTGTGCCATTTGCTAAGATCCTTGGAAAAGGGCAGTATTAGGGTGGGAGTGTCCCAATTTTCCAGGTGCTGTCTATCACGGTTTCCTTGGGCTAGGAAAGGGAATTTCCTGACCCCTTCTGCTTCCCAGGTGAGGCAATGCCTTGCCTTGCTTCGGCTCTTGCTCGGTGGGCTGCACCCACTGTCCTGCACCCACTCTCTGACACACCCTAGTGAGATGAACCTGGTACCTCAGTTGGAAATGCAGAAATCACCCGTCTTCTGTGTCGCTCACACTGGGAGCTGTAGACTGGAGCTGTTCCTATTCGGCCATCTACCATACCATGTTTTTACATGTTATTTCTACCTATCTGCAATTTCTTTTCTCTTATCTACTCAAAACACTCCAATTACCCCTATTCTTCCTTTAAAGCAACTCAGTGGTCACCACCTGTGGCTCCTTCAAGTGACACCTCCAGGCAGAATCGATTAGTTCTCCCTACTGCTGCTGTATTTTCAGATGCCTCTATTATTGCACACATTGTACACTGTGGTCAACATGTTTAAACATCTACCCCCCCATTAGACTGTGCACTCCTTGATGACAGGAACCCTGCTCTGTTAATCCTTGAGGCCTCACACATAATTTGACATCTTGTAAGTGCTTAATAATTTCCATTAAACTGTTGTTGATCTAAGCTTATCTTAAAACCAACGACGCAGTTAAAAGAATTCATGTTTATTCACCACTTCCACTGCAACTTATCTGTCACAGAAGGCAAATGTAAGAGATGGAGCATAGCAAGGTAATTTGGCCTGTCCATAGGCCTGGAAGAGCAAAGTGTGCCTTACAAAACTAGCTGCCTTGCTCACAACTCTTCTCCCTTCTGTGTGGTTGGCAAGGTTCACAGGATGAGCAGAGAATTCTGGGACTGTTCTCTCACAGCTGTTTGTTCCTTCTTTGGTGGCCACCACAGGAATGTGAGGGGGAGGTCAATGAGGGCAAACAGGGCCTCCCAAGAGTTAAGACAGCAAATGCGGTGGGCATGGTGGGTGAATAATGAAGGTGCTTAGCCACATGTATGACTTCAAAGTTGCAATAATTTTAAGATAAACATATGGTCAAATAAATTAAAAGCATGCCTAAACACATCCATGCCAATAAGTGTCATTCCCTTTAAAGCACCCACATTTATCCTAGTGAAACTGCAGTTGCTTAGACCTTTAATAATCATTTAACCCATGTTTAAAATTATTTCCTTTCTACCTCCAAGGATCCTGGGGGGAGATGGTAGCAGGTTGGAGTGGCTGTGAGCCCGAGAGGCAGGAAATGAGCCAGACTGAAACCCATATGCCTCTGTCAGAACTTCAAAGACTGCACCAATGGTAAGAGGAAAGAACCTAACAGGGCCAAAGCCGTGAAGCATATTCACTTAAGGATCAGAACACAGTCAGAGTCAGGAAACAGAGCCAGGATAAAACCACTAGAATAAAGTCACAAAACATTAACCAGAAGAGGCAGGGAGTGACCTGGCTACCAGAAGGAATTCTGTTGCAGGATGTGACAGACTAATCAGTGTTTAATCCTTCCTAGGCAGAGGCTCCACCACTAGTGCACCTTTAAAGGCCTGGAGTGGGCTCAGGCAGTGAGAAACTAGAAATGGAGCCTGGGCCTTTAGAGATCAGAGCATCTCTCATACAAGGGCTACACATGTATGAAGAACATGTCCATAGCTGGTCATTTGTTACCTCACTTTGTTGATCACAGACAAAAACCACTTCCCTGACCTTGTCCTATGTGTTGTCATTGTAAATGTGGGTGAGCCCAGAGAACAGTGGGCTGAATCTCTGGGTTTGGCTGCTTTCTATGCTGCCAAGTAGTAGTGGACACCCACCTTTCAAGCCCCCTTTTATGTGCTGAGAGCACCTCCCTTCTTAGCTGTCTGTCAGTCAGTATACCCCAGCTCTAGGCTGCAAGGCTTCAGTGTGGGGACAGAGGTGCTCCCCCACAACAAAGTCTGGGACCTCTGGTGCCCCACCTTCAAGTTTTGAAGATGCTGTTTCACCCAGTGTTCTTTCTGGTATTCGTCAATAATAGTGCATTTAGCATGGAGGCATCCCCAAGTGCCCTTCACTTCCCCTTCTGCCAGGCAGATTGTGATGAACAGTGAAGTCTTTCACGGCTACTCACAGAAGTAGTCTTTAAAAAAAGAACAAAAACTCAAAATTGCAACTTGAACTTCCCCATTAATACCATAAAATGGAACTTGGGAGCAGAATATAAGGATGTTTGAGTTCTACTCTTGCTAATTCACTGGTAAGGGGGCTTGAAATCCTGGCCACATATTTAGGCAAGTCTACTCTTTGTTAAATCATTTCCCAAGTAAGTTATTCTTTTTGATTCTGTTGAAAATGAAATTTTCCCCTCACTTTCATTTTTTGGCTCATTTATTGCTAGTGTATAGAAGCCATTCAGTTTTGTTCACTAAAATTCTCATTTGTCATGTAAATACAGAGAAAACCTCAGAACTCAGGTATGAGCCCTTTTATGTTTTCTGCAAGTGTTGTGTTTTGGGCAGAATATCTTTGCCTCTTTTGTTCACTTGATAGATCCTGAGCATTTAGAACACTCCCAGACACGCAGGTACTCGAAAATGTTGAACGAATCAGGCCACCATCTCTCATGCATTCCTCCATGAGAGCACTTATCTTTATGTGTTGAAATCATGTGCACATGTCTGTCCATCAGATGAGAAGTACTCTGAAACCAGGGATCATTCTAGTGTCCTAGGAACCCTGCATGGTACATGTCACACACCGGGTGCTCAGCACATGCCTGAAGACTCTATGGCTATGTATCAGGGTGGGGTTGCAGCATGAAGGGTTGCACATATCACCAAAGGAAATCACAATGTGTGGTGCTCCCTTTCCATATCCACATGTGATTTGGACCAGTCGTAGAACTAACACCAGCAAATTAAACAGTGTGTATATGTGCATGCCTGTGTATGAAGGAAGAAGAACATAAATTTGATATTTGTCATGAATGACATGACAAATACTGTATGTTGACTGTATGTAGAATACACACTCACTATACAGTTTGGAATGGATATTAAAAGCCTTTGAATCGAAAACCTGTCACACATTTCCTCCTGACACTGCTATCCAGGCAAAGTCAGTGATGTGGTTTGGATCTGTGTCCCTATAAAAAATCTCATGTTGAATTGTAATACCCAGTGTTGGAGGTGGAGTCTGATGGGAGGTGACTGGATCATAGGGGTGGATCCTTTATGAATGGTATAGCACTATCCCCTTGGTGCTGTGTCATTATAGAGTTCTCATGAGATCTGGTTGCTTTAAACTGTGCAGCACCTCCCTCTCCTCTCTCTCGCTCATGCTCCTGCCTTGTAAGATGTCTGTTCCTGCTTTGCCTTCCACCATGAGTAAAAGCTCCCTGAGGCTTTCCCAGAAGCAGATGCCTCCATGCTTCCTGTACAGCCTGTGGAACCACGAGCCAATTAAACCACTTTTCTTTGTAAGTTAGCCAGTCTCACATATTTCCTTATAGCAATGGAGACTGGATTAACACAGTCTTCAACTCAATGTGATCTGCCTCCAACAACACACAACTCAGCCTATAGCTACTCAATGGAAATCACTTCAGTAGATTGATGGGCCAAATTTAAATATCAAAGAGATTCAAATCCCTGAGTAAAGCAGAAAATTCAACATCTGAGTATTTGAATCCTAACACTTTTTGGTGAGCAAAAGAACGGAAGTTTAAAAATAACTAAATGGGTATTATCAAGTGTTGTGGGAAGTCAGGGACCCCGAACGGAGGGACCAGATGAAACCACGACAGAAGAATATAAATTGTGAAGATTTCACGGACATTTATCACTTCCCCAATCAATACTCTTATAATTTCCTATGTCTGTCTTTACTTTAATCTCTTAAACCCATCATCTTTGTAAACTGAGGATGTATGTCGCCTCAGGACCCTGTGATAATTGCGTTATCTGTACAAATTGTTTGTAAAACATGTGTGTTTGAACAATATGAAATATGGGCATCCTAAAAGAACAGGATAACAGCAATTTCCAGGGAACAAGGGAGATAATCATAAGGCCTGACTGCCTGCAGGGCCGGGTAGAACAGAGTCATATTTCTCTTCTTGCAAAAATGAATGGGAGAATTATCACTGAATTCTTTTTCTCAGCAAAGAACAGTCCTGGGAAAATAATGCATTCCCAGGGGAGGCCTCTAAAATGGCTGCTCTGGGAGTGTCTGTCTTATGCAGTTGTAGATAAGTTAAGAAATACGCTCTGGTCTCCTGCAGCACCCCCAGGCTTGCTAGGGTTAGGAAATTCCAGCCTGGCAAATTCTAGTCAGACCGGTTGTCTGCTCTTGAACACTGTTTCCTGTTAAGATGTTTATCAGTGACAATGTGTGCCCAGCAGGACATGGACCTTCATCAGTAATTCTAGTTTCACCCTGGCCTTGTGATCTCACTCTGCCTCTCTGCCCTTGTGATATTTTATTGCCTTTGAAGCATGTGATCTCTGTGACCCACACCTTATTCATACACTCCCTCCCCTTTTGAAATCCATAATAAAAACTTGCTGGTTTTGCAGCTCAGGGGGCATCACAGAGCCTGCCAACGTGTGATGTCACCCCCCGGAGACCTAGCTGTAAAATTTATTTTGTACTCTTTCTCTTTATTTCTCAGACTAGCTGACACTTAGGGAAAATAGAAAAGAACCTATGTTTAAATATTGGGGGCTGGCTCTCCCAATAATAAAGTGTTACATTTAAAAGTTCTAAAGTTAGAGCCTCAGAATCTTTTAGTTTATGTACTAATGTGAACCAGTTAGCTACCAAATAAATTTCTTCAAATGCTGTAATTGACTTGTAACAGAAAATAGCTAGTTCCCATCATAATTTCATAACAGATTATCCTGGAATTTCCTTGGAAAAGGGTGGAATATTCAGAAATTAACAGTCTTCCAAGAAATCTGTTTTGTATTATATTTAGAGACACAGTTCTTCAGTTTATCTTAGTTTTTTAAAAAGCCAATAGAACCATACATAAGTATAATTTGAACTTTTTTCATTTGATACCAAACTTTGATACCTAAACAAAGTAGAAAGGAAACTTTTTTAAGTTTAAAAAATAGATTCTAACAAACATTTCACCAAACACAGCTGTTTCTAGTTCACAAAATTGACCATTACAAAATATTTTAATGTGTTTTCTGGCAAACAAATTGCCTCATTTCATGGAAAGGCCACATTTCCAGTTATTACTGATAGTTTATAAGAGTTTAAGGATATATAAACAATTTCTATGATTTCTATATCAGAAAAAGAAGGTAAGATAGTATTTAAATCTCTTAAAATATGTAAGATAGACCTTACTCATGTCATGGTAGTGTATTTCACACCACAGATTGCAAATTAACAACCAACAGTATAACTACACTCTGCAGGTGTTTTTAGTGTGCACAAGTTTTTTTTAAAAAAATAGAGAATTCATTGGCAACACTTAAAAATTGGGGCCAGTCATGGTGGCTGATGCCTATAATCCTAGCTCTTTGGGAGGCTGAGGAGGCAGGATCACTTGAGCCCAACAGTGAAGGACCAGCCTAGGCAACATAGTGAGACCCCATCTCTACCAAAAAAAAAAAAAAAAAAAAAAGCAGTTATTCAGAAGGCTGATATGGGAGGATTGCTTGAGCCTGGGAGATGGAGGCTGCAGTGAGTTGTGATTATGCCACTGGACTCCAACCTGGGTGACAGGGTGAGACCCTGATAAAAAAAAGAGAGAGAGGGAGAGAATTGGTAGGTTTTACCATAAAAATCAGAATTTTTCACTTTTCTTCAAAAATTATTACACTTGATGACACTGGATTCATATTCCACTGGATTCACTGTTGCAAATGCAGCAATCAAGTGGCATTTAGCAGAGACTGGCTTTCAGAGCTACCATAAGAGTACGCTTTTAAAAAGGGGCACAGTCTGACCCATTCATTCAATGTGTGCACACATACCAAGACAACTATTTGACTCACTCATGATAGATTTATGGGCCTTGTGGGCATTTGAGATTGGTATCTTGCTTTATAATTTATATATACATACATATGTATCTATTACATATAATATTTAATACATAAAATTTATATATAAATTATAACCTTATAAATTACAAAGGTTATAATTTATATATAGGTATATAAATATACACACATATGTACATACAGTCATGTTCTGCAAAATGACATTTCAGTCAATGATGGACCACATATGCAATGGTGGTTCCATAAAATTATAATGGAGCTGAAAAATTCCTATTGCTTACTGACACTGTAGTTGTCCTGACATTGTAGCATAACACATTAGTCATGTGGTTGTGGCCATGTTGGTGTAAACAAACTTATTACACTGTCAGTTACATAAAACTATAGCACAGTACAGTGATGTCCTAGGCCTTCACATTCACTCACCACTCACTGACTTACCCCAAGCAACTTCCAGTCCTGCAAGCTCCATTCACAGTAAGTGCCCTATACAGGTATGTCTTTTTCTTTTATACCATATTTTTACTGTACCTTTTCTATGTTTAGATACATTTAGATACTTAAATACTTACCATTGTATCACAGTTGCCTATAATATCAGCACAGTAACATTCTGTACAGACTTGTATCCTAGGAGCTATAGACTACACCATATAACCTAACGGTGTAGTAGGCTATACCACCTAGGTTTGTGTAAGGTACCCTCTATGATGTTTGCACAATGATTAAATAGCCTAACAATGTTTTTCTCAGAACATATCCCTCTTAAGTGACACATGACAACACCCATATAGAACTATATATTTATATAACTCTCTCTCTATATATATATGTGTGTGTGTGTGTGTGTGTATATAGTTAACAAGGATATATATGTAGAAAATATTTTGAAGTTGTTGACTTTTTCCACAAATATGTATATATTTTCATATATATTTATAATGCCATGGCTCTTTGTTTCTAAAACAAATGAGTATGTAGCTGAATTTCTATTTTATATATGCATACATGTATATATATACACACATGTGTATACACACACATGTATATGTGTATGTACATACACACATATACATGTATATACATATGTATACATATACGTATATACATATGTATGCACATATACACATATACGTATATATGTATACATATATGTATACATACATATATACATATGTATACATATGTGTATACGTGTGTGTGTGTGTGTAGAAAATGTCATTCACTTGGTTGAAAGAATGGCTCCCTGGTTCTAAAACTGTTGCACAAACTTTTTGGAATGTCTTATTCCTTGGGATTGTGTCTGTCTCTCTTGCCTATCTCTGTACCTATCTGAGTATAAGGCTATATGACTGTATCATTTGATGTTTAGAACTTAATACTTTAAAATTCTAGAGATTTTCTTACTGTTTCCCTATTAACCTTTGATAATTTAATGAAAAGATCATATAAATGTGTCCGGAGCTGCACGCCCCGGCCATAGCGAATAATAATTAAAGATTAAACGCCTGAGCTGTTTTCATTTCCACCCCACACCTTCTCCCTAGATTTACCTTCTTCCCTGTATTAATACCGCCATTAAAAGATGGCGCTCTTCCTGCTTCTTTTTCATTTTTCCCGTGCCCGCGAAAAGACTACCTGACTGCGCAGGCGCAACATGACGTCCGACCGGAGAAACCGAAGCCTATCTGGCCACGCCTTCCACAATGAGGTCATTTCCGCCTTAGCCCAACCCCTTCCCCTCCAAGTGTATATAAGGCACTGCATTACCGCCATTAAACGAGACTTGATCAGAGCACTGTCTTGTCTCCATTTCTCGTGTCTCTTGTTCCCCAAATTCCCACTCCCTCCTCCAGGGCCTACACTGACTATCCCGCGGGCCGGGATACGTGGCGCCCGAACAGGGACCTGGAAACGAGGGACTCCATGAGGAAGAGGACGCCAAAGGACGGTCGACTGCTAACGAAGACAAAAGGAGTCAAACTCTTCCGATCACCGCGGGAACCTGCCGCGTCAGAATCGAAGGTAAGTGACGCGTCCGAAATGGGACAAGAATTAAGCCAACATCAAATATATGTAGGACAATTAAAAGAGGCTTTAAAGATACGAGGAGTAAAGGTTAAAGGTAATGATTTGTTTAAATTTTTTGATTTTGTAAAAGACACTTGCCCTTGATTCCCACAGGAAGGAACTATTGATATTAAAAGATGGCGTAGAGTAGGGGATTGTTTTCAGGATTATTATAATACTTTTGGGCCAGAAAAAATTCCTGTAACCGCCTTCTCTTATTGGAACCTCATTAAAGATTTAATAGATAAGAAGGAGGCCAATCCACAAGTCATGGCTGCGGTCGCTCAGACAGAGCATATTTTAAAGGTTAGCTCCCGCTCTAACCTCACAAAGCCTCCGCAAGATACGGAGGAAGATCTCATTTCCCTCGAAAGTGATCATGAGGAAATCAAGTCTCCTTCTGTAACAGATAAAGAAATACCACACGAAAACAAACCAAAAAAATACCCAATTTTACAGATGCTTCAAAAGGAGGAAATTAATAAGCCTAATCAATTGGATATAAATTGGGATGATTTAGAGGAAGAGGCGGCTAAATATCACAACCCTGATTTGCCTCCCTGTTCTTCATACCCACCCCCATATAATAAGACACATAATGAGGCTTCTGCGCCCATTGTTATGGCAGCAATAGATCCCAAAGAAGAATTAAAGCAAAAAATTGCTCAACTAGAAGAACAGATTAAACTTGAAGAGTTACATCAATCATTGATAATTAGGCTCCAAAAGCTAAAAACAGGAAATGAAAAAATGCCTAACTCAGACGCTATGGAGGGTTCCTTGCGCCCACTTCAGCGGCCTGGACAACATGTTCCAAGAGGGGGGTTAGTTGCTAGCCGACATAAAGAAGACTCCTCCCCCAAAGACGTTTTTCCGGTCACTGAAACCATAGATGAACAGGGACAGGCTTGGAGGCATCATACTGGATTTGATTTTACTATTATAAAAGAGTTAAAGACTGCTGCCTCTCAGTATGGGGCTACTGCTCCATATACTCTTGCTATAGTGGAATCTGTAGCTGAGAATTGGCTCACTCCTACAGACTGGAATACCTTAGTTAGGGCAGTTCTTTCTGGGGGAGACCACTTGATTTGGAAGTCAGAGTTCTTTGAAAATTGTAGAGATACAGCTAAATCAACAGGCAGGAAACGGTTGGGATTTTGATATGTTAACTGGTTCAGGTAATTATGCAGACACTCAGGCCCAAATGCAATATGACCCTGAACTGTTCTCACAAATCCAGGCTGCTGCTACAAAAGCCTGGAGAAAACTTCCCGTTAAAGGAGATCCAGGGGCCTCGCTCACAGCGGTTAAACAAGGACCCGATGAGCCATTTTCAGACTTTGTGCATAGACTTATGACCACGGCAGGTAGAATCTTTGGAAATGCAGAAACGGGTGTAGATTATGTTAAACAGTTAGCTTATGAAAATGCTAACCCCGCCTGCCAAGTGGCAATCAGACTTTATCGAAAGAAAACAGATTTAACAGGATACATTCGCCTTTGTTCAGATATTGGGCCCTCATATCAACAAGGCCTAGCAATGGCCGCTGCTTTTAGCGGCCAAACAGTAAGAGATTTCCTCATTAACAAAGGTAAAGATAAAGGGGGATGTTTTAGATGCGGTAAAAGGGGACACTTTGCAAAGGATTGCTGTGAAAACCAAAATAAGAGTCCAGAAGCAAAAATCCCAGGCCTTTGCCCAAGGTGTAAAAGAGGAAGGCACTGGGCAAACGAATGTAAATCTAAAACTGACAGTCAAGGAAATCCTTTACCCCCCAGGCAGGGAAACAGGATGAGGGGCCAGCCTCAGGCCCCGAAACAAGCATATGGGGCAGTCAGCTTTGTTCCAGCCAGCAACAGCAATCCATTTCAAAACTTAGTAGAGCAACCCCAGGAAGTGCAGGATTGGACCTCAGTTCCACCTCCCACACAATACTAACACCTGACATGGGACCGCAAACCTTAAATACCGGAATATATGGACCCTTACCACCTAACACTTTTGGGCTACTTTTAGGAAGAAGTAGTGTCACCATGAGAGGCTTACAAGTCCTCCCTGGAGTTATCGATAATGATTATGAAGGAGAAATTAAAATTATGGCCAGAGCTATTGATAGTATTATTACTGTCCCTCAAGGAGTTAGAATAGCTCAGTTACTCCTGCTACCTTTGGTTAAAACAGATAATAATATCCAATACTCTAATAGAAATATAAAAGGTTTCGGATCATCAGATATATATTGGGTGCAACCAATTACAAATCAAAAACCCTCTCTAACCTTATGGTTAGACGGGAAGGCATTCACTGGACTAATAGACACAGGGGCTGATGTAACTATCATTAAACAGGAAGATTGGCCCTCTCATTGGTCTACCACAGAAACTTTAACTCACTTGAGAGGAATTGGACAAAGCAGTAATCCTAAACAAAGTTCTAAATACCTAACATGGACAGATAAAGAAAACAATTCAGGCCTCATTAAGCCATTTGTCATCCCTTACCTACCTGTTAACCTTTGGGGGCGAGATCTACTCTCTCAAATGAAAATTATAATGTGTAGTCCAAATGATATAGTTACTGCATAAATGTTAACTCAAGGATACACCCCTGGTAAAGGTCTTGGAAAAGGAGAGAATGGTATCCCACACCCTATACTGGTTTCAGGACAACTTGATAAAAAGGGGTTTGGAAATTTTTAGCTCAGGCCACTGACATACCTGCACCCCAAAGGTGCGCTGACCCCATTACTTGGAAGTCAGATGAGCCCGTTTGGGTTGATCAGTGGCCTTTACTCAATGATAAACTAAGTGCTGCCCAACAGTTAGTGCAGGAACAACTAGCAGCAGGACATATTGAGGAAAGTAATTCCCCTTGGAATACACCTATTTTTGTTATTAAAAAGAAGTCTGGTAAATGGAGACTCTTACAAGATTTAAGAGCAGTAAATATCACTATGGTCCTTATGGGTGCCTTACAACCAGGATTGCCTTCACTGGTTGCGATTCCTCAAAAATATTTTAAAATCATTATTGACCTTAAAGATTGCTTTTTTACAATTCCCCTTCACCCTGCTGACCAGAAAAGATTTGCCTTTAGTCTTCCATCTACAAATTTTAAACAACCAATGAAGCGCTATCAATGGAAAGTCTTACCTCAGGGTATGGCCAATAGTCCTACCTTGTGTCAAAAATATGTAGCTGCCGCTATAGAGCCAGTCAGAAAAACATGGGCACAAATGTATATTATACATTATATGGATGATATTTTAATAGCAGGAGAAATTGGCGAACAAGTCTTACAGTGCTTCGCCCAACTCAAACAAGAGTTAACAGCAGCCGGACTACAAATAGCCCCAGAAAAAGTACAATTACAAGATCCATACACTTATCTTGGTTTCCAGATTAATGGACCCAAAATCATTAATCAAAAGGCCGTTATACGTCGTGATCATTTAAAAACTTTAAATGATTTCCAAAAATTACTGGGAGACATAAATTGGCTTCGACTGTACTTAAAGCTCACCACAGGAGAGTTAAAACCTCTTTTCGATATATTAAAAGGAGACTCTAATCCAAAATCCGCCAGGTCCATTACTAAAGAAGCATTAATAACACTCCAACAGGTAGAACATGCCATTGCAACACAATTTGTTACCGGTATTGATTATTCTCAGCCATTAATATTCCTTATTTTTAACACAACTATAACCCCTACTGGCCTATTTTGGCAGAACAATCCCATTATGTGGGTACACCTGCCCTCCTCCCCTAAAAAGGTTTTGTTGCTTTATTATGATGCCATAGCTGATCTAATTATCTTGGGAAGAGAAAACAGTAGAAAATACTTTGGAATAGAACCCTCTACCATTATACAGCCCTACACTCAATCACGCATCCATTGGCTGTTACAAAATACGGAAGCCTGGCCCACGATTGTTGGCTTTGTCTTAAAATGGGCCCCCCTATTCCTCTAGCCATACCTAACCTTTCATTGCCCTATGTCAATTACTCAAATGAATCCTTAGTAAATAATTCCTGTCCTATTACCCCCCCCCCTTAGTTCAACCGATGACGT
This sequence comes from Macaca nemestrina, assembly GCF_043159975.1. Lineage (NCBI taxonomy): Eukaryota > Metazoa > Chordata > Mammalia > Primates > Cercopithecidae > Macaca > Macaca nemestrina. The sequence continues at coordinate 56,547,224 of NC_092128.1, read as the reverse complement.
TTTCTAATTCCTCTTGCCTCTTTTCACCATCATATAATAACACTAAAGAAATTGATTTAGGCTATGTTGTGTTTGGCAACTGTACTTCCATAATCAATGCCACCAACCCTTTGTGTGCTATAAATGGCTCGGTTTTCGTTTGTGGAAACAACATGGCATATACGTATCTACCTACAAATTGGACAGGGCTTTGTGTTCTGGCCACTCTTCTCCCCGACATTGATATCATCCCTGGAGATGAACCTATCCCCATCCCCGCTATTGAACATTTTATTTATAGGCCGAAGCGAGCCATACAATTTATTCCCTTGTTGGCTGGACTAGGAATCACCACTGCTTTTACTACAGGAGCCACAGGCCTAGGAGTTTCACTAACCCAATATACCAAATTATCCAATCAATTAATTTCCGACGTACAAACCTTATCTAGTACTATACAGGATCTACAAGATCAAGTAGACTCGTTAGCTGAAGTAGTTCTCCAGAATAGAAGAGGTCTAGATTTGTTAACGGCAGAACAGGGAGGGATATGTTTGGCTTTACAGGAAAAGTGCTGTTTTTACGCCAACAAATCCGGAATCGTCAGAGATAAGATAAAAACTTTGTAAGAAGAACTAGAAAAGCGCAGAAAAGGCCTGGCCGCCAATCCACTATGGACTGGACTCGATGGACTTCTCCCCTATCTCCTGCCATTTCTTGGTCCTTTACTCACTCTTCTACTCTTCCTCACTCTCGGGCCTATAATCCTTAATAAGCTTATGGCATTTGTCAGACAACAAATTGAGGCCTTCCAGGCCAAACCTATACAGGTCCATTATCATCGCCTTGAGATGACTGACAATGGTGAGTCTTATTTACCTTAATAAGACCACCTCCCCTGTGTGCTGAACTGGACAGTCAATGACGGGTAAGAGGACACTATCTCCATCGGAGCCTAAGACAGGAGGGCCGCCCTTGCTGCTGCCTTATCCCATGACGGGCCTAGAAGGTGGGGGTGAGTTGACCCAACCTAAGACAGGCGCAGTTCCCAAGGGGTTTTCTTATCATAAAAATATAAAAAGGGGGACCTGTCCGGAGCTGCACGCCCCGGCCATAGCGAATAATAATTAAAGATTAAACGCCTGAGCTGTTTTCATTTCCACCCCACACCTTCTCCCTAGATTTACCTTCTTCCCTGTATTAATACCGCCATTAAAAGATGGCGCTCTTCCTGCTTCTTCTTCATTCATTTTTCCCGCGCCCGCGAAAAGACTACCTGACTGCGCAGGCGCAACATGACGTCCGACCGGAGAAACCGAAGCCTATCTGGCCACGCCTTCCACAATGAGGTCATTTCCGCCTTAGCCCAACCCTTTCCCCTCCAAATGTATATAAGGCATTGCATTACTGCCATTAAACGAGACTTGATCAGAGCACTGTCTTGTCTCCATTTCTCGTGTCTCTTGTTCCCCAAATTCCCACTCCCTCCTCCAGGGCCTACACTGACTATCCCACGGGCCGGGATATAAATGTGAATTTGATCCTTTGTTCACTAATCAAAATATTTTAAAATTATAGTAAAAGATTTTGCTACTTGGATATTAATGTGTACTTTCAATACAACAAAACATACATCATAGAACAAAAAAAGGTTAAAAAGATTATGAAGACACTGTGAGAAAATGTGTTGGTCAGCTAAATGTTGTTAGGGCTGAAAAACAGGAAACATTCAATTAACATGAAAACCTTTCTCTTATCTGTTATCCTTGCAGTTAATGATCCCTTTGGCACCGTACTTTATGAGCTTTGACAAAAAAGCAAATTATAATTTGTGAGGGAAATGCAGACAAATTCTGAAAAACTTGCCCCAGCAGTTATTTTAGCAAAGGTTTGAGCCAAATAGGAAGTAAACATCCAGTAATGTAGGCAAATGAGAAAATTATTTCCAGGGAAGTTAAGCACCAGCAGACTAGGGATTCTAAGAGAGGAGTTATCCAGACAAAAATAAACTTGAGAAATTGCATAATTTCTAGCTTCCAGTGAGATAAAAGACTGACAATTCCATTAAGAGGGGTCCATTTCCATCTTTTTTTCACCAGTATATTCCCAAACTCAAGATGGTTGAGAAACTTGAGCAAGGTCACAAAGCTGGCCTGAGGCTTTGTAGGGACTTGATCCTATAACTGATTCACTTACTAGTTTTTATAAATGAATAACATAATCTTGCTGATGGCATAGAGACAGTGTGAAGCACATTTAGAAAACTTTAGGTAGCCCAGTTTGGCAGGCATAAAAGACCATCTGGAGGTGGACAGTATCCAAAGAAGAATACTATGTCAAATTAATGCTGTGAGGAATGGAGGGTGACGAAGCTAATTGCACTATAACTTATTGTATAAAAGTAAGAGATAATGGTCAAAATTACAAAAAAAGAGGGGACAAAGTCATTATATAATGGTATGAATATAAAAATAACCATTATAACAAAAGCACAAATCTTCCTAAATTACAGAAGCTATACTATGAATTAAAAAATGACATTTACAAATATAATGAAAGGATAAACCTTAAAATGAGTTATTATAGGAAGAAGGAGGAAACAGGGTGGGGGGTGGTTAGGGATACAAGCTGGAATTCTTTAAATATACTTTGTTTTGTAGATATGATCTAGAACAATGTAGTACTTTATTAAATTAAGAAGCAATTATTAGAATTTGAAAAAATAAACCAATTGAATATAACTATGTATCAAAGTATAACTTCATGGAAAGGAACCATTCCAATTTGAATAGGAATCCTAAGTAGATTTTACCCTAAGGACAAAAAGACCTGCAACTATTTTTTTATAATCACATTGTTGGTAGTAGTGTTATTCTGAAACAGTTATGTGTACACTATGTGATAAAGTCAATGAATAATTACATAATGTCATTGAAAACTAGTATTTTGATGTGGAGAAAAGAGACATCTGTAAGACTGAAGAGGTAAAATAAATTCCCTGTGTAATTATTGACTTTGAATTGGCAATATTATGATGTATTTTATATATACATTATCTTTCCTAGTTCTGTCATTAAAAAGGCATAGAAACAGAGATTAACCTAGCAGCAATGAGTGCCTCTTATTCCGAGATTCTAGTCTCTAAATACCATTTCCCACTTAAAGAAAAAGGGGAGGCTCCTTTGGAGAAATGACTGATTCCAAGTTTTCAGCATGGAAACAAATAAGCCTCCAATGCTTCTATCACATCAGAAAGCAAGAAATCTACCCAAGACTACTAGAATCATGTCAAAGCGATTTGGAGTCATGTCAAAAGGCTCCTACTACCCCAAAAATGGGCCAGGAGGACTGGCAATGAGCTAACAATTACAAAGGATGGGAATAACTATGTTTAAGTAAATGAGTTCACAGTAATACTTAAAAAAAAACTCCAAAAAAACAAAAACACCCCCCAACACCTCTCACCTTTGAAGGATACTGGGGAATCAATTAATCATTCTGAAAACTTGAAAATCAAGCATTTATCATGCCTCTACAACAGGGTAACCAAATAACTGAGTGGAAGTTTCTCTTTTTAGAAGGATTCTAATTAATAAATGAAGAGAAAATAATAGTATTCTAATATTGTCATTTAAAATCCCTAATGAATTAATAGACCCAGGCAAGGATTATCAATAGCAGGTAACATCACTAAAAGGGAGACAACCAATATCATGTGCCTCCTGATGAAAGTTCATGTAACCAAGAGGCATCACATTTTCTGAATTCGAACTATACTACAAGGCTATAGTAACCAAAATAGCATGGTACTGATGCAAAAATGACACACAGATCAATGAAACAGAACAGAGAACTCAGAAATAAAGCCATATACTACAACCAACTGATCTCCAACAAAGCTGACAAAAAGAAAGAATTGGGAAAGGACATCCTACTCAAAAAATGGTACTGGAAAAAGTGGCTAGCCATATGAAGAAGAATGAAACTGTACACCATATATAAAAATTAACTCAAGAGAGATTAAAGACTTAAATGTAAGACCTCAAACTATATAAATCCTAAAAGAAAACTCTTAAACATTAGACTAGAAAAAAAATTTATGACTAAGACCTCAAAGGCAAATGCAACAAAAACAAAAATTGACAAATGAAATTTAATTAAACTAAAGAGCTTCAGCACAGCAAAGAAACAATCAATGGAGCAGACAGACAATCTACAGAACGGGAAAAAATATTTGCAAACTATCAGGCTGACAAAGGACAAATATCCAGAATCTGCAAGGAACTTAAATCAACAAGCAAAACACAAAAAAACTCATTAAAAAGTGGGCAAAGGACGTGAACAGACGCTTCCCAAAAGAAGACATATGAGTGACCAATCATATGAAAAAATGCTTGTCATCATTAGATAAATGCAAATGAAAGCCACAATGGGATACCATCTCACACCAATCAGAATGGCTATTATTAAAAAGTCAAAATATAGTATGCTGGCAAGGATGTGGAAAAAAAGGAATCCTTATATACTGTTGGTTGGAATTAGTTCAGTCCCTATGGAAAACAGCATGGAAATTTTTCAAAGAACTAAAAATAGAACCACCATTTGACCCAGCACTCCTACTACTGGGATTCTCAAAGGAAAAGAAATCATTCTATCAAAAAGACACCTGCACTGCTATATTTATTGCAGCACTATTCACCATAGCAGTCATGGAATCAATCTAAGTGTCCATCAATTAAGACTGACTAAAGAAAATATGGTACATATACACCATGGAATACTATGCAGTCATAAAAAAGAATGAAATCATGTCCTTTGCAGCAACATGAATGCAGCTGGAGGCCATTGTCCTAGGTGAATTAATGCAGAAACAAAATCAAAGTCTGCATTTTCTAACTTATAAGTGGGAGCTAAACAATGGGTACACATGGACATAAAGATGGAAACAATAGACACTGGGGACTTCAGAATGGGAGGGAGGGCAGCGAGGGTCTAAAAACTGCCTACTGGGTACTATATTCACTATTTAGGTGATGGGTCCAATAGAAGGCTAAACCCAGCATTATGCTATATCAATATACCTGTGTAACAAACCTGTACATATAGCCTCTGAATTTAAAATAATTAAAAAGAAATGATAAATGTTTGAGATGACAGCTATGCTAATTAACCTGATCTGATTACTATACATTATATGTATCAAAATATCACTATGGGTAGGGCAAGGTGGCTCATGTCTGTAATCCCAGTAATTTGGGAGGCTGAGGTGGGAGAATTGATTGAAACCAGGAGTTGAAGACCAGCCTGGGAAAAGTGGTGAGACCTTGATTCTACTAAAGGCTTAAAAAAAAATTAGTTAAGCATAGTGGTGCACACCTGTGGACTCAGCTACTTGGGAGGCTGAGGTGGAAGGATGCTTGAGCCCAGGAAGTCAAGGCTGCAGTGAGCTCTGATTGTGCCACTGCACTCTAGCCTGGGTAACCAAGTGAGATCTTGCCTCAAACCACCACCACCAGCACCACCACCACACAAAAAGCCATCACTATGTAAACCATAAATATGTACATGTGACAATAACAAAATTTAATAAAAGCCTGAACAACAACAACAAACAAAGTTCATGGCACCACCTAGAAAGCAGCCTTGGCAAAAAAAAAAAAAAAAGAAAAAAATGTAAATGTGACCTGGATAAAACATTTATGCACTAAGGCTCTATGAATATAATGGAAATACAGGCTTACTAATAAGCAAAATCCAGATTATGGAAAAATTTATGGGACAAATGGTCCAGCTTCTTAAACACAATTTTCTATTACATTGCCACATTACCTTACCTCTCACCCTGTAGGCTAGAATCTGCTAATGACACTTACAGGCTTAGCCAATAACCATGGAGAATTTACTCTTTTTTTCTTTTTTGTTTATTATTGTTTGTTTACTTATTTGAGACATATCACTGTGAATGGGATTTTTTCTTCAATATGTTTTTTAACTTGTTATTATTAAATAGGAAAGCTATATATTTGTATATTTATATTGTAACTGGTCATCTTATTGTACTACAATATTATTTTGTATTTTTATGTAGGCATTTTGTCAGCTACAGATAATGGTCATTTGTTCTTTCCCATATGTATGCATCATTTTCTAAGTGCCTTGGTAAACATTTTCTGAATTATATGCAATGATCATGCTCATATCAGGCACCCTTTCCTTATTTCTGATTTTAATGGGAACACTCCTGGAGTTTCACAATTAAGCATGACATTGGCTATTTGTTTGAAGTGAGTGTTTAAAAGAGTAAATAGGCTGGGCACGGCAGCTCACATCTGTAATCTCAGCACTTTGGGAGGCTGGGGCAGGCAGATCACTTGAGGTCAGGAGTTCAATACCAGCCTGGCCAACATGGTGAAACCCGTCTTTACTAAAGATACAAAAATTAGCCAGGCGTGAAAAAGCATGCCTGTAGTCCCAGCTACTCGGGAGGCTGAGGCAGGAGAATCACTTGAATCCGGGAGGTGGAGGTTGCAGTGAGCCGAGATCATGCCACTGTACTCCAGCCTGGGTGACACCCAGGCTGTCCCAAAATAAATAAATAAAAATAAAAAAATAAAGTAGAAGCAGCACAAACCTTGTAACAAAGCAATTCCATTCCTTGGTGAATAACCCTTCAAGGTGCATGTACAAGTATATGGAGAGACATGTACAAGAATGCTCAAGAAGCATTATGTGTAACAGTTGAAAACTGGAAACAATCCTAATGTCAATTAGAGATACAACAGATAGAGGACTAAACATACAATAGAAAAATACATGCAATAATATTGATGGCTCTCACAAATATAACATTGAGTTAAATAATCCAGACACAAAAAAATCTATTTTGTATGATTCTATTTACACCAAGTTTAAAAAACAGGCACAGCAAAAGGAGGGTGTTTAGAAATTCATGCTTAGATGGTAAAACTATGAGGAGTCACAAGAAAAAAATGATAATAAAAGTTAGGATAGTTGCTATGTTAGAGTGGCTGAGGGGGCATAAGAGGAATTACTGAGAGCTAATGTTTCATTTTTTGTCCTGGGTGGTGGTTACTTGGGTATTTGATCTGAATTATACACTTATAGATACCTTAATGTATATCTAATATATTTCACAATTTTAAAAGATTAAAAACTATTACAAGATTGATATAGTTTGGTTTTGTGTCCCTGACAAAATCTCATGCTGAATTGTAATCCCCACTGTTGGGAGAGGGACCTGGTGGAAGCTGATCATGGGGGCAGATTTCCCCCTTGCTGTTCTCAAGATAGTGAGTTCTCATAAGATCTGGTTGTTTGGAATTGTGTAGCACTTCCCCTTTCGTACTCTCTCCCTCCTGCCCCAGCCATATAGGACATGCTGGCTTCCCCTTTGCTTCGGTCATAATTGTAAGTTTCCTGAGGCCTCCCTACCCATGCTTCCTGTACAGCCTATGGAACTGTGAGCCAAATAAACCTCTTTTCTTTATAAATTACCCAGTCTCAAGTAGTTCTTCACAGCAATGTGAGAATGGACTAATACAGAAAATTGGTACCAGAGAAGTGGGGCATTTCTATAAAGATACCTAAAAATGTGGAAGCAGCTTTGGAACTGGGTAATGGACAGAGGTTGGAACAGTTTGGAGGGTTTAGAAGAAGACAGGAAGATGAGGAAAATTTTGGAACTTCCTAGAGACATGTTGAATGGTTGTGACCAAAATGCTGATAGTGATACGGACAGTGAAGTCCAGGCTGAGGAGGTCTCAGATGGAGATGAGAAACTTATTGGGAACTGGAGTAAAGGTCACTCTGGCTATGGTTTAGCAAAGAGACTGGTGGTATTGTGCCCCTGCTCTAGGGATCTGTGGAACTTTGAACTTGAGAGAGATGATTTAGGGTATCTGGTGGAAGAAACTTTTAAGCACCAAAACATGTAAGATGTGCCCTGGCTGCTTCTAACAGCATACACTCATATGTGTACACAAAGAGATTATCTGAAACTGGAACTTATATTTAAAAGGGAAGCAGTACATAAAGGTTTAGAAAATTTGCAACCTGACCATGTGGTAGAAAAGAACTTCCAGTTTATGGGGAGAAATTAAAAGTCAGCTGTGGGAATTTGCATAAAAGGAGCTGAATGTTAATGTTCATGACAATGAAGAAAATGTCTCCAGGGCATTTTACAGACCTTCACAGCAGCCCCTCTCATCACAGGCCTGGAGGCATAGGAGGGAAAAATGGTTTTGTGGGCCAGGCCCAGGGCCCCACTGCTCTGTGCAGCCTTGAGACATGGCACCCTGTGTCCCAGTTGCTCCAGCTCCAGCCATGGCTAAAAGGGGCCAAGATACAGCATGGGCTGTTGTTTCAGAGGGTACAAGCCCCAAGCCTTGATGGCTTCCATATGATGTTGAGCCTGTGGGTATGCAGAGGGCAAGAGTTGAGGTTTTGGAGCCTCTGGCTAGCTTTCAAGGGATGTATGGAAAAGCCCGAATGTCCAGGCAGAAGTCTGATGCAAGGGTGGAGCCCTTATGGAGAACCTCTACTAGGGCAGTTCAGTGCGAAAATGTGGGGTTGGAACCTCCACACAGAGTCCCCACTGGGCACTGCCTAGTGGAGCTGTGAGAAGAGGGTCATTGTCCTCCAGGCCCCAGAATGGTAGATCCACCAACAGCTTGCACTGTGCACCTGGAAAAGCCACAGGCACTCAATGCTAGCCCATGAAAGCAGGTGCAGGGGCTGTACTCTGCAGAGCCACAGGGGTGGTGCTATCCAAGGCCTTGGGAACCTACCCCTGTGTCAGTGTAGCTTGGGTGTGAGACATGAAGTCAAAGGAGATTTTTTTGGAGCTTTAAGATGTAATGACTGCCCTGCTGGGTTTTGGATTTGCATGGGGCCTGTACCTACTTTGTTTTGGCTGATTTCTCCTTCTTGGAATGGGTGTGTTTATTCAATGTCTGTACTCCCATGTATCTTGGAAGTAACTACCTTGTTCTTTATTTCACAGGGTCATAGGTGGAAGGAACTTGCCTTGTCTCAGATGGGTCTTTGAATTTGAACTTTTGAGTTAATGCTGGAATGAGTTAAGGACTTTGGGGAACTGCTGGGGAGGCATAATTTTGTTTTGAAATGTGAGAAAGACATGAGATTTGGGAGTGGCCAGAGGTGAAATGATGTGGTTTGGCTTTGTGTCCCTGCCTAGATATCATGCCTGTAATCCTAGCACTTTGGGAGGTAAGGCAGGAGGATTCCTTCGGCCCAAGAGTTCTAGACTAGCCTGGGCAACATAGTGAGACCCCATCTCTTAAAAAGATTAGCTGGGCATGCTGGCATATGCCTGCAGTGCCAGCTACTTGGGCAGCTGAGGTGGGAGGACTGTTTGAGCCCAAGAGGTTAAGGCCACAGGGAGCTGCTGTGATCATGGCACTGCACTCCAGCCTGGGTGACAGAGTGAGACCCTTCATTTCTCTGATTTGTAAATGAGAGATTTTGGAGTGGCAGTAGTTAGGGAAGTATGTTAAAAGACAAAGAGAAACAGAATGAAGGACAGAAAGAGGAAGCTATCTTCTCTGTCCAGGCAGCATATATCTAACATAGCAGTAGTTATAGTCATGTGCTGCAGAAAGATGTTTTAGTCAACAGTGAACCACATATAGGATAGTGGTGCCATAAGATTATATTTTTACTGTACCTTTTCTGTTTAGATACACAAATACCATTGTGTTACACTTGTATACAGTATTCAGTATAATAACATGCTGTACAGATTTGCAGCCTGGGAGCAACAGGCTATACCACATAGCCTATGTGTGTAGTAGGCTATACCATCTAGGTTTAAGTGCACTCTGTGATATTAGCACAACAAAGAAATTGCCTAACACTGCATTTCTCAGAACACATTCCTGTCATTAGCAGACTCATGACCGTAGATACTGTGCCAACTTTGTGGTCTAATTTGGAATTAATGACTCTAAAAATGTCCATTTTGGAGTTAGCAAAAGGAGAACCTAATGATGTGACAAAGTGAAAGGGAACTGAGGGGTTCAGAAAAGGTGTCCTTACTGAACCCCACATAAGGTGTTGCCTGTGCCCAAGGCTGGGTCTGGCTTGAAATGCCTTCATCTGCAACTTAAAGCACCACAAAGTCAGGGATGTGTCTGTTTTTCACCCTTATTATTCTCAGGGCTAGTATACAGCCTAGTCCAATAAATGCAAAATAACTGTTTGTTGAATGGATGAGTAGCTAAAAAGAAGTAGATCTGTACATTTTCTAGTGGAATTAATGATTTAAAGTACAGTATGAATTTATATCTTGATGATCTGCTTTGCTATATTGCTTCTAATTAATAACATTTAGAATCATAAAATGTTACACCTGAAAAGGACCTTACAGATCTCTAATCAGACCATCTCATATTACAGATAAGAAACTTAAGGCCTAGCTTGTTAAGGCTTAGTTCAGTGGCAAGAAAGTTACTGGAAGGCTCTTCACTAAGAACATATATTCAATGACTATCACCCTAAGGCTCTTTTTTTCTATTATATCTTTCTATTTTTTGAGATGATCACAGTAATAAATGATTTATTTTAAATCTCTATTTGTATATGACTGACACAATTTATGTGTCTATTTTGCTGTTTTCTTGTGCAATAGCAATTGTTACAGCTGAACTTTGTATCAATTGTCAAAATACTGCCTACAAATAAACACTATCAAAATAATTTTGTGTTAAATACACAAGCAGAAAAAGTTGTGTCAAATAATGGTGGGTAGTTTCATATAAAATAAGGGTCAAGCAATTTTACATCTGTTGATAATAATCATGAAGTAGTTTTTCTACCCTGAAAAGTTTTCACTGCAAATAACAGAAAATGACTTAAATCATACAAAATATCAAACTAGAAGTAGAACAAGAAAAAATAAATAAGATAATGCTATACCTCAGAATGCTATACTTTAAATCATGTTTTAAAAGACTTCCTTAGAAGAACTTAGATGAGGAGATACCCATGTATTCCAATGTTTACTGTTAAAACTACAACATTTACTCCATTTAATAAATTTTCTTTAGTTACCAGCACAGTGGAAATGGCCTTTCAATTAACATTTATTGAGAGTTCACATGATGACATCTATGTCTCATAAGATAAACTTAAGAATCTTTAAAAAAAAGAATTTCAAAGAATGCAATGACCAGCATTTAAAAGACATGCATTGGCATGAAATTATTTAGTTAGCGGGAAATTCGTAGTTTAATATTTTCACTTTGCCACAGTAGTTTAATTGTTTCAGCAACACTATTATTTATGAATAAACTGAAATATTAAATTTCTAAGCTATATTTTATGACTAAACTTATATTTAATGGATTATATAACATATCTCACAATGTTATATATGGCATGACATTATATAACACACAATACATAAATATGTAATAGGTTATATATTATATAAATTCATGTTTATATATGTATGTTTCTTTTTTGGAGATGGAGTTTCACTTTGTCACCCAGGCTGGAGTGCAGTGGTGCAATCTCAGCTCACTGCAACCTCCGCCTCCTGGGTTCAAGCGATTCTCCTGCCTCAGCCTCCCATGTAGCTGGGATTACAGGCACACACCACACTGCCTGACTAATTTTTATGTTTTTAGTAGAGATGGGGTTTCACCATGTTGGCCTGGCTGGTTGAACTCCTTACCTCAAGTGATCTGCCTGTCTTGGCCTCCCAAAATGTTGGAATTACGGGTGTGAGCCAGTGCCCCTAGCTATATATTATTTCAAAATGCCAAAGAAAGACAAATAAACAAAACCCCCAAAAAACACAAGTGATAAGCAGGTAAAATCAAATTAAGCATCTTAGAATAAATATATAGACAGTTTCAAGAATTTAAAGCCCTGGATTTTGTAACAATCTATGGTCAATCGTTATTATTCATGGATCTTGTCTTTGTGATTTGCCTACTGTCTAAAATTTATTTGTAACCCTAGAATTAATACTTGTGGGACCTCTGGATCATCTATGGGCATGCACAGGGTGGCAAATATGTTGATCTGCCAAATACATATATACCCAGCTGAAGTCAAAGAAGGCAACTTTCTGCCTTCTTTTAGATCTCATACTGCAAACTGGTATCCACTATGCAGTCTATTTAATTAGTGTCATGTTTTTCACATTCTTGTGCTTTTTGTTGGTGATTTCACTGTTTAAAATGGCCTCTGACTTATCTGGAGAATGTGGCTGAAATAAAAGACATTTTAAGAAATAATAAAACAAAACGGCCCCTGAGTGTAGTGTTGAAGTACTGCCTAGAGGGGTTTTTGTTGTTGTTGTTTGTTTGTTTGTTTTTGGGACAAGGTCTCACTGTATTGCTCAGGCTGGAGTACAGTGGCATGATCTTAGCTCATGCAACCTGTGCCTCCTGGGCTCAAGTGATCTTCCTGCTTCAGCCTGCCAAGTAGCTGGGATCACAGGTGTGCACCACCATGCCTGGCTAATTTTTTGTGTTTTTGGTAGAGATGGGGTTTCACCACGTTGCTCAGACAGGTCTCAAGCTCCTGAGCTCAAGTGATTCACCCACCTCAGCCTTCCAAAGTGTTGGAATTACAGGCATGAACCAGCATGCCCAAGTTCTTAAGCTCAAGATGGCTGTGATGTGTCTGATGGAAAAAACACATATGTTAGATAAACTTCTTTCAGGTTTGAATTATAGTTCTGCTGGCCATGAGTTAGTTCTACATTAATGAATAACATATATTAAATAGGGTGTCTTTAAACAGAAACGCACTTAAAATAAGGTTATATATTGATTGGTTAACAAAAATAAACCTAACGTTAGGAGCAATGGTTCAGTATTTGCTAATTCAGTATTCACAATGACTTTATAGGAAACAACTACCATGAATATGAGAAATGAAGGCAAGATATAGAAAGCCACATTGGATTCTCCTAATTTCTTTACTTTGATTTTATTATTTGTTTTGTTTTGGGAATATAAGCAGCAGCTTAAGATCAATCTCCAATACAAGAAATAAAAATTCCTGGGCTCAAGCGATCTTTCTCCTTAGCCTCCTGAGCAGCTGGGACTACAGGTGCACGCCAGCATGCCTGTCTAATTTTTAATTTTTTTGTAGAGACAGGGTCTCACTATGTTGCCCAAGCTGGTCTTGAATTTTTGGCCTCAAGTGGTTCTCCTACCTCAGCTTCCCAAAGTGCTAGGATTACAGGTGTGAGCTACAGCACCTGGCTGGTTATATGAAACTTCCTAAGTCTCTGGAAATTTAGGGAAATTACAGTAAATTAGATGTCATATCTCATGAACCTTTTGGATCCTTCATGATCCCTGGCTTGGTGTGGAGTACGTAAGAATTGATTTTGTTGATAAGTATTGACTAATGAACTTTCCAAGACTCTTGTGGAATATTCCAGTTCCATAAAATTTCAATCTGAGAGGCCCTGGATACTCCCACTTAAGACCTGTGCCATCAGCATATTGGATAACTATGTTCTGTAGTTTCATTAATAGTGGATATCTGTATGTTTCTGCCCTATACTTCAGTTGATCCAGAAATCTGAAGGATTCCCATAATAGATATTTCATTGTAGGTCCATACTGGAAGATTTCTAGTCTGAATCTCTCATCTATGCCAGAATGAAGTACCTGCAAGTCATACACAGAGCCTACCAACTATTATTCTAGCTTTAACCAAAATCAGGCAATTCTTGTTCTGTGGGTTGTGGAAATCATTTTTTAAAATTCTTTTCACGAAATTTATAATGAACAAGGACTAAGACCTCTAAGGAATATTAAAATAAATATTTACTGTTGACATTTCAAATTAAGTAGTTTAAAAAGTGAATGTTTTAATTTTCTTATCAGAAAAGCACATATTCTTTAAAGAGCAATTAAAGGTTTCTGAGTTTAATAAATCAGAAACTACAAATGTTAAATTAATAAGCTTAATATCAATGAAAGGCTCTCAATACTATAAATATGACTATCATTAAATTTACTTTCTTCTTTTGGTACAAGTAGAAACACAAAGGGTTTCCTTCAAAAAAAAAAAAAAAACCTGTATTAGGGGAAACAAAAATTTACTTTAGGAATCTGATCCAGGTATAGAAAATGCAGATCCTCTCTTAAATATACTTTGTGAAAGCAAAAAGGAAGTCTAAACATGTGAATATAGGCTAATGAAAGTAAAATTTCATATGTGGCTTATAGAAATAAATCTTGCTACTTTAAAATCCCACCATGTGTTGGTGTTAAATAATTTGTTTAAATCTAAAAAACAAGTCTATAAGTGAGTATGTGTCAGTGCTGGGTCAAGGATGGATTCGGGGTAGAAAGGAAGATTCTGACACTGCCATGAGGAATAAACAGCCGACACTAGGAGTCAGGGTAGGCTCAGCATGAGAGAATCCAGAAGGGCTTTCAGCAAGAGGGAAGAGGCAGAAGGTCAAGTCACAGGGTGGTAACTCCTAGTAGTGAAGGACAAGTCAGCTCTTCAGGTTTCAATTTTCTGATGGCCTAGTCCTGCTTGAAACCCTCTCTTTTCCTGGTATTCATGATGCTCCTGTACTGTCCTGGTTCTCATCCTATTTCTTTGGCCATCCTTTTGATTCCTGTGATTTCAAATTGACATCCACATCTATTCTGTGTCAATATTCATACCTAGATGTCCACTCTTTGCTTGATATTTCCATTTGGTGGCTTGTCAATACTTAAAACCCAATGTACTGAAAAGAGAAATACTACTACAATCTCTCCAACCTACTGCTACCTCTGTCATTAGAATGCTATCATTTAACTGCAATCAGAGGCAAATTTCAGAGTTCTCCCTCTCCGTCTAGTTCTCACCACTTATCAGATCCCATGGCTTCTATCACGCCTTGGCAATAATGCCTCCATCTCCTTTTCTACCCCTCCTGCCTCCACACTTGTTCACCTCTTATCTAGTGCCTGCTACCACACTACTAGCTCTCACCTAAAATGCCATTTGCCACTGATTTCTAGCAGAAGATTCATTCCCAAAAGTAATCCTAGGGGTGGGGGAAAGGTTTTATTTTCCTTGCTCAAAAACCTTCAGTGGCTCCCCATTATCCAAGCATTGCTTTAAGCACAGGCTTTCCACGTAGTTCTAACATACCCTCCCCATGTTATCTTTCCTCCTACGTGGCAATGTGGCAAAGAGAAAAGATATGAACTTTGAATCGCATACAAGTTCAAATTCCAGCTGTCTCTTAAAAACTCTAAAACCAGAACTGAAAACTGTAAAATGACCAGGCAAGTCATTTATTGCTTTGAGCCCTTTCTTTGCTCATCTGCAAGTGCAGGTAGGAACTGTCGAGGCAGCACAACACCCTGCCACCATGAGCTATACACTTATTAGGGGAGTCGAGCCTCTTTCACGTGGTAGTCACTTAGCATCTGCCTTCCAGTCAGTGGCCAAATGACTTTCTAAACCGAGAACCTAGCAGATCACCTATCAGTGTCAATGAAACTGGTCAATAGAGCAGTTCTGTACCCATATGTCGGGGAATTTTTATGGATCCTGAAAGGACAGAAGCCAGTTCTGAAAGCGCATCCAAGCTTTTTAGGTGGAACTGTGCCATTGGCCCTTGGTTAACTGGGGTGTGACTAGCCAAAAACCAGCAGCAGTGCTTGACATGCAAATTTCTGATTCAAACAGATGAACCAAAAGCCCACTACAAGAGTCCAAAAGCTATACTTCTGTTAGGTTTAGAAACTTTAAAAAGTACTTAAGATTTCATTTGAAAGTCCAACGTGAAGAAAATACCAGGTCCTTAATGCCCCTTTTTAAGAAGGAAAAAGGGATTTTTGTCTGATTTGTTCACCAGTGTGGACCAAGTGCCTGGAATAGTGGCTTTGCATGCAGAGGGCGCAGAGTTAATTTATAATGAGTAAATATATAGGATATCAATATATGTATGAGGAATGAATGAGTGAATGAAAGTGCCTATGGCATGCATCTTATATATGCTCTAGCATAGTGCTGAGTACACAGAAGATCCTTAATAAATACTTTACTAACTCAATGTAGGGATTTATACTCTAGTCAGTGAAGGACATTTAACAATGCCCTTAAGGACTAGAAACTAAATATCTTTCCTATATATTTCTACTTGACAAAATGTTTTTTTAAACCTATGTTGTCACCATTTCTCCTTTTTTAAATTATCTATTGTTTCATTTCTTACTTCCCAAAAGGGAAGTGTCACAGCTTGAAAATAGGTGAGGAGAGAGAAATGAGGTTAGGTGTTAGGGGATTAAATAGATATTTTTAGCTAAAAAGTTTTTGTCTAAAATTGAATATATTGAATGGAATGAAGAGAAAAACAATTTTTGAAAGAGCTGTATGAAGATGGAAGAAAATAAGTCATAAAGTGTGTAGAACATGTTTGACCAATTTGTTTGGGAAGAATGTTACATTTATACACTGCATTTTTTTTTCTTAAGTGCTCCAAGTTTTTTTTTTTTTTCTTTTTTGGGGGGTGGGGTGGGGGTGGGGGGATGGAGTTTCACTCTTATTGCCCAGGCTGGAGTGCAGTGCTATGATCTAGGCTCACTGCAACCTCTACCTCCTGGGTTCAAGCGATTCTCCTGCCTCAGCCTCCTGAGTAGCTGGGATTACAGGCACACGCCACCACGCCCAGCTAACTTTTTTTTTTTTTTTTTTAAATAGAGATGGGGTTTCACCATGTTGGTCAGGTTCGTCTCGAACTCCTGATCTCAGGTTATCCACCTGCCTCGGCCTCCCAATGTGCTGGGATTACAGGCGTGAACCACCACGCCCAGCCAAGTGCTCCAAGTTTGCGTAACTATCATTCCTGTACGAGGGAAGACATAGCTAAATTCCTCCGCTACAGCTACAGGAACAAAGGCTCAGTAACGTTGATGATCTGTTTATACCATCAGAGGTAGAGCTAGGGTTGGAAGCCAGGTCTCCTGAGTATGCGAGAATAAACACAGTCACGGAAGTGTAAAGAGAGTCTGCCAACATTTTGAGAACGTGAATAGGATTTGGCTAAAATTAAGAGGATATATAGAAAAGTCACAGGAAATCAGGTTAAAGAAACAAATATGATATAGGCTACAGAGTGTTTTAAGTAATACAATAAAACATTTAGATTTTTGCCCATGTCAGTCATTTTGTCAGTCATTTTGAAATTATTTTTGAAGCAAAAAAACCCTTTTTAAACAAGAAATCTTATGAGATGTCAACATGCAAAACAAATTAAAAGGAGGTGGTTTCTCTAATTGAAGCTGTTCCTCTTTCCTGACTTCAGCCTCTGAAGAGAAAGTTACAAAATGATTATCATTAGTACTGCATGTTTTGAACAAGCTGATATACCAAGTGGCCCAGAGAGCAGATGGAGGAACCAGCGTGGAGACAGAAGCAAGAGGCCGGCCTGCCAGGGCTACCTGCAGAAAGAAAGGGCAAAGATGTTATAGGCAAGAGAAGTTCAGGACGGAGACTGGCACAGCTCAAAGATTCACATTTGAGCAGCTGTGGAAGATGACAGTACAATTACCAAAATGTCCAAGGGCAAAGGAGGCAGCTATTGGTTTTGATGAAAGACAATGATGTCATTTTAAATGGGTCGTAGGCACTTAAGACATTTATATACACTATGCTACAAAAGGAATAGAAAGTAGCACTTTTTTCTCTACCAGTTTTCTTCTCTTTTTCAAGTAGATGAAGCAAAAGTCAATTACAATAGTCAGAAAGCTGTACTTTGTTATACTTAGAAACTTCTAAAGGTGCTTAAGATTTCACCTGAAAGTCCAACATGAAGAAAATACAGGCTCTGCCATGCCCCATTCTAAGAAGAAAAAAGGACCATTTTCATTTTAGTAACATTTCTGTTCTGCAGACAGTTTGGATAACTAGCTCTTACTTTTTATCTTTAAAAACTGTTTTTCCAGTGAAGTATAATTATTTACTTCAAGCGTAAGTATACCAAATTATTTTAGAAATGTAAGACTTTTCTTATGCTTGATAAAATATAGTATGAAAGTGATTCTTGTTGACTATGTACATTTGACTATAATAATTTCAATGCATGTTATTTCTATTGAGAGTAAGTTACAGTTTTTGGCAAACTGCCTTTGATGAGGGCTATCTCCTCTTCCTGTGCGTTTCTAAAACTTGTGATGCAAACGCTCCCACCCTTTTCTGGGAACACAGAAAGCCTGACTCAGGCAGCTGCCGCTATTAAAGCAGCTCCAGTCCTGCACACTGCCTGCTGGGGTGAGCGGCACTGTAAAGATGAAGCTGGCTAACTGGTACTGGCTGAGCTCAGCTGTTCTTGCCACTTACAGTTTTTTGGTTGTGGCAAACAATGAAACAGAAGAAATTCAAGATGAAAGAGCAAAGGACATCTGCCCAGTGAGACTAGAAAGCAGAGGGAAATGCGAAGAGGCAGGGGAGTGCCCCTACCAGGTAAGCCTGCCCCCCTTGACTATTCAGCTCCCGAAGCAATTCAGCAGGATCGAGGAGGTGTTCAAAGAAGTCCAGAACCTCAAGGAAATCGTAAACAGTCTAAAGAAATCTTGCCAAGACTGCAAGCTGCAGGCTGATGACAACGGAGACCCAGGCAGAAATGGACTGCTGTTACCCAGTACAGGAGCCCCGGGAGAGGTTGGTGATAACAGAGTTAGAGAATTAGAGAGTGAGGTTAACAAGCTGTCCTCTGAGCTAAAGAATGCCAAAGAGGAGATCAATGTACTTCATGGTCGCCTAGAGAAGCTGAATCTTGTAAATATGAACAACATAGAAAATTATGTTGACAGCAAAGTGGCAAATCTAACATTTGTTGTCAATAGTTTGGATGGCAAATGTTCAAAGTGTCCCAGCCAAGAACAAATACAGTCACGTCCAGGTATGTATAATAGTGTTTTCTTATCATATGTTCATAAATGTTATATAGAGAGTATCTATAAACATTAATCTAAGTTAAATAGATGACAGATTAAGTCTTTTATTTATCAAGGTGCACAGGAAAAGTAATTATCTTCTCAAATATGACCACATAAATAATATATGACCTAATTATAAAAATCATAGTTTTGTATCCACTAGAAGTCACTTTCAATTTTAAGATCTTATTTGCTAATGCCAGACCTACATGCAGGCGGAAGTAGAGAGAATTTCTTGATGTTTTAGTGCATTTAACTTGTCTCTTCAATGAGGTGTTTGAAAACAATAAAGATAAGATTCACAATTGTGCCTTGTTTGTTGGAAATCAGTTTTTCTTGTGATTGGCTCACTGCCACTTCTCATGGCTAAAGAGGTCTTTGAAAGATTTTAGCAATTAATCTGTAGTTCTTAATCCCAACTATCTGGAGAAAATGGGAGAGTTTACAGATGGAATAAAAGCAGTTTCATACGTGTGCAAACATTTTTGCTTTGAGACCTACTGGCACAAAAAATGTTTTAAGGGGAGAGTTTTGGCATGCCACTAAGGGAAGGAATATATTCTTATTTCTTTCTCTTTTACCTGAAGTTAGAATTCAAGCAGATAAAAGTAGAACCCATCCTCATCATCCAAATTACTTGAATTAACTTTAATAAACACATGCGAAATTCCACAGACTTAATCGCCTACTCCACCCATGAACTAACAGTGGCATTGGCTCCCCAAACCTTGGCTTTTCACCTGAGTCACTGGGACCACTGTTGCTGTCTCCTTATACTTGGGAAAGCCATCTCTGCATTTGGACCTCTACTTACCGTGAATGTGAGGTTGAAGGGACAGGGCGGAGATCACTTTCATTTAGAGACAATATCTCAGGCATGCTCCATCCCCAGGGCATCTGCCAGTGAAGGAGGGAAGGGTCATATTTTCAAGGACCTCTGTTGCTAATACTCCTGGCAACCTGCATCTGAATGTATGTGGCACACTGCGAATCTGAGGTTCACCTCTTAGGTGACATCTGTGGGTATACATTAGATTAGATGCTGCATGGCAACTTGTCATGATATAAACAAGACTCTATTGTCTATTTTTCTTCTAAATGTTTTGGGGGAAATAACTGAATATTCTGAGCTCTAAATATACAGGGATAGATTTGTATGCCTTAGGGTATCTCATATTAAATTTACCTTATTTGTCACACATTTTAACAAAAACTATCTAGGAGTAAATATGTCTTTGATTCATACAGAACTTTGTTACTGATTATTATGCTTATCCTCAAAATAGTCACCTGTTGTTTCTTTCTAGAAACCCAACATGTGAAATAGTGGCTACTTTCCTAGATAATACAGAATAAGAATATTGGTATATTATTGAAAAAGATATTTCTTTTTCACTTGAGCTTCTTTATATAGCTGTCAAGTAAAATAAACATGAATTTATGATCAACGCTATCCATTAGGATTTTAACACATCATTTGGAATATATCCTATAAAACCTTCTGACAGTAGAGGCTATCAGCCCCTTTAGGTGAAAGACAATAGAAGCCTATGCTTCCTCTGTATGCATGGAATACAGTTCTGGGAGAGTAGGAATCATCTGATTTTTAGGACCAAGGAATGCAATGATTGAGAACAAAGCTTTGCTGCCAGCCAGATCTGAGTTAGTGTCCTGGCTTTGCCACTTAAAGCTTGTGTGAAGTTGGGCAAGCCACTGACCTTTATGCCTAAATATCCTCACATACAGACTGGCAGTAATGCCTACATCATAAGGTCAATGTTCAGATTCAGTATGAAAATGTTATCCAGTCTGGCAGCATGCCTAGAACATATAGGTAGGCCTCACTAAATAACATTAAATTATTAAAACTGTAATTTATTATTTTCTTATTGTTGTTTGCTATTGATGCTGTCATTATTACTACCAACCAAGAGTATATTAGAGGTCCTTTCTGCTTCATAACATCAGGTTCTTTTTCTGAGGCCTTAACAAGCATTTGCTAAACAGGTTCAAGTAAGTTTAGTAAAGTTTCATTACTGCCATTGATTGAATTATCAAACTGCTTTTGTACATATAAAGAATTCTTCAGATGCATGGTTTCTATTAACAAGATCCAATGCCTTCCTTTTCTTCCTCTTCAGTTCAACATCTAATATATAAAGATTGCTCTGACTACTATGCAATAGGCAAAAGAAGCAGTGAGACCTACAGAGTTACACCTGATCCCAAAAATCGTAGCTTTGAAGTTTACTGTGACATGGAGACCATGGGGGGAGGCTGGACAGTGCTGCAGGCACGTCTCGATGGGAGCACCAACTTCACCAGAACATGGCAAGACTACAAAGCAGGCTTTGGAAACCTCAGAAGGGAATTTTGGCTGGGGAACGATAAAATTCATCTTCTGACCAAGAGTAAGGAAATGATTCTGAGAATAGATCTTGAAGACTTCAATGGTGTCAAACTATATGCCTTGTATGATCAGTTTTACGTGGCCAATGAGTTTCTCAAATACCGTTTACACGTTGGTAACTATAATGGCACAGCTGGAGATGCGTTACGTTTCAACAAACATTACAACCATGATCTGAAGTTTTTCACCACCCCAGATAAAGACAATGATCGATATCCTTCTGGGAACTGTGGGCTGTACTACAGTTCAGGCTGGTGGTTTGACGCATGTCTTTCTGCAAACTTAAATGGCAAATATTATCACCAAAAATACAGAGGTGTCCGTAATGGGATTTTCTGGGGCACCTGGCCTGGTGTAAGTGAGGCACACCCTGGTGGCTACAAGTCCTCCTTCAAAGAGGCTAAGATGATGATCAGACCCAAGCACTTTAAGCCATAAATCACTCTGTTCATTCCTCCAGGTATTCGTTATCTAACAGGACAATTAATTCCTTCAGCATTTTAGAATATGCCTTGTTTCATATTTTTCATAGCTAAAAAATGATGTCTGACTGCTAGGTTCTTATGCTACACAGCATTTGAAATAAAGCTGAAAAACAATGCATTTTAAAGGGGTCCTTTGTTGTTATGCTGTTATCCACTGGACACTTGCAAGCAATTAGGAATATTGAGAATTATACATTAGATTTATTTATAATTCTCTTAATTTCTATTAATTGAAACATTTTCTATTGCTTGTATTACTTGCTATATTTAAAAAATAATTGTTGGCTGGGTGTGGTAGCTCACGCCTGTAATCCCAGCACTTTGGAATGTCAAGGCGGGCAGATCAGTTGAGGTCAGGAGTTTGAGGCCAGCCTGGCCAACATGTGAAACGCTGTCTCTATTAAAAATACAAAAATTAGCTGGGCATGGTGGTACATGCCTGTAATCCTAGCTATTCAGGAGGCTGAGGCAGGAGAATCACTTGAACCTGAGAGGAAGAGGTTGCAGTGAGCCAAGACTGAGCCACTGCACTCCAGTCTGGGTGACAGAGCGAAACTCTGTCTCAAACAAAAAAATAATAAATTTTATTCAGTAGGCTAGATTCTACACTAAGTTATCTGTATTTGGGCCATGATTTAAGCTCATCTGAAGGTATATCACCCTTTTCAGGCTATAATTATTTGGGTAATCTTCATTCTGAGATAAACTTTATTTAGCATTTACTTTGCAACAGAACAACCCTACAGCATTTTAGTTCGCAGACTAAGGGAACTAATACATATATAATTAAACTTGTTCATCTATCATTCATGAAATGTAAAATAATTATCATTTAAACCGTTTAAAAATGTGGTAGCATAATGTCACATTATGCTACATTCAGAAAGCAATGTAACTGTGAAGACCAGGTTTAAAGGTAATTCATTTACAGTTTAGAACTCCTTAGATGTTTGATGTTGAAAACTGCTTTAACATGAAAATTGTCTTCCTCTGCTCTGTGTAAACAATAGCTTTTAATTTAAGATTGCTCACTACTGTACTAGACTACTGGTAGGTTTTTTTTGTTTGTTTTTTGTTTTTTTCTGGCAGGTTAGGGGTATGTGGGGAATGAAGCATTTACTTATAGGCTATAATACTCTGAGGCCAATTTTATATCCAAAGCAATAATATCATTAAGTGATTCACTTCATAGAAGGCTAAGTTTTCCTAGGACAAATAGAAAACATGAATTTTGAAATATATAGAACAGTAGTTCAAATACTATATATTTCAACCCTGACTGGTAGATTGCTTATTTTACTATTAGAAATTAAGAGAGAGATTTTTACCCAAACAGAAATATCTGTAATTTTTATAATTCATTCAGTAATTCTGGAATGCTATATATAATATTTAAAAGACTTTTTAAATGTGTTTAATTTCATCATTGTAAAAAAGGGATCATCTCAGAGAGAACAGCAATATTCTTCATATTTTAAAAAATGCTCTAGAGTAACATTTGAAGTAATTCGCTGTAGTGTATGCCAGTCCTAGAAATAAATTTTTAAGTTTCTGATGTCTGTTTCTAATACACTAACCAAGTTTTCAAAATATATTTACAAAGATGCATCTTTACCCATTATTTTAAAATGATTAGGGAGGATCATTGCTTCAGGTAACAATTAATTTTTCAAATATTAGGCCCTTACAGAACTATTTAGTCAAAAAGAGATATTCCTTTAAAATACATAACCCAAAGCTTTCAGTTAAACATGATATATCACAAATGCTATTAAAATGTTAAAGCAAGAGCAATGCAAATAGCATTAAATGATGACCAAAATGTAAAATATTGTAGATTTCAAAAGCTGTGTATCTATTAGGTGGGATACCAAATGTAAATGATGTAACTAATGTTGTTTTTTCATTTTTTGCTTTTTAAAAAAGACTAAAAACGTTTTGATATTATACAATGTATTTGTTTCAGATAAGGTCGTTTTCATTTAGTATATATAATTAATGTGTGTATAAGTTTAAGTAAATTCCTGTAAGTAAAAATGGATTTATCACAAAATACAGTTCTAAAGAAAGGTATATATGCTCATATCCAGAGTGTCCACTGATTTAATGGGAACTAGGTATAACTTCAGGAGAATTTTGCACCTAATTCACTAATCTATGTAAATATCCAAAAGCTTGTCCTATCTTTCCGCATTATTTCAAGGGATCATTTTATTTTTCATTCTACTTTCACAGCACTTTTCTAGTAAATTCTGTAACACAGAAATTCCGTCTTGGAATCATTTCATGTTACCAATAATTCTAGACTTTTATAACATTTAACATGTTGATGGAAATAGCTATCTGCTAGAGTCTTTTGCCTTAACTATTCACTAACATATGCTAATGTTCACAAATATGGATTGACTATTTACAAACATTAGAATCTTGTCTTGGTTCCATTTTGATGGCTAATATTTGTTATCTTAATTAAGACTGTATTTCTGATGTTATCATTCCTTGAAAATATTGACTAAAACTGGGTCCTTAGAAATTCCAGGTGGAGCTGATTTACCGATGACTGAGGGAAAAAATCAAATTTTACTAATAGTAATGCTCCAAATCAATTAATGACACATCTGTTCAATAAATAAAGAGCTTAAATATACAAAACATAAGAAATATCTGAGCAACAAAATTTGCGGTCTTTACTTTTGAATAGCTACTCAAGAAAAGGTTTTAAAGGTAAAAGTTATGAGTAATGTCATCACAATAAGCTCTTGTTTAAAATTCTTTTCTTTTATGTATAATTAGGTTTATGTTTCATGTCTTTTTAAAACTTTATAAAAGATTTAATTATCACATCTATTCTTCAATTTGGAAACATTAAATATTTTTGGTTGTAAAATAATATTTATGTACTTGTGTCTGAAAAGTTGTAAAATGCTTACCTAAGCTAAACAATATCTGTGACTCCCAAGACTTTAATGAGTACTATTTCATTAACAAGAAGTCAGAGGCAAATAGAGGAACACCATTATCTTACTTCTCTCTAGAATACTGTTGAAACATTTGAAATACAAAAGTTTCGGTTTCATTTTGTGGCATTCAACTTCCTCTCCTCTTTTTCCGTTATTAGTGTTGCTGCTCTGGTTAGCCCTCATCATATCCTCAGGACAACACAAACACATCTGAATAGTCTGCACCTCTGGTTTCAGTCTATTCCAGTCCAACTTTCATCCCTACCAGGGGGATTGTTCAAAAGTACAATTCTGATCATGTTATCGTCCCACTTAAAACTTTCAACAATGCCTTATTTTCCGTAAGATAAAATCTGGCAAATAAGTCCCTTCATGAACTGATTTTTACTACTTATACTTCTGCCATACTAAATGCCTTGTTGTACTCAAACAAACCATGTTTTCTAATGTTTTCACTGCCTTTAGTATACTGTTTCCTTGGTCTAGATAAAATGCCATCCTCTTTCTTCACTGGGTTTTGTCTTATCACCCATGATTAACAGCGGGAACTCAGGAGCTGGCCTTCCTGGTTTGAATTTCAGTTCCACTATTTGCAAGCTGTATGATCCTGGGCAAGTCACTTAATGTTCTTCGGTTCCTTCAATTATAAAATAGGACTAGTAATAGAATCTGCCTGTTAGAGTTATTGAGAGGATTAAACAATATATATAAAGCACCTAGAACACATATAAATATATTTTAAAAATCATCATCACCAGCTGGGTGTAGTGGCGCATGCCTGTAATCCCAGCACTTTGGGAGGTCGAGGTGGGCGGATCATGTGAGGTCAGGAATTCAAGATCAGCCTGGCCAACATGGTGAAACCCCATCTCTACTAAAAATACAAAAATTAGCGAAGTGTGGTGGCTCATGCCTGTAGTCCTAGCTACTCAGGAAACTGAGGCTGGAGAATTGCTTGAACCTGGGAGACAGAGGTTGCAGTGAGCCAAGATTGTGCCACTGCACTCCAACCTGGGTGACAGATACAAAAAATCATCCTCAATTTTTTTTTTTTTTTTTTTTTTTGAGACAGAGTCTCGCTCTGTTTCACCGTGTTAGCCAGGATGGTCTCGATCTCCTGACCTCGTGATCTGCCCGCCTCGGCCTCCCAAAGTGCTGGGATTACAGGCGTGAGCCACCGCGCCCGGCCCTAAATAGTTATCTCTTATTGGCAGAGTTCTCTGATGACAGTAGGTGGGGTCCTGGCACCTCGCCTTGATCCTATGCCAGCCTATATATTCTTTATTATCTATTATTCAATATTGTCTAAGTTCTATCCTGAAATCAATCTGTTTGAATAGGAGTAAAGGAAATTTGAGATATGAGTATTGTTATTCAAAGTGATTAATAATATGTTGCCACAGAGAAAGAGTTGTAGTCTAAAGAGGCCACAGTTATGACTGGGGAAGTAATGGGTAGGGTCAAATCTGAGGATCTGAGAGATTGTGAACATAGGTGAGAAGCAATCACAGCCAGGGAGAATATGGCAAGACAGGATCAAATACAGTAAGTCTTCACTTCACGCTGTTGATAGGTTCTCGGAAACAGCGACGTTAAAACAAAATACCATGTAAGAAAACCAATTTTACCATAAGCTAACTGACATAAACAAGAATGAAGTTCCTATGGCATACAATATGTTGTTTTTGCTTAAAGTTGCTGTTTCCAAGAACCTATCCATGATGTTAAGTGAGGACTTACTGTATACCATGGGACTGGGAACATAACAGTGGCAAATTTTTAGAAGGGGTCCTAGGAACATGCCTGTGGGGACATGTCACACAGAGCCATATTGCTGTGCCTGCCCAATAGTGATTGTTCCAGCCTACTGAATTCCTGAAGAAAAAAGCACTATTTTTCATACTACTTATACTATAATTTTGAAATTAATTTTAATATAAAATGCATGAATCCTTTAATTTTTTAAGAAGCTACAGATTAAAATAAAGACTCCTTCACAAACCACTTCAATTTCAATCCTGTCCCTCTCCCCAGAGGTAACAAGCCGAGGTGGCCAATTCCCAACTTCAATTTCATTCTGTGCATTTCCAGATCACAATGTCTACTAAGTCTTAATTTTGCCAGGTCTCTTTTGTTGATTGACTGGAAAGAGGTGGAAATGAGAGGAAATGGGTATACTTTGAAAACCTGGAATATTCCGAGTTCCCAAACATGACTGGGCCCTCCTTGCTTTTTGAAGTAGTCCCTCCCCTGACATTGATAAAGATGTCCTCTTGCAGGAGGGCACTGCTGCTTTCTTTCCTGGGGGAACACTCCAAATTCTCCCTTAGGCTCCTTCATCCCACTCATCAGCATCTCCAGATGTGCCATCAGGACATGCCCCAATATCAATCCTAAAGTCTAATGGAAAGAGAAGGCTTTGCACAACTTTGCTAACTTATATCAGCAGAAGGCCGGACAAGACATGTAGAGAGAGACTGAGGTTGCTAAGAAGAAACAATTTTAGATGTGACTAAATTTACTGGTATAGGTATATTTACCAGAAATTATAGATTAAATAGGCTATCTTGAGAAGACATGTTTGAGTCTGTTTGCTTGCTTAGTTAATACAAACCTACATTCAATAGCAGCTCATGGTAAGTCAAATTGAGAAGCCAGAAATGTTTTAGAACTCAGACTTATGGAGATGGAAATGCTGGGGTAAAGTTAGCCTTAGTTCATTCATCGAGTGCACACCACGTGTCAGTCTTCTAGGAGGCTGCAGATTCATCAGTGACCAACATAGATAAAAAATCTTATACTCGTGCAGTGGGTAGTAGAGACAAATATATGGTAAATATTTATCAGAGGAGACAAATACATGATAAATACCATCATACATTAATAAGGGAGTGCTAGAAAAGGGGGTGCTGTTTCATATAGGGCAGTCAGAAGAGGCCTGTCTGTGGAGGTGAAATCTGAACTCATAAAGATATGAGTGCGCAAGCCAGGCAGATGTCTGGGATAAGTGTGTTTCAAACAAAGGGAATATTAGGTGCAAAAGCCCCAAGTCTGGGAGAGTGGATACCATGTTTGAAGGTCAGCAAAGGCTCTGGGGTGGTGAGGAGATGAGATCAGAGACAGCTTGGGTGGTTGGGGATGAACAAGGGATGCGAGTGGTATACCGGATCACCTAGGCCTTTAAGCCATGGTAAGGACTGTGCCTTTTATTCTGAGTAGATAAGAGCCATTTAGGGTTTTGAGCAGAGGAAAGACATGATCTCAACCAGTTTTAAAGGAGTCACTTTTGTAGCCAAGTAGTAATAGTCTGTAGGGAAACAAGGATTGAAGCAAGGACATCAGTTTGATAATGTTTGCAATATTCTTGGTAAGTGATGATGAAAGCATGATGAAAGGTTGCAGTGAGATACATCTATTTTGAAGGTAGAGGTGACAAAATTTGGTGATCAAAGGTCAGTCAGTGGTAGATAATAACAATTAGAGGCATTACAGAAAACTACAAGATTTTAGTCTGAGCAACTGTGAAGGATGGAGCTGCCATGAACAGAAATGGGGAAATCTGCAGGGGAAGCCTGTCTGAAAAGTGTGTGAGGAGTGGAATGGAGTGGGGTGGGAGGCTGGAATCCGAAGTTTTGAATATTGTAAGTTCAAAGATATCCAAGTGGATATAGGCATTTGAATATTACTCTGAAGATCAGGAAAGACATCTAGGGCTCAGAAACACATTTGAGAAATGCTGGAATGCAGATGGTAATGAATCCATGGGATTAGATAACCTAGTAAATAAGTTTATGTGCAGCAGACTTTTACAGAAACAGCCCTGGCACAAGCTGGCCTTGTAGAAGTTGGAGATGAGGCGGCAGCCCAGTTGCATCCCACCCATCCACCCTGTAATGATGTCATTTGAGAGGTACCAGTGACACTTTATGGAGAAGGCAGATATTCATTCCCATTGCAATAGACACTTATTTTAGATTATGTTAGATATAGATTTGCTTTTCCTTGCTTCTGCCAGCAACAGTATTTTTGTTGAGTTACTAGATGTCTTAAAAAATCATCATGGTATTACACAATGGTATTCTACAAAATTTTTCTTTTGACTTAGGAAGACACTTGACAGCGAAATGAGGGGGTGATGACTGATTGAAGCCTCAAATACTGCATCTTCTTGGAGATACCACCTTATGAGAGTGGGGTGTTGTGATGTAACTACAGTGCGTGTGTACGTACTTGTGCATATGTAGATACACATATGCATATAGCAAAAGAAAATGAACTAGGCCACAGATCAAAAAACTTTTCATTTGTTAGCAGTGTGCTGCCCAAGTTTGAGGAATCATTTGTGGTCATTTAAATTCATTAGAGTACTAGTTTGCTAGGATTATAAACCTTTAGTTGGGCAGAGACTAGTTTTACTCCCCTTTTCCTTATTTTAGAGACACTAATGATCTTTTTAAAAATTGTGGGTACATAGTAGGTGTACATATTTATGGGCTACATGAGATTTTGATAGAGGCATGCAATGCATAATAATCACACCAGGGTAACTGGGGTGATAAAAGAAAAACTTCATCTGAATTAAATTTAAAGCAGTTTAATTGAGCAATGAACAATTTGCGAATCAGGCAGCCCCCAGAATCACAGCAGATTCACAGAGACTCCAGGGGTACCTCGTGGTCAGAACAAATTTATAGACAAAAAAGGTAAAGTGACGTACAGAAATCGGAAGTGAGGTACAGAAACTAGTACTCTAAGACTAGTTACAGCTCGGCAGTTGCCTTATTTTGAACGCAGTTTGAACACTCAGCATCTATGAGTGGTTGAAGTATGGCCACTGGGATTGGCCAACACTCAGCTATTGTTACGGGTCCATACTATCGTTAGGTATACATCAAATGTAGATTATAAAAATTCAGTTCTAGAGGATTCATTAAAAGGCCATTTAGTCAAGCAAGTAGATTCTTCCTCTAGCTCATTTTTTAATTTACTTTTATATGGTTTGGTTTATGGGGACCCTGGATAAGAAGCATAGTCTAAACTCTTGGCATTATCCTCCCAATAGTCATAGTAATAGTCTCCCTGGTGTGCTGTATTCTCTCAAAGGTTTTAAATGCTTGCATGCAGCCATCTCTAGAATGTCAAATGGTCTGTCTTCAACTGGAATGACAGATGCTGAAAAATGGGTGACCATGAGAGCGCCGTAACCTATGAATGACATGCTGAGACCAGAAACCCAAAATGATGGTAACTGAGAATGGTGCTAAGGCCCTAAGTTTTGGTCACACTCTCACCTAAGTGAGAACCTGGCCAAAAAGGGGGAATTTTTTAAAACAAAATGGAAGGCCATTATTTTGGACTGAGCTTATATACTAGGCCCCAACAAACCAAACCAAACTAAAATGGAGTCATTTGTGCCAAATGTGACATAATCAAACTAAGGCTTTAAGAAAACACATAGATCCTAGAACAGACCAGGTTTTGTTTCTTCTCCTGTAAACAGGATGTTCCAGCATAAGGAGGTACCCTCTACTCAGTCCTTATTCCCTCCTTGCAAAACCTACTGTTCTGTTTCCCAGTGGGTTTCAAAACTATGTAAGTACATTTATGATAGTCATAGCAACATCTATGACTAAGGTTTTGGTCAATCTCTCAAAAGTGAGAAAATGACCAAAAGGGGGGAATTGTTAAAGCAAACTAAATATGGCCTGAGAAGGACTCCATACTTCTACATTTGAGTCCTTGTGGATAAACACTAACCTAGCTTAACAGACAAAACTGAAAACCTAACTTAATAGCATGCACCTGTAACAATAGCCGAGTGTTGGCCAATCCCAACAGCCATACTTCAACCACTCAGACTGCTGAGTGTTCAAATTGCATTCAAATAAGACAAACAGTGAGCTGTAACCAATCTTGCTGTTTATGTTACCTCACTTCCAATTCCTATACATCACTTTATCTTTTTTGTCTATAAATTTGTTCTGATCCCACAAGGCACCCCTGGAGTCTCCGTGAATCTGCTCTGATTTTGGGGGCTGCCCAATTCGTGAGTTGTTCATTGCTCAATTAAACTCCTTTAAATTTAATTCAGATGAAGTATTTATCAGGCACATTCATCCCCTCAAGCATTTATCCTTTGTGTTACAAACAATCCAATTATACTTTTAGTTATTTTAAGGTGTACAATTAAATTATTTTTGACTGTAGTCCCCATTGTAGGTCTCATTATTTTTATTTTGTACTCATTAACCATCCTTACTTACCCCCTGCCCTCCCCACTACCCTCTCCAGCCTCTTGTAAACATCCTTCTACTTGCTATGTCCATGATTTCAATTATTTTAATTTTTATCTCCCATAAATAAGTGAGAACATGCAAAGTTTGTCTTTCTATGCTTGGCTTATTTCACTTAACATAATGACCTCCAGTTCCATCCATGTTGTTGCAAATGATGGGATCTCATTCTTTTTTATGGCTGTATAGTACTCCATCGTGTATATGTACTACATTTTCTTTATTCATTCATCTGTTGGATGCTTAGGTTGTATCCAAACCTGGGCTATTGTGAATAGTGCTACAATAAACATGGGAGTGCAGATATATCTTTGATATACTGATTTCCTTTCTTTTGGGTATATACCCAGCAGTGGAATTGCTTGGTCATATGGTAGCTCTAGCTTTAGTTTCTTGAGGAACCTGGAAACTGTTCTCCATAGTGGTTATACTAATTTACATTCCCACCAACAGGGTATGAGGCTTCCCTTTTCTTCATATCCTCACAGCATTTGTTATTACCTGTTGTTTGGATAAAAGCCATTTAAACCCAGGATGAGATGATATCTCATTGGAGTTTTGACTTGCACATCTCTCATCAATAGATTCTTAATTATTTCAATCTCTCTGTTAAATTTATCTGATAGAATTCCAAGTTCCATCTCTGTATCATCTTGAATTTCCTTAAAACAGCTATTCTGAATTGTCTCTCTGAAAGGTTACATGTCTCTGTTTCTTTAGGATTGGTCCCTGGTACTTTATTTAGTTCATTTGGTGAGGTCATGTTTTCCTGGATGGTCTTGACACTTGTGGATGTCTGTCTGTAACTAGACATTGAAGAGTTAGGCATTTATTGTAGTCTTTGCAGTCTGGGCTTGTTTGTACCTGTCCTTCTTGGGAAGGTTTTCCAGATATTTGAAACAGAACTTGGGTATTGTGATCTAAGCCATATCTGCTTTAGGGGCACCTCAAGAACAGAAACACTGTGGTTCTTGCAGACTCACTGAGATACTACCTTGATTGTCTTGGATAAGATCTGGAAGAATTCTCAGGATTATGAGGAAGAAATTATTGTTTTCTTCTTTTACTTTCTCCCAAACAAATAAAGTGTCTTTCTATATTCTGAGACACCTAGAACAGAACACAAGGGTGTTCACAAGCATCCCTGTGGCTAACACCACTGGGAATGCACTGGGTCTTACCCAAAGCCCACTGTGACCACTACCTGACTACCACCTATGTTCTGTCAAGTCCCTAGGTCTCTACAAACAGAAGATGGTAAAACCAGCCAGGTTTGTGTTCTTCCTTCAGGGCAGTGAGTTCCCCAGGCCCTGGGTGGGTGGGTCCAGGGGTACTGTCCAGGAGCCAGGGACTACAGTCAAAAACCTTAGAAGTCTACCTGGTGTTCTTCTCTACAGAGGCTGAGCTGGCATGCAAATCATGAGATGCTGTCCTTCCTACTCTTCCCTTCCCTTTCCATAGGCAGAGGTGCCTCACCCCATGGCCACCACCATCACAGGTCCGTGAGGAGTACTGTCAGGCTACCACGGATGTTCCCTGAAGGCCCCAAATCTCTTCAGTCAGCTTGTGCTCAATGCTGCCTGGCTTGGGAGTCACCTTTCATGGCAGGCGGCTCCTCTCTGGCCCAGGACAGGTCCAGAAATGCCACCCAAGAACCAAGGCCTGGAATTGGGGACCCCAAGAGCCTGCTTGTTGCTCTCCTCACCTGTGGCCAAGCTGGTACCTGAAGCCAGCAAGTCTCAGAGTCTCACTGAAGGTCCATGGTGTACTACCTGAGTATCACTGCTGGTTATTCAAGGCCTAGAGGCTCTTTAGTCAGCAGGCAAGGTCCTGCCAAGCCTCAGTCCTTCCCTTCAAGGCAGCAGTTTCTCTTCTGGCCCAGGGTATGTCTAGAAATGTCATCCAGGAGCTAGGGCCTGGAAAGAGGGCCATGCCACTCTGACTGCTGCCCCATCCTACTGTGGCTGAGCTGGTATCTAAGATGCAAGACTAAGTCCTCTTTGTTCTTCCCTCTCATCTCCTCAAGTGGAAGGAAAGGGTCTCTTCTGGAGCCACAAGCCATGCAGCCTGGGCTTGAGGGAGGAGTGGTGCAAGCACTCCCTTAGCCACCCTGGCTGGTGTCTCAGTAGGTCACATGCCCCACAAGTCCCCTGGCTCTGAGCCCAGTTCAGCACTAGGACTCACCCAAGGGTTGCAGTCCTTGTGGCCTAGACTGCCTTTCAAGTTTCTGTACGGCCCCAGAGCACTTTAGCCTGTGGTGGCAAGGCTTGCTGGAGCTCAAGTTCCAACCACTGGGATGTGTAACTCCCCTCTGGCTAGGGCTGCTTTAAATACTCCCTTCTTGGGCAGGTGTCAGCTGAGTTCAGCCTGGTTTTGCTTTCTGTTGTGACAGACTGAGTTCAATCCAATGTCTCACCATCCCTGTAATCTCCCCCTCTTTCAAGTGTACAGATTCTCTCTCTGTGCCACGTGGCCGCTGCTCAGGGGTTGGGGAGGGGTGGTATTGGTGATTCAAGACTGTCTTTCCTATTCTCTCAGTGCCTTTTTCAGCAATATGAAGTTAAAACCAGGTACTGCGAGAACTCATCTGATTGGGGTAATCATGAAGGTTTCCTTTTTGTAGATAGTTGTTACATTGACATCCCTGTCGGGGAAACTATTGGTGGAGCCTTCTATTTGGCAATCTTGTTCCACCCTTTAACATTAATGATCTTAAAACTTAGTCTTTCATAAATGTTTTCAAAAAGTTATCCAAGTTAGAAGTAACCTATATCTCATATTTTTAATAGCTTTCAAAGTCTTAACATGGAATGGCTACAAATAAATCTGGCAATTTTCACTAAATGTTAGGTCCAGCTGCAGATTGAAGTGAATGTAACTCTCTGTATATGGGTAGGTTTCCCTTGTGGATGAGGCACATACATGCTTACACATGTTATTTCATGTTATTTATAACATAATTGCTATAATATGTAACATATAACGTGTGCCCACCAAAAGAAAGTAGATATGCAGCTCTTACATGTAGTCAAAAGTCAGTACAGGCCAGGTGCGGTGGCTCATGCCTGTAACCTCAGCACTTTAGGAGGCCGAGGTGGGCGGAACACCTGAGGTCAGGAGTTCGCGACCAGCCTGGCCAATATGGTGAAACCCTGTCTCTACTAAAAATACAAAAATTAGCTGGGTGTGGTGGCATGCACCTGTAGTCCCAGCTACTCATGAGGCTGAGGCAGGAGAATTGCTTGAACCTGGGAGGCAGAGGTTGCAGTGAGCTGAAATTGCACCACTGTACTGCAGCCTGGCGACAGAGCGAGACTCTGTCTCAAAAAAAAAAAAAAAAAAAGTCAAGTCAGTACAACAAAAATCGCTATGGGCCAATAAGTAGCTAGTTTTAAGCAATGTTATATAAAATAACTTGCCGTAATAAAATTTTAATTTAATTCCCCTACAACAAATTCTGTTATCAGTGCTGCTGTTATTCCTTTAATTGTTCCTTCTTTACTGCCTTTCTTCTTTTCCACACTCTCACAGAATGGTTCCTCTTCACCTATTCAGACTTTGCTCTTTCTACTTCTTGACAAATTCTCTATCAGGTCAGCAGCCAGCCTGCTGTCCCCATGCCCATATCCAATCCTGCCTCTGCATCTTTACTCATCTCAACTCTCAGAGGTAAATAAATTAAAATCATACTCTGGCTAACTGGTGCTCTGCATCTTCTTAGACATAGCATGGTCTCTCAAGATCGGTATTATCTTATTAGTCATGTCACAAAGAAATCTACACTAATCTCTGAGAATAGATACTCTTTTTGTTATTGTTGTTGTTTGGTTTTGAGACAGGGTCTCACTTTGTTGCCCAGGCT
The DNA here is from genome assembly GCF_043159975.1 of Macaca nemestrina. NCBI lineage: Eukaryota > Metazoa > Chordata > Mammalia > Primates > Cercopithecidae > Macaca > Macaca nemestrina. The sequence goes on along the minus strand of NC_092128.1, from coordinate 56,512,276 downwards.
GGGGTGCAGTGGTGTGAACACAGCTCACTGCAGTCTTGACCTCCTAGATTCAAGCGATATTCCTGCCTCAGCCTCCTGAGTAGCTGGGACTACAGCCATGTGCCACCATGGTCGACTTATTTTTTATAGAGATAGGGTCTCCCTGTATTGCCCAGGCTGATCTCGAACTCCTAGGCTTAAGCAATCTGCTCATGTTGGCCTCCTAATGTATTGGGATTATAGGCATGAGCCACTGCGCCTGGCCTATACTCTCCTTTTAAAATGAAATAATCACATTTCAAAATACACAAGCAAGACTTTGTCTTACCTCCTCAAAATAACTGATATTACTATTGGAATCCAATTAATATTTACCATTTGCTTACTCTGTGCATGAATAGCATGGTGCTATATGCATAGTATTTTGAGTAAGATTTTTTCAAAGTAATAACTTTCTAAGCTCTCAATCTGAGAGTTTCATCTCTGGTTTTCAACATTTTCTGAGTAATTAAGGGGAATGATACTGTTTATGATGAATTGCTTCTCTATTACAAAAGACCCCCTTTATACAAAGTGCAGCATACCTGTGAACACATAAGATCTGCTTGGTTTTTATCTCTGAAAATTGGCTTGCTTTAGGTATTAGTCTGTTCTCACGCTACTAATACATATCAGAGACTGGGTAATTTATAAAGGAAAGAGGTTTAACTGACTCACAGTTCCACATGGCTGGGGAGACCTCACAATCATGGAAGATGAAAGAAGAGCAAAGGGACTTCTTACATGGCGGCAGGCAAGAGAGCGCTTGTGCAGGGGACTCCCATTTATAAAACCATCAGATCTTATGGGACTGATTCACTGCCACGAGAACAGCAGGGGAAAGACCACCCCCCACCCTGACCACCACCAGATTCAATTACCTCCCACCCGGTTCCTCCTGCAACATGTGGGAATTATGGGAGCCACAGCTGAAGATGAGATTTGGGTGGGGTCACAGCCAAACCCTACCACTTTCCCATTTTCTACAAGAGGCAAGCAATCTGTGCTCATGTTTAAAAGTTTATCAAAGGGTCCACAAAATTATTTGCTTGTATTTCTGTCCCATTCGGTAATGTAATATCATATTTTTTTCCAGTGACTCTAACCTGTTTTAATTTTCTTTAGAGATTCTTGTTTCTGCATACTAATAATGATAAACAGCTGTCACTTGCTGAGCGCCAACTATGTGCTGGACACTTCCCTAGGAGCATTTCCAGTGTCATCTCTGTTTGCTATGATTAATGCTGGAATAAGGAGGCAATGCTTTATGCTCACTAAAAGTCTTCCCTGGGGGAGCGGAGGGAAGCCTCTGTTATCTACAAACTGTTTATCACTTGTAGATAATTATCCATTTTCAGCTGTCCTGAACTTCTTGGTCAGGAAGTGGACTAATTTTCCATGGGTAATAGATGCATATAGTAAACTTCAGTTTCATCCTCCCTAGACTTTCTGTGTGAATCCAGGAAGTGGAAAATGATTCCAGTTGTATCTCTGCTTAAGGTAAAACATCTCTTTCTGTATTTTATCAAAACAACTATACGATATTTTGCTAACAGGAGATATTTCAAAAATTAATATATCTCCAAGTGTGTTAATGTCCCTACTTAACCTAGTGGTTAAAAATTATTTTCTTCCTGCAGCTAAGTCAAAATTTACAACAACCCTGACAGAAAGGGCAAACAAGTTTCTATGCTCTCCAAACACTATTTTACTCCCATGGTTACATGGCAGAATTTGCTGAACAAATTCTGCTTAAGTACAAAGACTTTGTGAGTTCTTTGGAAGCCAAAGACTTTTTGTGTAAACAGCAAAGTCCTTATTTTCATTTGTTAGATAAAATAATTGTTTCAGAATGTGTCATTTACAAGTAAATTGTGTTGGTGATGGTGACTTTTAAATTTCTGTCCTATATGGAATAAATTTATTCAACCTGATCAAGCCAACTATTAGAAACCTAGAAAGGCCCTGATATCATGGATAACTATGAAAGTTGGATAGGAAAGACCCAATACTTTCATGATGAAAGCAGGGTTGGTATTTAACATTCTGAGTTGCTAGAGTCGAGACCCTACTGTGTCCCCAGAGGCCCTAAGCTCCTGCAGACGTATTTTCAAAACGCTGAAGAAAGGGATTGGGAAAGAAGCCAGCAGAATGTATAATGTGTGAAACACTATTTAGCTGGAACAGTTCTGCTTTTATTCCATATCATGAGGTTTCATTTCTAATTTCACTTGAAGCAAAGTATTTTTTATCTTTCAAAAAATATTTGAAAATCATTGCCTCCCTATCACATATCCCTTTGAGGGCTCAGCTGGAAAAATAAAACTGGAAGAGATGTATGATGGTTCTAAACATTTAAATCACGAGAACTTAGGTTGGCTTGATATAGGAAACACATTCAGAAATCCAGAATAAATTTCTTAAGTTTGCTTTAAAATAGTGATGCAGTAATGTGATTATTTTAGCAAGGGGCTTTACTAATTACTAGGTATATTTGGTCTTTTGAAAAATCTTAGCATAACTATATGCAAAACAGTGAGCTAAGAGTTCACAAGGAGCATCAAAAAGAATACTATGTGCTTCCTGCTCTCAGTGTTCCTAAAGCTACTACAGATTAGCTTGAAAAACAAGAAAGAAAATAAGTGACATGAAGTCAGAGCAAGCACTATGCGGAGAGGATGCAGAAGCAGAAGTGATCACATTTTGTCAGGAAGGGAGATGCTTCGGGAGAAAAGATGAGATCTCAGCTATCCTTGAAAGATAGGTAGAATTCTGAAGCACAGACACGGGAAAGCAAGCACTCCTGGCCTGGGTGCAGGATGAGCAAAGACATCAGCAGGGTGGAAAACCAGGCGCTAGTTAAGAAAACAATAATACGTCTAATTTGGCTGGAGCATGTGAGAAAAATGATGGATCAGATTGTAGAGGGATTTGACTATGAGGTCAAGATGGTGACACTTAATCCTTATAATAAGGCAGAGAAAAAGTCAAGAGTATCTACAGTCTCCCTCTGCCACCTATTAATTGCTCAGTTCTGTGTCTGTACTTATGAGGTGATGATGGGATACTGGGTGGGAAAAAAAAGTAGAAGGAACTCTGAAGACTGCTTTCCAAAATAATGAAATGGCCAAAGAGATCAAGGAGAAGATGGACAAAGATACAGAGAAGAAATACATAGCCTGAGGGTGGGAAGGCCTGTTTCTGAGGAGATTTTAAAAGAGAAGAAAGAGGTGTGGGAGAGGTTGCTGTGATGAGGAATTTGGGGAGGTTTTGCTGCTTGATATGCTGTGGAAGTCATGCCTCCATTTCCTGAAGGAGACTTCAGCACAGCCATATTGCTTTCCAAGGCTTCGTTTCCTTTAGGCTGTGTTGAGATGGGTTTTAAGGTTGGAGGCAGAAGGTTCGGTTTTATTCAGTTCACGAATTATCTGTACAGAGCAGGGGTTTCTCCGGTGGTTCCTTAAGGTGGGGGGCCTGGGAGTGGTGGGGTTGGTGGCGATGATAGGGTGAAGGGGAGAACAAGGAGCCTTCACTTTACATCCCTCACCTCTATATCCACCACATCCGAATTTTTTCTACTTTGAGACAGGGTCTGGCCTTGCCACCCAGGCTAGAGTGCAGAGGTCTGATCTCAGCTCATGCAATCTCTGCCTCCCAGGCTCAAGTCATCCCACCTTGGCCTCCCTAGTATCTGAGACTACAGGTGTGCACCACCATGCCATCTGTAGTCTTTTTACTTTTTTTTTTTTTGGTAGTTTTTTGTTTGTTTGTTTTGGGTAGAGATGGAGTCTCACTGTGCTGCCCAGGCTGGTCTCAAACTCCTGAGCTCAAGCCATCCACCTGCCTTGGCCTCCCAAAGTGCTGGGATTACAAGCCTGAGCCACCACGTCCGGCCTCAAATCTATTTTATGTATAGTGCTTCTGTGTAAGACTGCCACGGGGAAAAAGTGATAAAAGCAATTTTAAAAGATGGTAAAACAATCATGGTAGGCAGTGAGGTATCCCTGAAGTATTATAAGCTGAAAAATGTTTTACTAGTATAAAGTGAGGTTCAGAGAACTTAAATGACTTGAAGTTTGCACAGCTAGAACATACAAAGCTAGACCTAAGACCCATTTTTACTCAATCACTCTCCCACCCCCCAGGGATCAGGGTTTTTTTCTTTCCAAACCATTAAGATTTAAGATATTTTGAGCCTGTCCATTCTTAGTTGTAGCCTTTATAGATAGTAAAATTCCTATCTTCCTAATCTGAGGTTTAATGTCAGGTAATTCTTGTGCCTCTCTATTTTGTATTTTGCTACTCAGATGTATCTGTTTGCCTCCACCTGGATTGTACAGGCTGAAAAGAGGTAAAGAAATTTTGCCTCAGAAGGTAATAACTTGGCATTAGGTTCTAACCTTGTTGCTTGTATCTCCTTTTTGTTTCCCCGGCACCAACATACTACCTTCAACAAAGGTGAAACTATGATTACATAAACCATCAAGATACCAGGAAAAAACACAGGAAACATATTTATAACCTCAGAAAAACAAGTCTTTAAGGTATGTCACAAAATCCTGAAGCTGCAAAGGAAAAGGTCAATACATTCAAGCACATAAAAAAATTAATTTCCACATGGGGGAAAAACTATCATAAGCAAACTCAAAATACAATAAGCTCACGGGAAGATTTTTGCAGTGTGTGTTGTACACAAAGGCCTACTTTCAAATGTATAACGAGTTCCTATGAATGTATGAGAAAAAACTAAATTTCTCAATGGAAAAAATGGAAAAAAAATGTGAGCAGAATTCACACAAAAAATAATTACAAGTGGGTCTTTGTACTAAAACCCTACATGTACTAAGGCTCTACATTTCTTGCTTCAGCATAGTTGCTGCTTTAACATTTGCCCTACATACGTCACCTGCATACACCTTGTTCTGGAAAACCTGATACTATATTATGTCTGAGTCACCTACCTTCACCTCCTCCTCCCTCCTGAGGGCACACTTTTCAAATGCCAACTGACTAATCCAGAACCTACACCCCCACTGACCTTTATCACCCCAGTGCCAGGTTTCAGGAACAGGAACTAGGAACAGCCCTTATGAATGGGCCCAAAGCTCAATGAAAGTATTCAAACTAGCCAATCCTAGGCCTGCTTACCCCCACCTCATCTCTTCCTTATCTTGAAAACCACAGTAAAGGCTCTTGCCCACAATTCAGCCCTCTCCCTATGTCTTGTGACCAACCGCACTTTCCCATGTGACACCCTACTCACCACTGTGACATGATGTGTCCCTTCCTTCAGGAACTGTGAGTAATAAACTATCATTTCAATGACAATTATCCCCTGATCTGTGTGCCTTCCTATATCTCAAATTTCCTATTAATATACATTTTAAACAGTAAACATATGAAAAACTCCATTCCACTTATTTTAATAAAAATATTTTAAAAGACTATGATGAAATAACATTTTTTTTTCCTTATCAGAGTGACAATGGTCAGAAAGTCAGATGGCACACAGTGCTGGTATAAGTAAAGAGACACTCATTTATTACTGGTAGGAACACAAATTGCTACAACCTCTATGAAGAGTACCTTGGCAATAAAAACAAAATTTTTAAATACACAAACCCATAACCCATCATTCAGCCATTCCACTTATAGGTATATATCCAAAAATTTTTAAAGCAGGATTTTTTTTTTTTTTTTTTTTTTTTTTTTTTTTTTTTGAGACAAGGTCTCACTTTCACCCAGGCTGGAGTGCAATGGAATGATCTTTGCTCACTGCAACCGCTGCCTCCTAGGCTCAAGCCATCTTCTGACCTCAGCCTCCCAAGTAGCTGGGACCACAGGCATGAGCCATTATATCCAGCTAATTTTTGTATTTTTGTAAAAGCTGCGGTCTCACTTTGTTTCCCAAACTGGTCATGAACTCCTGAGATCAAGCAATCCACCCGCCTCACCCTCCCAAAGTGTTGGGATTACAGGTGTGAGCCACCATACCTGATCTTAAAGCAAGATCTTAAAGACTTATTTGCATGCCTATCATAATAGCAGCACTATTCACAATAGCCAAGAGGTAGAAGCAACCCAAGTGTCCATCAGTGGATGAATGGATAAACAAAATATGGGGGGGGGGGGTTGTCTGTGTATGGTGGTACATATTTATGGTACATATATATGGGTGCATATATATTGTATATTGTATCTATATGGTATGTGTATATATATGTATACACACACAATGAATTATTATTCCATCTTAGGAGAGGAATTCTGACACAGGCTACAACATGAATGAACCTTGATGACATTATGCTAAGTGAAATAACCCATTCATAAAAAAACAAATACTGTATGATTCTCCTTACAGTAGGTATATCTAAAGTAGACACATTCATGGAAACAAAGTAGGAGAAAAGGGGAACTGGGGAGTTGTTTAATGGGTGTAGAATTTCAGTTTTGCATATGAAAAATTTCTAGAGATTAGCTGAACAACAATGTGAATATACTTAACACAAATGGTACACTTAAAAACAGTTAAAATAGTATAATTTTATCACAAAGGTTTTTTTGAATGAGCAAATCCACTGACCCAGCAATCCCACTATTAGGAATTTGACCTTTTAACATGATTACTCCAGTATAAAATGATACATGTATAAAGTTAGTCACTCTATCATTATCTGTAATAGCAGACGATTGGAAATGACCTAAATGTCTCATAAGGAACTAGTTTTAAAAAGTATGTTCCATTCATGCCTTGAAATACTAGGCAATGAAAAAAAATAAAAATTGTATATATATGTGAAAAAAAGTGTGTATATTATACTACCACTTCTTTATGCATAGATGTTCTATAAGGCTATATAAAAGATTGCTAATTATGGTTGCCTTTTGGGAGGGGCAGTTTAGATCGTAGAATGGGGTGGAAGGCTGACTTTTCACTGTTTACTATTCTGCACCTTCTGGATTTTGTACTATGTATATATTTTATATATTAAAATAGCTTTATATAAATAAAACTAGCCCCATGGCTGAACAAATTTTATTACAATTTTATTATGATTCCCTGATACTCTGTTCCTTAACTTCCCAGTCTGGCTTGCATCTCACTGCTTGACCATTGAGAACCTAATCTTGCTTGCCTAATGAACACTTCAGTAATTGCCTTGTCTTAGCTAACTTTTCTGGGTTGACTACTGCTAACTCATTTAACTGATTTACCTGTAAGTCTGGTTACCAGATGGACAAATTCCCAGTCCTACTCCCTTCTGTTTATTTGCCAAGGAATCTACCCAACAGACAACAGTACCCTCTCTCTGTCTACCTATATATTAATACTTCTTTTTGTTGAAAAAGGTATTTTATTTTAATCCTTAAGCTTCCATCTTTAGTCCCCAATGCATTAAAATAGTGATTGCATTACTAAAGGCACTGTTTTGCAAGATGCACATTCACTACTAAGAGCCACGAGCTTTCCGAAGCCAACCTTCTCTCAAAGGAAAAAATACTATTATTTCTCCTAATATTTATTTTGAAGAGCAACATCTGGTCAGTGACTATTTAAAAAGCCAGTATCAAAGTTTAGATTATTATTTTAAATATTTAATCAAGTTGCTACAACAGTGGTAAACAATGAAAAATAAAGAGGTGATTAAAACTGTATTAACTATATAATTAAACAAACATGCACATACACATACAAACTAGGATCTCATTATGTCAGTAAAGAACTAGAAAAGGATAAAGGAAAAGAGAGGCAAATAAACCACACAAACAGAGGGACAGATGGGCCACTGAGGGTAGGGCCACTGCTGCGTTTTCCTCCCATTCCTAGCTTTGGGTCAGGCATATTGTAGACGCTCAGGAAAGATTTTTCAGAATGAGTAAAGGAAGATAATCTCACAGATTGTTTGTGAGGAGGTAAAGGACCAATTTTTCTTTATCTTTCTTCTTCTCTGTGCCCGATTTTCAGCACCCTTCTGACTCCCTCTTACCGCTAAGCACAGCTTGTTCAAATAGAGTTGTTCTGACAATACCCCAGATTCCTGGCCAAAATCAATCTCCACGTTTATCATTTTAAAGGTGCCAAGAGGAGGACACCCTAACACAGTGCCTTCTTTCCTCTTACCCTGACTGCTTCTGCAGTGTACAATTTAACTGAATTGAGGGGTATTAGTCTACTTAGGAAAATGGAATATGGCCTGTATTCTTATAATCTTAGCATCAATATTAAATCTTTGTAAATGGATTTAAGGTATGTTGGTATCTCAAATATTTAAGTGCATTACAAGGTCTTCTTCCATACTGGAAAGATTTTTAAATTTCCACCCCACTGTCAGAGTAAAAACAATAATAACAAAAATATGGGAACAATAGAACTTATCTGTACTGTTCAATAAACTATCCGTCTCTTTAAAGATTCTTGACAGCCAAAGAAAATCTTGAAAAATTATTCTTGCAAGGGTGCCTGGATGTCTGAAGGAAAAGTGAAAACATGCCAATAATAGCAAGATTTGCAGGAAGGTTTATAAAATAAACTTAGTCATTTTTTAAAGCACAGCCTATAAGTACAGCTGTTAGTGAGGGGTGATAACTAAGGAGAGGATGGGAAACATACTAGAAATATTTAAACAGAGTGTTACATATTTATCTTTGTTTTCATACACAGTCTACTTTAAAAGTCAAATTGTAAAGCCTAAAATAGCAGTGTTTAAATGTGTGAATGTCAAGTGAACAATGTCAAGTGAAATGTGTGCTAAAGCAGGAAATGGAAGATTGGGTTCCAAATTCCACCCAGATGTGTAACCCAGGGCAGTCTCAATCTTCCAGAATCTTTAAGATGGAAATAGCAATATCTCAAAACTCCTATTACAAAATCATTCTGAAAAGTAAATTTACATACTTGAAACTACTTCGTAAGCTCCTTGAGGGTGGGGTTCTTATCTTTTCATCTTTGTAACCAGTTAAATAAGGTATAAAAAAATAGAAAATATTTAATTCCTTAAAAAATTTTTGAAATATCATTAGGCATTATCTCAAGAAGCTCATTAGTAACTATAGAAAGTCCAACCTACAAAATAAATTAAGCTTTTATTAATTTATCAGCAGAGCACCAATACTTTCAGTAATTAAAATTTTAGGCCAGGTGCAGGGGTTCACACCTGTAATCCCAGCATTTTGAGAGGCCAAGGTGGGTAGATCACTTGAGCCTAGGAGTTTGAGACCAGCCTGGACAACATGGTGAAACCCTATCTCTACATAAAATATGAAAATTAGCCAGGCCTGGTGTTATGTGCCTGTGGTACCAGCTACTCCAGAGGCTGAGGTGGGAGGATTGCTTGAGCCCAGAAGGTAGAGGTTGCAGTGAGCTGAGATTGTGTCACTGCACTTCAGTCTGGGCAACAGAGACAGACCTCATCTCAAAAACAATTATTTAAAAAATCCAGCATTTATTTACCTAGTACCAGCCTTAAGAGAACAAAATATATAGAAAATAAAGCATCTTTTGAAAATGTGAATATCCTTGTAAAAAAGATAATTTTACAAGTATGAAATTAGGTAAACAACGGCAGCATCTTTTTTTAAATACAGTAGTAGACTGTGTTGTTAAATATACATAGGTATCAAGCTGCAAGTCTTTCAGAACGCATTCTGAATACTATATCAAGAACCTACTGTGTCTACACCTGTAGCCAGAGACGTGCCCCATAAGCTCAGATCCACGTACTGGACATTCCCTTCAGACCTGTTGCTTCTTCTGAACTCTCATGTATGGTGCCATAATTTGGCTGATTTCCTAAATCAGAATGCCAAGCATCAATTTAGATTCTTTTTCTCACCCATTCCATCCACTCAGACACTAAGTATATAGACACTAAGTCTATATAAGTCTAAAAGACACCAAGTCTTTTTTACTTCCCTAATATCTCTCCTAAATGTATTCACTCCTTTTTCCTCATTGCCACTGCCACTGTGCAGTCTCTCTTCACATCTTCATCACGAAATGGCATTCTAACTGGTGAGGTGGTAGGAATGGAGAAACACAAATTCAAGAGATATTAACAGAGAACCAACTGACAGAACCGAGGAGCAGAGTTAGGTTTGGGAGAAGGATAATGGATTTAGTTGTGAGTATGTTTAGTTTGAGGTACTTTGGGGTCATCTACATGAAGATATTCCAAGTATGTGCATATATGGGTATGGACAAAAAAAACCAGATTCATAGTGGACCCTGTGTATGTGGATAAAATATCCCCTTTCATGTCTTACTGCCCTAAAAATCTTTCTAGACCATCTCATCCCACAGCGATCAAGCTTCTGGTAACACTACTTGTATCTTCTGGGTCCACAATCATGTCTTTTGTTGACATTTAATATTCCAATCTTCTTGTTCACAAATAATGCTTCTAAAGAATAGGAACCTTTTTATGCTTTATGTCCATAAATTCTCATGGTATCTAAGACAATCCAGCACACAGGAGGTGCTCAAAACCAAGGAGGAGTTGAAGGGATGAATTTAATTTCAGTAGCTTTAGCAATAATAATTATAAACATCTAGCACAGTGCCTGGCACATAGTGAATGCTGTATCTTATCTTTTAAATAAATTGACTTAATGTCCAAAATTATTGTTCACAAGGTTCTTGACATCTTAATACTCATCAAATCTGATATGCAACTGAAACTTGGACACAAATGCTGCCATTACATATTTTGTAAGAAGTGCAACAGTTCATAGTTTTATATATAACATGTTTTCGTGAAAAGGTTATATATCAACCAACTTAATCCATCTTCGTCACTGCCCATGATGATCTGTATACCTCCACACTCTACTTTTAGTTTCGTATTCTATTTTGATTCATAGTTTTACTTTCTTGGTGTTTCCCTACAATGTTGGCTCTCCCTTTTATGCCTCCCAAATGCAATGCTCCTATGCCTCCTTTTCTCCACCCCTTGGCTAAGTCAGGTCAAAGACTTACTTAACAATGATTGGCACAAGAATTATTTTCAGGAAATGAAGGGAGGAAATGCCTGGTTCTTGGTAAAAAGCAAAGAGCCAATTATTTCGCTTAGGCGAAATAATATAATGTTTTGATTTTGACTCATAGCATTAAGACAAAAATGATTTTACAGACTCCAAGACTTGGAAAAGTTCAACATCTGACACACTGACCCATGACAACTGAGGTCACATTCATAAATCAGTGCTGCTTTACATAAGCACACACAGATAGAAGTAGACATCCTAACTAGAGAATACCATGAAAGCTATCACTTATATTAACCCTGGACGTGTGAGAGCATCTAACAAAATACCCATCCGAGTGTATGCTGGTTCAACCTCTTTGGAAAAACTGATTGAAGGTCTTTACTAAAGTTGCATACAAACCTAAACTATGACAGAGTAACCCCACTCCTGTGTATACACCCAAGACAAGTTCATTCTTAAGTACAAGGCCTGCATAAGAATGATCACAGAATCTTATTCATAATCTTCAAAACAGGAAATAATACTTTTGTAAACAAAATAGAATGAATCAACAAATTAGGGTATATTTACATAGTAGTGAGGTAGGAGGCAGAACTCAACTTCGGAGGCGGGGCTTGGACCTCACACCAAATTGAGGACTAGCTAAAACAGGTCTGAGGCAGAAGCACCTCCCCCATTAGACACATTCACCAGTGTGCCATGTCGGTTTACCATTGCCATGGTAACACCGGGAAGTTACTGCCCCTTTCCATGGCATCAACTCGACAACCTGCAAGTTACCACCCTCATTCTAGAGATTTCTGCATAAACCAGTCCTTCATTTGCATCTAATTAAAAGTGGATATAAATATGAGTGCAGAACTGCCTCTGAGCTGCTATTCCAGGTACACTGCCTATGGGGTAGCCCTGCTCCACAAGGATCAGAACCTCTGCTGCTGCAGTTCACTGCCACTTCAATAAAAGCTGCTGTTTAACACCACCAGCTTGCCCTTGAATTCTACATGGTTGAAGCCAAGAACCAACAATCTTCCCAAGCTAAGCCTCAATTTGGGGGCTTGACTGTCCTATATCATCAGGACACTAAGAAGCAATAAAAAAAGAATGGAATTACTGCCACACATAATGCTATTAATGAACCTCACAACTATAAAAGTGAGCAAAAACAGCCAGACACAAAGAAAAACATACTATATGACTCCATTTATATGATGTTCAAGAGGAGGCAAACTAATATATAAGCCAATATAGTGGTTATCTTGGGTGGGAGCAACGACCGGGAAGGTCTCAAAGGAGACCTCAGGTTCCTGGAAGTAGATCCTGATCAGACTGAGAACATGGTGGGAGAAGAGTTAAATCAATGAGATACATATTTAAAGGAGATATTTAACTCTCAAACTGACAAAGAACATAGATGATTGGGAGAAGAATGATAAATTCAGTTATGGACATGTTGGTTATAGGCAAATGTGAAAAACCTGATCTGGCCAGGCGCCATGGCTCACGCCTGTAATCCCAGCACTTTGGGAGGCCGAGGCGGGCGGATTACGAGGTCAGGAGACTGAGACCATCCTGGCTGACACAGTGAAACCCCGTCTCTACTAAAAATACAAAAAATTAGCCGGGCGTGGAGGCGGGCGCCTGTAGTCCCAGCTACTCGGGAGGCTGAGGCAGGAGAATGGCGTGAACCCGGGAGGCGGAGTTTGCAGTGAGCCGAGATAGCGCCACTGCGCTCCAGCCTGGGCAACAGAGCAAGCCTCCGTCTCAAAAAATAAAAATAAAAATAAAAAATAAACCTGGCCTGTACACTTAATATTTGTGAGGTTTACTCTATATGTTATACCGTAACAAAAAAATTAACAATATAAAGAAAATGGGACAGGATTAAATACTCAGTAGGACAAAAAACGTCTGGAGTACCAGCCCTCATAGTTAGGCAGCACTGGCCAATTTGGGAAGCAGGTGTCCCACATTAACCCACACAGATGGGAGTTGTGTGGCTTGGTTTCCAAGCATCACTTAATCACCCTTTTTTTTGAGACATAGTTTCACTCTTGTTGTCTAGGCTGGACTGCAATGATGTGATCCCGGCTCACTGCAACCTCCGCCTCCCAGGTTCAAGCAATTCTCCTGCCTCAGCCTCCTGAGTAGCTGGGATTACAGGCATGCACCACCACACCTGGTTAATTTTTGTATTTGTAGTAGAGACGGGGTTTCGCCAATGTTGGCCAGGCTGGTCTGGAACTCCTGACCTCAGGTGATTTGCTCACCTCGGCCTCCCAAAGTGCTGGATTACAGGCATGAGCCACTGCGCCCAGCCCCAAGCATCACTTTGAACATTCATCCCAAGGAGTGAATTAACACAGTGTAGTTCCTGCCCTGTTAGGTCTTACTGCTTAATGTGATCATAATGTCAGTGGGGAACTCTAAAATTTTCTTTTTCTTCTTAAAAATAAAGGGATACGTGTGCAGAACATGCAGGTTTGTTCCATAGGTCTATGTGTGCCATGGTGGTTTGCTGCACTTATTGACCTACCCTCTAATTTCCCTCCCCTAAGCCCCCAACCCCCCAACAGGCCCTGGTGTGTGTTGTTCCCCTCTCTGTGTCCATGTATTCTCAATGGGACTCTACATTTTCTATGCAAAATATTTTATGACGATTAGTCAATAAATATCTGTTAATAACTAAGCCCCAAGTGATGTGAGAAGAGTTGAGAGGTTGGAGAAACCCCTGTGAGCTGGCTACTCAGGCAGTTCCTTGAAGGACATGAGATTTGAGCCAGGATCTCAAAGGTTAGGAACAGACTCGGGGGTTGCAAAGTGCAGTCTATGCAAGCATTTTGTTTGGTGTTTTAGTATGAATGGCATAGCTTTAAAAGCAATGGAGGCAATGTGATTAGGCAGATTGGTGGATAGCCATGATCTTACATCATGTATTTTGAATTTATGCCAGTTTCCTTAGACATCTGAAGTTATTCTTTCTAAATGTGGGAAAGTCCCTGATAAGGGGAACAACAAAGAGTAGATCCCGAGAATCTAAGTGAATGACTACATTGTAAAAGTAGTTTGGGTATAAATTGCAGAGGCCTGTGACTGTCTTACTGAACACATTCTTCAGGCAATATGAGACGAGAGCATGACACCCATGCATGGCAACTTGGCAGGCCTGGGCCAACTGTGCAAATAGCATTAGTAACGAATGCTGTAAGCAGCTTCTGCGTTTTCCAATGTTATGCCAAGCACCTGGACCCTTGGAAGTGGATTTCTGACTGCTTTCCTTCAGTCGTCATCTGCATTTTTGCAGATACAGTTTCTGTTTAGACAACCGAAGGAAGACAAAGTAGGTTAGAGGACAAAGACAACTGAAGGAAGACAAAGTAGGTTACACACAGTAGGTTAAAAACTTGTGAGACCCATGGATTTTCGAAGAATCCTAAAAGGATTATAAAGCTACAGATGCCAATTAAGAACAATATCTTAGTGGTGGTGTTATGGAAATAAAGTTTTCTGAAGCCAATAATTCTGAATATTCCCAAAGTTTGCAATTTATCGCTTGTTTGAGGAGTTCTCAGGCAGTAAAATTTCTGATATTGATACTACCCAAAAGGGTAGGTAGCACAGTTGTTTGAAACTATTATTGAAAGCTCTTGGATATAATTATCAGAGGCCTGTTATACCCAGCAATTAATAACTATAATTTGTGCATCCATGTATATTGAGAGATTCTTGAAATATTTATTAAATTGTTAGATTGAGGATCAATATGCATGAGAAGTTATCCTAAGTTAATTTTGCAAAACAAACCTTTATCTTTAGCTTAGAAAACCTTGAAGATTATTTTTACTATTAGCATAACTTTTGCTACAAATAAACTCAAGTTGTTGTGATTTTTACTGTTATGGCTTTATAAATTGGTCTTAAGGTCTCTCTGTGAAGAGTGGCCATAAGCCAAGATAGCTGCTCTTTAGAAGAGCCCTGATGGACAGGGCGTCAGGTTCCTGTGTGTCAGTCATGTAAGACACAATGACAACAATGAAAAGGTGAAATCAAACGCATGAAACAGAAGAAATTTTCTACTTACAGATCTGACAGCTTAGGGGTGCTGATGGGGAGCGCAGATAAGTCTGGAGGTGGCAGGGAGCTCAGCAGTGGGTGGGGAGTGAGAGAGCAGCTGTGGAACCTCACCTTTATTAAGGTATATGGGTATTATCACTCTGGTCTTCTCACAGGAGTTGTGGATTGGCTGATTTAAGGAAAACACGCCAGAAGGGGGAAACTTATTTATATGACTCTGGTGTTGACCATTAAGTTTATTATGGTTAGCAGCTGTGGGGTGTTTTGGGTTTGGGATTAGCAGGATGAGAAACAAGTGGGCTATATCTCAACCACGTGGGGATGAGTTATTTTAACTAGTACAAAGATTGGGTATGATTGGGTTTCAAACAACTTATGTCAGACCTAAGAATGCATGAGTTTATATCATAAGTGTATGTTGATTCAATGTCTTTGGTAGCTACTGCTGTATCAAACAAATTTATGACACAAGTTTAGCCTTATTTTTGATTTGATTATTAAAGGTAGTGGTGAAGTAGAAGTCCTAATGCAAAGTTGGACATATGATGGATTTTAACAGAAATGTGAACCCTTCACTTGAAATATTAAGATTAGAGGAAGGAAATCATGGTTTTAAAAATATAAAGATAAGCATTTCTTTTTCTCCATAGCCTTGCCAGCATCCGTTGTTTTTGACTTTTTAATAATAGCCATTTTGACTGGTGTGAGATAATATCTCATTGTGGTTTTGACTTGTGTTTCTCTGATAGTGATGCTGAGCATTTTTTCCTACTTTTGTTGGCCACATGTATGTCTTCTTTTAAGAAATGTCTATCCATGTCCTTTGTCCTTTTTTTAAATGGGGTTATTTGTTTTTTGCTTGTTGATTTGTCTAAGTTCCTTATAGATTCCAGATATCAGACCTTTGTCAGATGCATAGTTTGCAAATATTTTCTCCCATTCTATAGTCTGTTTACTCTGTTGATAGTTTCTTTTACTGTGAAGAGGCTCTTTAGTTTAGTTCAGCCACTGTGGAAAGCAGTTTGGAGATTTCTCAAATAACTTAGAGCTACCATTCAACCCAGCAATCCCATTACTGGGTATAAAACCAAAGGAAAATAGATCGTTATACCAAAAAGACACATGCACTCATACATTCATTCATCACCACACTATTAATAACAAAGATGTGGAATTAATCTAGCTGCCCATCAGTGGTGGATTGGATAAAGAAAGTGTGTTTATATATATATATATATACACACACCACAGAATACTATGCAACCATATAGGAGGATGAAATCATGTCCTTCGGCCGGGCGCGGTGGCTCAAGCCTGTAATCCCAGCACTTTGGGAGGCCGAGACGGGCGGATCACGAGGTCAGGAGATCGAGACCATCCTGGCTAACACGGTGAAACCCCGTCTCTACTAAAAATACAAAAAAAAAACTAGCCGGGCGAGGTGGCGGGCGCCTGTAGTCCCAGCTACTCAGGAGGCTGAGGCAGGAGAATGGCGCAAACCCGGGAGGCGGAGCTTGCAGTGAGCTGAGATCCGGCCACTGCACTCCAGCCCGGGCTACAGAGCAAGACTCCGTCTCAAAAAAAAAAAAAAAAGAAATCATGTCCTTCACAGAGACATAGAAGGAGCTGGAGACCATAATCCTGAGTGAATTAATGCAGGAAAAGAAAACCAGACACTGCATATTCTCATTTATAAGTAGGAGCTATACATTGAGCACACATGGATATAAACATGAGAATAACAGACACTGCAGACTACTAGAGAGTGGAGGGAGGAAGGGGAGTATGGGTTGAAAAACTACCTACCGGGTACTATGCTTACCACCTGAATGCAATATGCCCATGTACCAAACCTGCACATGTATGCCCTGTATCTCAAATAAAAGATTTAAAAATATATAAAGATAGATGTAGAAATGGATTTAAATTTGTGTGGATATAAATATTCATAAATCTATTTTCTAGCTCTGTCCACTGACAGGGGCTAGAAGCTATGACATTCTAGGAGCAATGACCATACTCAGCATTAATATCTTAGTTTCCAAATATCATTCTCCAGTAAAAGGAACTAGGGATCCTCGAAGAAATGACTGGAGCAAAGAAAATACAAGATGAGCCCAGAACACATTCTTGTGCCAGAAAGGAAGTGCAGAAGGAATCACAGGAGCATATCAGAAGGACAAGTAAGCCTACCTGAAGGGTGTACACTGGCCAAATGTGGGACAATCAGAGCATGAAAAGGAATGACAGTGAGAAACCATAAGTCCACACTGATAAACAGATGAAAAAATAAGGAAAGAAGAGAAAGTTCTTCCTCATAGTAGAAAGCCACCTAAGAAATATAGAAGAAATGATGGAATTAGAAAATCACCATTTGACAACCATCATAACAAAAGTTGATTTGGGTAAGTATCACCAATAAATCCCAAGCTAGTAGGTGAAAATGTTAAGAGGAGTAAGACAACTACATAGTCTCAGAGTATCTCTTCTTGAGGTGCTTATTAATTTCAAACAGAAAAATAAATAAAAAAAAGAGAAATCTGGAAGTCACCACCTTAACCAAGTGATCAAGATGAACAAGTCTAGCAGTGGGACAAGGCACATCATGTGTTCCCGGTAGAAGACACTTGAGAAGAATACAACATTGTGTCTTTATATTTTCACCAAAAATACATAACTTGAATCTAATAATGAGAAAATGGGAAAAATCCAAATTGAAAAAAAAATCACAAAATAAACAACCTCTTCTCTTCAAAGTGTCAATATCATGAAAACTAAAGAAATCCTGAAGAATTGTTCCAGATTAAAGGAGACTAAAGAGATGACTACTGAATGCAATACATAATCTGGAATTTTCTTTTGCTATAAAGAACATTATTGGGACAACTGGCAAGACCTGAATAAGGTATGTAGATTAGAAAATGGTATTATATCAGTGTTAATTTCCTGATATTATTGTACTATGATTAAGAGAATGAATATATTTTTAGGAAACACAGTGATGCATTTAGGTGTAAAGGGGCATCGTGTCTTCAGAGAGAGAGAAAGAGAGAGGTTGAGAGAACAAGAAGATAGAAAGAAAAGGATAAAGCAAATGTGGTAAGATGTTAACATCTGAGAAATCTGGGTTTAAGTTCCAAAGTAACTATGGAAATTCTTTGCACTATTCTTGCAACGGTCCTGTATATCTGAAATTATGTCAAAATAAAAGAAAAAGTCGGGTAGTCGGGGGTGGTGGGAGAAGGAGGAGGCGGCGAATCACTTATAAATGGCGCCGAAGCAGGACCCGAAGCCTAAATTCCAGGAGGGTGAGCGAGTGCTGTGCTTTCATGGGCCTCTTCTTTATGAAGCAAAGTGTGTAAAGGCTGCCATAAAGGACAAACAAGTGAAATACTTTATACATTACAGTGGTTGGAATAAAAATTGGGATGAGTGGGTTCCAGAGAGCAGAGTACTCAAATACGTGGACACCAATTTGCAGAAACAGCGAGAACTTCAAAAAGCCAATCAGGAGCAGTATGCAGAGGGGAAGATGAGAGGGGCTGCCCCAGGAAAGAAGACATCTGGTCTGCAACAGAAAAATGTTGAAGTGAAAACAAAAAAGAACAAACAGAAAACACCTGGAAATGGAGATGGTGGCAGTACCAGTGAGACCCCTCAGCCTCCTCGGAAGAAAAGGGCCCGGGTAGATCCTACTGTTGAAAATGAGGAAACATTCATGAACAGAGTTGAAGTTAAAGTAAAGATTCCTGAAGAGCTAAAACCGTGGCTTGTTGATGACTGGGACTTAATTACCAGGCAAAAACAGCTCTTTTATCTTCCTGCCAAGAAGAATGTGGATTCCATTCTTGAGGAATATGCAAATTACAAGAAATCTCGTGGAAACACAGATAATAAGGAGTATGCGGTTAATGAAGTTGTGGCAGGGATAAAAGAATACTTCAACGTAATGTTGGGCACCCAGCCACTCTACAAATTTGAGAGACCACAGTATGCCGAAATTCTTGCAGATCATCCCGATGCACCCATGTCCCAGGTGTATGGAGCGCCACATCTCCTCAGATTATTTGTACGAATTGGAGCAATGTTGGCCTATACACCTCTGGATGAGAAGAGCCTTGCTTTATTACTCAATTATCTTCATGATTTCCTAAAGTACCTGGCAAAGAATTCTGCAACTTTGTTTAGTGCCAGCGATTACGAAGTGGCTCCTCCTGAGTACCATCGGAAAGCTGTGTGAGAGGCACTCTCACTCACTTACGTTTGGATCTCCGTAAACACATTTTTGTTCTTAGTCTATCTCTTGTACAAACGATGTGCTTTGAAGATGTTAGTGTATAACAATTGATGTTTGTTTTCTGTTTGATTTTTAAACAGAGAAAATAAAAGGGGTAATAGCTCCTTTTTTCTTTTCTTTTTTTTTTCATTTCAAATTTGCTGCCAGTGTTTTCAATGATGGACAACAGGAGGGATATGCTGTAGAGTGTTTTATTGCCTAGTTGACAAAGCTGCTTTTGAATGCTGGTGGTTCTATTCCTTTGACACTACGTACTTTTATAATACGTGTTAATGCTATATGACAAAATGCTCTGATTCCTAGTGCCAAAGGTTCAATTCAGTGTATATAACTGAACACACTCATCCATTTGTGCTCCTTTTTTTTTTTTTTTTTTTTTAATGGTGCTTAAAGAGCCCATCCTTTGCAAGTCATCTATGTTGTTACTTAGGCATTTTATCTTTGCTCAAATTGTTGAAGAATGGTGGCTTGTTTCATGGTTTTTGTATTTGTGTCTAATGCACGTTTTAACATGATAGACGCAATGCATTGTGTAGCTAGTTTTCTGGAAAAGTCAATCTTTTAGGAATTGTTTTTCAGATCTTCAATAAATTTTTTCTTTAAATTTCAAAAAAAAAAAAAGAAAAAGTCAAAACTGTAGAAAAAGTGAACACTTTAGCAATTTAGATCCTGTACACACATATATAACACAATTTTTTTTTTTTTTTTTTTTTTTGAGATGGAGTCTTGTTCTGTCACTCAGGCTGGAGTGCAGTGGCGCTATTTCGGCTCACTGCAAGCTCTGCCTTCCAGGTTCACGCCATTCTCCTGCCTCAGCCTACTAAGTAGCTGGGACTACAGGTGCCAGCCACCCAGCCCACACATTTTTTGTATTTTTACTAGAGTCGGGGTTTCACTGTGTTAGCCAGAATGGTCTCGATCTGACCTCGTGATCCACCCGCCTCAGGGTCCCAAAGTGCTGGGATTACAGCACTATTATTTTAAAATAATAAATAGTGGGATTATTTTAAAATAATAGTGTTATGGATTACGGGCCATAACACTATTATTTTAAAAATTACTTTTTTATTGCATTCTGTTCCAATTTGGTTTTGCTTCTCGGTTTTGAATAAATTCTGTTTTTGCTTTAAGACTTTTTAAACTTATTTTTTACTATGATTATCAAATTTCTTAGAATGTTTTATTCAGTTATATAAAGTTTGTCATCTGAAATTCCAATGTCCTTTAAATCATTTTCTAAAGTATAGCTGTCAGGCATGACCAGGTAACAGTTGAATATGTAGTCAGCCATTACTTAAAAAAAAAAAAAAAAAAACCCTCCCCATATATGGGTATTTCCTAAACGTTCATCTTGCTTTTTAAAGTTCACATAATGAGAATATATAATTCATCATATTCCCCTTTTTGCTTATTTGCTGATAGAAAACAGCAGATTTCAGTGCTCCATTGCAGTAACTATAGTTAGTTAGGTAAATATATATTCTTTCTATCATATGACAAGATCTTTTCATTGTATGGAAGTAAATGTAGTATATGCAATAATAAAAGAAATCTTCGTTTCAGGTACCAACCCAAGAAATGTATGTAACTGACTGAATATATATGCTAATACTTATGCTACGAAAGTATCAGAACCTACACTACTGCATTGGCTCAGAATTACATGATAAATTTTTGGAAGAAAAGGCAGGGACAATTTTGTTTTAGTGTATCAAGTTGTAAATATCACCTACAGGATATATGTAATAAAGAATTTTGATAATGATATTGGCTTCATTTGAATTTTTAAGTACATGTTGAGTTGGGTTTTACTGCAGTAACGTATAAAGAAAAATATACCTCATGCAGAAAAATGAAAGCTGGAGTTTCAGATAAATCAACAAACCGCTCATCTTGAATGTTAATTGTGGGCACTATGGCATAAATGGGCTCTTGATCCTTTTCATCTTTCTCCTCTTCCTCTTCTTTTTCTGTGTCTGTGCTACTGTCTTCCATTTTTCACGATTCTAAAATAAAATTAATCCATATGTGGCTATTTAGGAGTGTCTTCACTTATAAAGTAAAATTAATGGAAAATAATAAAAATAAGCAAAAAAATGGAATAAGCTATTCTTCAATGAAACTACAAATCAGGAAACTATAATCTCATTGTAAAAGACTGCTTTTTTGCAAAGATACTCTCTACTGTTGCATTCAAATCAATCATTCTTATTTTTAAAAGTATGCTACTGTTGCAATAATTGGAAAATAAAATATATACGAATTATAATGAGAATGCAAGTCAATATCAGCCTAGACATTTATGCAACAAGAAGTCAGAAACCTCTCCAGCTATCCTATTATCAGAAAGCAAAGTGTGCTTTCTGATACCTCTATAATCTATACCTTGTACATATTTCTGTAGAAAAGTGCTTAAAATACTGTATTGTAATTTACTATTTTTCATATTGTCTACCTTATTGGACTTCTTAGAACAGAAATTATATTCTTATTTACCCATTTACCTTCAACACCTCACAAATAACATACTTAGAATGTGTGCTAAAAATAATTGCCAATGGGACAAACAAGTTCTGCTCTTCTTCTAATGTTCAAAGAATATTACAATTGCAAAAGTTTACTTGAATTTTCAGAAATAAAATGCTTAATACTAAATCAATGCAGTAACAATAATTCATTCACTCCTTATTGGTAGGTTAGTTTGTCCAAAACCGAAGTCCCACAGGAGCAAAACTGAGGTTCTTCTGTAATTGCTGTGGGCAACTGCTAACACCAGCTTCAGAAATTTTTCTTCCTAAAATCATATTGGCAGGGTGACCTACATAATTTGCAGGACCCAGTACAAAAAAACAAATGTGGGATTCCTTGTCAAAATGTCAGAAAAATGTCCTCTGAAAGTTACTAATATATAAAAAGTCTTCCCTTTAAAAATATTTTATTATAAAATGTGATGGGGTAATAGCAATACATGAATAGCAACAAAAACTAAGTGAATAGCAATGAATCCTAAGAAAATATTTTTGATGTCACAATTTTATATAATAAAATAACAATAATATCTTGATTAATCATAAGATTTTTCTGGCTCACTTTTCTGCAAATTAATTTACTAGATCATCAAAATTTATACTCATTGTAATTTCATTTTTAATTGATCAAACTGAAAGTGATGTGAGTTGCTCTTGGGAAATGCAAGATCATACATAATTTTTGGCAATTTTTAATTTGAGAAGAATCTTCCTGCTCATGTATCTTTCACTGAAGTTTATAAGAATATTTATAGGCTGTGATAACATTTAGATAAATTTCTGATAAATCATTTCAAAATATAACCGTTTGAGCTGATGATTCTTATAGAACAAGTTTCTAAAAAGATTTAACTCTTTCTAAAAACCAGCTTCCTCTGTGAATTTAATTTTAAATGTAAATTTATTCAACATTCACTTTTTTAAATTTATTTATTATTATTATACTTCAAGTTGTAGGGTACATGTGCATAACGTGCAGGTTTGTTACATATGTATACTTGTGCCATGTTGGTGTGCTGCACCCATCAACTCGTCATTTACATCAGGTATAACTCCCAATGCAATCCCTCCCCCCGCCCCCCTCCCCATGATAGGCCCCTGTGTGTGATGTTCCCCTTCCTGAGTCCAAGTGATCTCATCGTTCAGTTCCCACCTATGAGTGAGAACATGCGGTGTTTGGTTTTCTGTTCTTGTGATAGTTTGCTAAGAATGATGGTTTAGAGCTGCATCCATGTCCCTACAAAGGACACAAACTCATCCTTTTTGATGGCTGCATAGTATTCCATGGTGTATATGTGCCACATTTTCTTAATCCAATCTGTCACTGATGGACATTTGGGTTGATTCCAAGTCTTTGCTATTGTGAATAGTGCTGCAATAAACATACGTGTGCATGTGTCTTTATAGCAGCATAATTTATAATCCTTTGGGTATATACCCAGTAATGGGATGGCTGGGTCATATGGTACATCTAGTTCTAGATCCTTGAGGAATCGCCATACTGTTTTCCATAATGGTTGAACTAGTTTACAATCCCACCAACAGTGTAAAAGTGTTCCTATTTCTCCACATCCTCTCCAGCACCTGTTGTTTCCTGACTTTTTAATGATTGCCATTCTAACTGGTGTGAGATGGTATCTCATTGTGGTTTTGATTTGCATTTCTCTGATGGCCAGTGATGATGAGCATTTTTTCATGTGTCTGTTGGCTGTATAAATGTCTTCTTTTGAGAAATGTCTGTTCATATCCTTTGCCCACTTTTTGATGGGGTTGTTTGTTTTTTTCTTGTAAATTTGTTTGAGTTCTTTGTAGGTTCTGGATATTAGCCCTTTGTCAGATGAGTAGATTGCAAAAATTTTCTCCCATTCTGTAGGGTGCCTGTTCACTCTGATGGTAGTTTCTTTTGCTGTGCAGAAGCTCTTTAGTTTAATGAGATCCCATTTGTCAATTTTGGCTTTTGCTGCCGTTGCTTTAGGTGTTTTAGACATGAAGTCTTTGCCCATGCCTATGTCCTGAATGGTACTACCTAGGTTTTCTTCTAGGATTTTTATGGTATTAGGTCTAACATTTAAGTCTCTAATCCATCTTGAATTAATTTTCGTATAAGGAGTAAGGAAAGGATCCAGTTTCAGCTTTCTACTTATGGCTAGCCAATTTTCCCAGCACCATTTATTAAATAGGGAATCCTTTCCCCATTTCTTGTTTCTCTCAGGTTTGTCAAAGATCAGATGGCTGTAGATGTGTGGTATTATTTCTGAGGACTCTGTTCTGTTCCATTGGTTCCTCTGTTTTGGTACCAGTACCATGCTGTTTTGGTTACTGTAGCCTTGTAGTATAGTTTGAAGTCAGGTAGCGTGATGCCTCCAGCTTTGTTCTTTTGACTTAGGATTGTCTTGGAGATGCGGGCTCTTTTTTGGTTCCATATGAACTTTAAAGCAGTTTTTTCCAATTCTGTGAAGAAACTCATTGGTAGCTTGATGGGGATGGCATTGAATCTATAAATTACCTTGGGCAGTATGGCCATTTTCACGATATTGATTCTTCCTATCCATGAGCATGGTATGTTCTTCCATTTGTTTGTGTCCTCTTTGATTTCACTGAGCAGTGGTTTGTAGTTCTCCTTGAAGAGGTCCTTTACATCCCTTGTAAGTTGGATTCCTAGGTATTTTATTCTCTTTGAAGCAATTGTGAATGGAAGTTCATTCCTGATTTGGCTCTCTGTTTGTCTGTTACTGGTGTATAAGAATGCTTGTGATTTTTGCACATTAATTTTGTATCCTGAGACTTTGCTGAAGTTGCTTATCAGCTTAAGGAGATTTTGGGCTGAGACAATGGGGTTTTCTAAATATACAATCATGTCATCTGCAAACAGGGACAATTTGACTTCTTCTTTTCCTAACTGAATACCCTTGATTTCTTTCTCTTGCCTAATTGCCCTAGCCAGAACTTCCAACACTATGTTGAATAGGAGTGGTGAGAGAGGGCATCCCTGTCTTGTGCCAGTTTTCAAAGGGAATTTTTCCAGTTTTTGCCCATTCAGTATGATATTGGCTGTGGGTTTGTCATAAATAGCTCTTATTATTTTGAGGTACGTTCCATCAATACCAAATTTATTGAGCGTTTTTAGCATGAAGGGCTGTTGAATTTTGTCAAAGGCCTTTTCTGCATCTATTGAGATAATCATGTGGTTCTTGTCTTTGGTTCTGTTTATATGCTGGATTATGTTTATTGATTTGTGAATGTTGAACCAGCCTTGCATCCCAGGGATGAAGCCCACTTGATTGTGGTGGATAAGCTTTTTGATGTGTTGCTGAATCCGGTTTGCCAGTATTTTATTGAGGATTTTTGCATCGATGTTCATCAGGGATATTGGTCTAAAATTCTCTTTTTTTGTTGTGTCTCTGCCAGGCTTTGGTATCAGGATGATATTGGCCTCATAAAATGAGTTAGGGAGGATTCCCTCTTTTTCTATTGATTGGAATAGTTACAGAAGGAATGGTACCAACTCCTCCTTGTACCTTTGGTAGAATTCAGGTGTGAATCCATCTGGTCCTGGACTTTTTTTGGTTGGTAGGCTATTAATTATTGCCTCAATTTCAGAGCCTGCTATTGGTCTATTCAGGGATTCAACTTCTTCCTGGTTTAGTCTTGGAAGAGTGTAAGTGTCCAGGAAATTATCCATTTCTTCTAGATTTTCCAGTTTATTTGCATAGAGGTGTTTATAGTATTCTCTGATGGTAGTTTGTATTTCTGTGGGGTCGGTGGTGATATCCCCTTTATCATTTTTAATTGCGTCGATTTGATTCTTCTCTCTTTTCTTCTTTATTAGTCTTGCTAGTGGTCTGTCAATTTTGTTGATCTTTTCAAAAAACCAACTCCTGGATTCATTGATTTTTTGGAGAGTTTTTTGTGTCTCTATCTCCTTCAGTTCTGCTCTGATCTTAGTTATTTCTAGCCTTCTGCTAGCTTTCGAATGTGTTTGCTCTTGCTTCTCTAGTTCTTTTAATTGCGATGTTAGAGTGTCAATTTTAGATCTTTCCTGCTTTCTCTTGTGGGCATTTAGTGCTATAAATTTCCCTCTACACACTGCTTTAAATGTGTCCCAGAGATTCTGGTATGTTGTATCTTTGTTCTCATTGGTTTCAAAGAACATCTTTATTTCTGCCTTCATTTCGTTATGAACCCAGTAGTCATTTAGGAGCAGGTTGTTCAGTTTCCATGTAGTTGAGCGGTTTTGATTGAGTTTCTTAGTCCTGAGTTCTAGTTTGATTGCACTGTGGTCTGAGAGACAGTTTGTTATAATTTCTGTTCTTGTACATTTGCTGAGGAGTGCTTTACTTCCAATTACGTGGTCGATTTTGGAGTAAGTACGATGTGGTGCTGAGAAGAATGTATATTCTGTTGATTTGGGGTGGAGAGTTCTACAGATATCTATTAGGTCTGCTTGCTGCAGAGATGAGTTCAATTCCTGGATATCCTTGTTAACTTTCTGTCTCGTTGATCTGTCTAATGTTGACAGTGGAGTGTTGAAGTCTCCCATTATTATTGTATGGGAGTCTAAGTCTCTTTGTAAGTCTCTAAGGACTTGCTTTATGAATCTGGGTGCTCCTGTATTGGGTGCATATATATTTAGGATAGTTAGCTCTTCTTGTTGAATTGATCCCTTTACCATTATGTAATGGCCTTCTTTGTCTCTTTTGATCTTTGATGGTTTAAAGTCTGTTTTATCAGAGACTAGTATTGCAACCCCCGCTTTTTTTTTTCTCCATTTGCTTGGTAAATCTTCCTCCATCCCTTTATTTTGAGCCTATGTATGTCTCTGCGTGTGAGATGGGTCTCCTGAATACAGCAGACTGATGGGTCTTGACTCTTTATCCAGTTTGCCAGTCTGTGTCTTTTAATTGGAGCATTTAGTCCATTTACATTTAAGGTTAAGATTGTTATGTGTGAACTTGATCCTGCCATTATGATATTAACTGGTTATTTTGCTCGTTAGTTGATGCAGTTTCTTCCTAGCCTCGATGGTCTTTACATTTTGGCATGTTTTTGCAATGGCTGGTACCGGTTGTTCCTTTCCATGTTTAGTGCTTCCTTCAGGGTCTCTTGTAAGGCAGGCCTAGTGGTGACAAAATCTCTAAGCATTTGCTTATCTGTAAAGGATTTTATTTCTCCTTCACTTATGAAACTTAGTTTGGCTGGATATGAAATTCTGGGTTTAAAATTCTTTTCTTTAAGAATGTTGAATATTGGCCCCCACTCTCTTCTGGCTTGGAGAGTTTCTGCCGAGAGATCTGCTGTTAGTCTGATGGGCTTCCCTTTGTGGGTAACCCGACCTTTCTCTCTGGCTGCCCTTAAGATTTTTTCCTTCATTTCAACTTTGGTGAATCTGGCAATTATGTGTCTTGGAGTTGCTCTTCTCGAGGAGTATCTTTGTGGCGTTCTCTGTATTTCCTGGATTTGAATGTTGGCCTGCCCTACTAGGTTGGGGAAGTTCTCCTGGATGATATCCTGAAGAGTGTTTTCCAACTTGGTTCCATTTTCCCCCTCACTTTCAGGCACCCCAATCAGACGTAGATTTGGTCTTTTTACATAATCCCATACTTCTTGCAGGCTTTGTTGATTTCTTTTTCTTCTTTTTTCTTTTGGTTTCTCTTCTCGCTTCATTTCATTCATTTGATCCTCAATCGCTGATACTCTTTCTTCCAGTTGATCGAGTCTGTTACTGAAGCTTGTGCATTTGTCACGTATTTCTCGTGTCATGGTTTTCATCTCTTTCATTTCGTTTATGACCTTCTCTGCATTAATTACTCTAGCCATCAATTCTTCCACTTTTTTTTCAAGATTTTTAGTTTCTTTGCGCTGGGTACGTAATTCCTCCTTTAGCTCTGAGAAATTTGATGGACTGAAGCCTTCTTCTCTCATCTCGTCAAAGTCATTCTCCGTCCAGCTTTGATCCGTTGCTGGCGATGAGCTGCGCTCCTTTGCCGGGGGAGATGCGCTCTTATTTTTTGAATTTCCAGCTTTTCTGCCCTGCTTTTTCCCCATCTTTGTGGGTTTATCTGCCTCTGGTCTTTGATGATGGTGATGTACTGATGGGATTTTGGTGTAGGTGTTCTTCCTGTTTGATAGTTTTCCTTCTAACAGTCAGGACCCTCAGCTGTAGGTCTGTTGGAGATTGCTTGAGGTCCACTCCAGACCCTGTTTGCCTGGGTATCAGCAGCAGAGGCTGCAGAAGATAGAATATTTCTGAACAGCGAGTGTACCTGTCTGATTCTTGCTTTGGAAGCTTCCTCTCAGGGGTGTACTCTACCCTGTGAGGTGTGGGGTGTCAGACTGCCCCTAGTGGGGGATGTCTCCCAGTTAGGCTACTCAGGGATCAGGGACCCACTTGAGCAGGGAGTCTGTCCCTTCTCAGATCTCAACCTCCGTGTTGGGAGATCCACTGCTCTCTTCAAAGCTGTCAGACAGAGTCGTTTGTGTCTGCAGAGGTTTCGGCTGTGTTTGTTATTGCCCTGTCCCCAGAGGTGGAGTCTACAGAAACAGGCAGGTTTCCTTGAGCTGCTGTGAGCTCCACCCAGTTCGAGCTTCCCAGCAGCTTTGTTTACCTACTTAAGCCTCAGCAATGGCGGGCGCCCCTCCCCCAGCCTCGCTGCTGCCTTGCCGGTAGATCACAGACTGCTGTGCTAGCAATGAGGGAGGCTCCGTGGGTGTGGGACCCTCCCGGCCAGGTGTGGGATATGATCTCCTGGTGTGCCTGTTTGCTTAAAGCGCAGTATTGGGGTGGGAGTTACCCGATTTTCCAGGTGTTGTGTGTCTCAGTTCCCCTGGCTAGGAAAAGGGATTCCCTTCCCCCTTGCGCTTCCCAGGTGAGGCAATGCCTCGCCCTGCTTCAGCTCTCGCTGGTCGGGCTGCAGCAGCTGACTAGCACCAATCGTCCGGCACTCCCCAGTGAGATGAACCCAGTACCTCAGTTGAAAATGCAGAAATCACCGGTCTTCTGTGTCGCTCGCGCTGGGAGTTGGAGACTGGAGCTGTTCCTATTCGGCCATCTTGCTCCGCCCCCCTCAACATTCATTTTAATGTGTCCTCTAACAATTTTGGTAACTTCTGGAGGTTGTGCAATAATCCAAAAGTGGCTTTATATTTTGTATAAAACACTTGCTTATATGCATTCTATTGTTGTATGTTCCATTACAAAGAAAAAATAAAATTAAAAATGGTCTTTCTTGTTCATACTTCATTTATTCAAAGCTTTATAAGCTTTATTCAAGCTTAGAAAAGTATTATTTTCTGTCACATGCAATCATCTTTAATTTCAATTCCTAAACTTATGGATATTTGATTTGCAATATTATAGCAGTTTTCAAAACTGGAGATTTTAAACTCTCTGAATAATTCTAATAACTCCTTGACATGTTTTATTGCAATGTCTGTGTGTTTGCTTTTATTTTGTAATATTTTACTAAAAAAGTTTTCTGCATGAGTGCCAATAGTTTCTTTCCTTATTATATGTGCAAATACCACAGGGACAGGTGCTGGGGACCAGCCTCCCATGGTAGGTTCTAGAACTGTCCCCATGCAGAGCCTCTTCTTTCTCCTGAGGCCATCACTGATGTAGCTGTCCTTATTACTTTTGCTGTCATGTTGCTTCTGCTGCTATTGCTGCCATTGCTTTTGCCAACATGCACTCAAGTGCTGGCCTGGCTGCCTTGAGACTCTGTGATACCTCAGATTGCTCTGATGCATGCTTTTGAGCACCAGGCCACAGGCCTATTTGCTTGGCACCCACACCCTCTGCTGCAGCCACTGATTCAGGCCTGTGCGTGTGCACACTGCTTCCTGGCCTATCTGTGCTGCTCATGTGAATGTGCGATTGTCCCAACAGACTTTATTTACAAAACTCAAGCTCAAAAATAAAATTTTAAGTATTTAAAAATGGTGACAGCAGAGCATTAAAACAAGTGCAGGGCTCTTCTGAGAGCAGATCTTTGTGTGACTATGTAGGTCATACATCTATGAAGCTGAAGCCGGCCCTGTATATTAGCCATTGATTTGGCCATGTATTCAAGTAGATCCACAGAAGTTTCTAAAAGAACTCTGTCTTAGTCAGCAAGGCCTCCATTGGCCCACTTTGGTGACATTGGGATGACTGCCCTTCTGGAGAGAGAGTGGGTAAAATGCCTCCATTGTATAAGAGAATGCCAATATCATCAGCAGCTCTTTTTGATCTCAGAAATACATGAATCTTCACTAAATCAACAGAATATCATACTTACACTCTTCTCTTGCCAGAGAAGATAACTGCAATTGTAAGATGCTTTTGAAAGATGCATGAACTGCTTTGAAAGATGCTTTTAAGGTCTGAATCTTCTGCTGAATATGTATCCTTTCTCATGTCTATCTTATTGGATTGGCTCTTTCTTGATGACACTGAGCCTCACTCTATAACATGGAAAGCATGTTCTATCATATGAAGCCAGAAGGCTTGGTAGGTTCTGGGTTCTTGAATGTGTTAGTCAGGTGGTCACAGACATATCATTTATTCATTAAATTTACTCCTCTCTAAAATGGGGTAAAATTAGTAAAACAAAACAACAACTAATTTTTATGTTTCAAAAAGATGTGCAGATTAAACATGATAATGCCTCTGGACTTGAGCTTCTACTCTGCTGTCTCTAATTTTCTGCCACAGCCGTAAATTATACATGTACTTGTTTTCCTCTTCCTGCTGCTACAACAATACTTCATAGGTGGTAACATACACTTCCATCAGGAGGCTCCAAATATCTGATTGTCTGTTGTTATGTGATGTTAATAGCCAGTGGTATCATCTGACTTCCCTTCCTTTAACACACGTTCGCTTTTTTCAGTGCCTATAGTGTTTTTTTTTAATAACTATTATTATTATGACATTACAATACTTTATATTTGCTAAGTAATCACAGTTTATTGCTTAAATCTTCAAGCAGCTAAAAATGGTTTGGCTATATATTTAAATTTGTTTTGTGAATAAACTAAAATATGTATACTCAATCCTTTCGTGGATATTAAACGTGAATGAATATCCCAGAAAAATATTTCCTTCAGAACATTAGGCTATATCTTATTTTTAACCTTTTTATTAAGAAGTGTTTCAAAGGCCGGGCATGGTGACTCATGCCTGTAATCTCAGCACTTTGGGAGACGGAGGCAGGTGGATTACCTGAGGTCAGGAGTTCAAGACTAGCCTGGCCAACATGGTGAAACCCCATCTCTACTAAAAATACCCAAAAAATTAGCCAGGCATGGTGGTGTGCGCCTGTAATCCCAGCTACTTGGGAGGCTGAGGCAGGAGAATCACTTGAACCCCGTGGGTGGTGGTTGCAGTGAGCTGAGATCACATCATTGTACTCCAGCCTGGGAGACACAGCGAGACTCTGTCTCAAAAAAAAAAAAAAAAAAAAAAAGAAAGAAAGAAAGAAAAGAAAAGTGTTTCAAATATAAACAAAAGTAGTAGATTAGTACAATGAATCCTCACGTACGCATTAATCAGCTTCAACAAATATCAATTCATGAGCAATTTTATCTATAACCTTTCCACTTCCCCTCTTAACTCTCTAGATTATTTTGAAACAAAACTTAGACATTTAGACTTAATAATATATCCTAAAGAACTTTAGAGGAATATACAGAGATAGACCTCATTCCTTTTCATAGCTGCATAGCACTCCTTTGCATAGATGTACTATAGGTTACTCAATTTCCTATTTATAAACATACAGAATGTTTCCAATTTTCTGCTATTTTGAAAGGGTTGCAAAGTATAGTACAGTACATCTATTTATTTTAAAAATATGTATATATGTGTATTTTTTTTTGAGACAGAATCTTGCTCTGTCTCCCAGGCTGGAGTGCAGTGGTGCATTATCCACTCACAATAACCTCTGCCTCCCAGGTTCAAGTGATTCTCCTGCCTCAGCCTCCCGAGTAGCTGGGATTACAGGCGTGTGCCACCACAGCTGGCTAATTTTTGTATTTTTAGGAGAGACGGGGTTTCACCATGTTGGCCAGGCTGGTCTCAAACTCCTGACCTCAGGTGATCCACCTGCCTTGGCCTCCCAAAGTGCTAGGATTACGGGCACGAGCCACCACTCCTGGCCTTGAAATCTTTATAATAAAGATGGTATTAACTTTGAAAACTTAGGTTCAGACAATTTCTCAGAGCACTGCACCTTTAAATATGATACAGCTTCCCTGGGCAACAAATGATAAGTACCATGCTGAATTTGTACAAATTCCTCAGTTTGCCAAAGTTTTCAATCTCTATTATTCTGAAAACATTCTAAATATTTTAGAGCAAGTAAAGTATTTACATAGGGAAGCAACTAAAAGATACTACAAGAGAGTTCTGATCGAGATCATCAGAAAAACTTTAACCTTTAGAATAAAAATACTTAGGCATACATTTAACCAAGGACATGAAAGATCTGTACACTGGAAAATACAGAACTCCAGTGAAAGAAATTAGACGTAAATAAATGGAAAGGTATCCCATGTTATGGTTTAGAAGAATTAATATTGTTAAAATGGTTTTACTACACAAAGCAATCTACAGGTTCAACCTGCAATCTCTATAAAATTCCAAAGGCATTTTTTCACAGGAATAGAAAAAAATCCTAAAATTTATATGGAACCATAAAGGACCCCAAATAGCCAAACCAACTTTGAGCAAGAACAACAATGCTAGAAAAAATCGCATATTCAGATTTCTAATTGTAGACACAGTTATAGTAATCAAAACAGTATGGTGCTGGCATTAAAAAAAAAAGACCAATGGAACAAAATAGAGAGCCCAGAAATGAACCAATGCATATATAGTCAAGTAATTTTGGGCATGGATGTCAAGAATGCACAACATAGATTCTTCAATACAGGGTGTTAGGGAAACTGGATATCCACATGCCAAAGAATGAAATCAGGCCCTTGTTTTACATCACACACAAAAATTAACTCAAACTAGATTAAAGAATTAAACATGAGATCTGAAAGCATAAAACTCCTAGAAGAAAATATAGGAAAAAGGTCCTTGACATTGGTTTTAGTGATGATATTTTGGGTATGACACCAAAAGCACAGACAACAAAAGGAAAAATAAAGTGAGATGACATCCAACTAAAAAACTTCTGCACGGCAAAAGAAACAATCAACAAAATGAAAAGGCAACCTATGGAATGGGAGGAAATATTTGCAAACTATATATGTGATAAGGGGTTAACATCCAAAACGCACAAGGAACTTATACAACTGAATAGCAACAACTCAAATAATCCCATTAAAAATGGGTAATGGAGCTGAATAGACATTTTCCCAAAGAAAACATAGAAATGGCCAACAAGTACATAAAAAGGTGATCAACATTACCAACCATTGGGGAAATGCAAATCAAAACCACAATAAGATATTGCCTCACACCTGTTAGGATGGCTATAATTGAAAAAACAAAAGATAGTAATTGTTGATGAGTATGTGAAGAAAAAGAAACCCTTGTACACTGTTAGTGGGAATATAAGTTGGTAAAACCATTATAGAAAACAGTATGAAGTTTCCTCAAAAAATTAAAAATAAACCTTCCTTATTATCCAGTAGTTCTTCTGGTTATATATCCAAATGAATTGAAATCAGGATCTCAAAGTGATATTGGCACTCCCACATTCATTTCATCACTATTTACAAAAGCCAAGATATGGAATAAACATAAATTTCCATGGACATATGAATGCACAAAGAAATTGTGATATATGTATACAATGGAACATTTTACAGCCATAGAAAAAGGAAATTCTGCCATTTGCAACATCATGGATAGAAAATGAAATATTTAGGCAGACAGAGAAATACAAATACTGTATGATCTCACTTAAATATGGAACTTAAAGTAGTCAAACTCATAGAAGCAGAGTGGGATGGTGGCTGCCAGGGACTTGGGGTAGGAGAAATTGGGGAGCAATGGTTAAAGAGTACAAAATTTTAGCTATGCAAGATAAATAAGTTTTGAAGATCTACTAGACGGCATAGCGCCTGTAGCTAACAATACTCTTTTGTATACATAAAATTACTAAGAGAGTAGATCTTATGATAAAACAACAACAAAAATAATAACACAGGGGTGGATAAAACTTTGGGAGGTGATAGATATGTTTATGAGATTGATGATGGTTGATGGTTTCATGGGTGTATACTTATCCCCAACCTCATTGAGATGTATACAATAAATATGTACAGTATTTTATACATCAACCATACCTCAATAATGTGTTTTTTTAAAAAGGAAAAGATGAAGAGTGAGTAGTGACAGAAAACACAACAAAGGAAAATATTAAAAAGCCTGTGTGAATTAAAACAAAGAAAACACTAATTAATCTAATTAAATAGGCAAGAAAGGACTTAACCAGGTAACAAAGTTTAATGGATAAAACAATAAACATATGGCCAGGCATGGTGGCTTACTCCTGTAATCTCAGTACTTTGGGAGGCCGAGGCGGGCAGATCACAGGGTCAGAAGTTAGAGACCAGCCTGGCCAACATGGTGAAACCCCGTCTCTACTAAAAACACAAAAATTAGCCAGGCATGGTGGCGGGCACCTGTAATCCCAGCTACTCAGGAGGCTGAGGCGGGAGAATTGCTTGAACCCGGAAGGCAGAGGTTGCAGTGAGTCAAGATAGTGCTACTCCACTGTAGCCTGGGCAACAGAGTGAAACTCTGTCTCAAAAAAAAAAAAAAAAAAAAAAAAAAACAATAAATATCCAAAGACAGTTAATATAGGATTGCAAAGCCCATTGTATTAACATTACTATATTGCAGGCAATATGATTGAGAGCTATAAAGAAAATAATAGAATAAAATATATTCTCAGGCTACAGTGGTATAAACAGAGAATGTTTAATATAACACCTTAAATTCCTGGCATAGGAAGAACTACATAGCTGTCAGGTATGGTAATTCTAGAGACTTATATCTCCAGAACGCCTAAATCAATTAAGTAAATATTTATTGAGTTTTCCTATAAAGATAAAGACTTTACAAATATGCAAACAATGTATAATCTGAAGAGAAAGGAAGGCAGGGAAAGAACTAGTTCTCTGTCACATAAGCTGAGGTAAAATAAGCACAAATAAAAAGCAACGTTCTTAGGAAAGTACATAAGGCTGAAAAAGCAACTGGTAGCCTGGAATTTGGGACTTCAACTCTGGGCATTAGGAGCTATGGCGGAGTTGTAAAGATATTGCTGACAATGAGAAGAATGGCTTGGAAAAGGTGTGAATTTAGAGGCAAGGAAACAATCTGGAGGCTAGGACCCAGCCACTGTGTTATCGGTAGGAGATAGTGTTGAGCAAGACCAGACAAGGTTCCTGACCTGAGGGGACCCACAGACCAGCAGCAAGACAAGTTAATGAAAAATCACAGACACAGGCCGGATGCGGTGGCTCACGCCTGTAATCCCAGCACTTTGGGAGGCCGAGGCGGGCGGATCATGAGGTAAGGAGATAGAGACCATCCTGGCTAACACGGTGAAACCCCGTCTCTACTAAAAATACAAAAATTAGCGGGGGCACGGTGGCAGGCACCTGTAGCCCCAGCTACTCGGGAGGCTGAGGCAGGAGGATGGCGTGAACCCGGAAGGAAGAGCTTGCAGTGAGCCGAGATCGCGCCACTGCACTCCAGCCTGGGTGACAGAGCGAGAGACTCTGTTTAAAAAAAAAAAAAAAAAAAAAAAAATCACAGACATAAAATTCTAAAAGTTTTAACTGAAATTGGTGCTATGATAACTTGAACCACAAAAACAGGGTGGCCACACACTGCACACTTATAGGGAGCACCACCGGCATAGCAAGTTCTGTAGAGAAGCGGCCCCCACTGGAAGGAGGCAAGGCAGTACCACGCGATGCTGTAGGAGTCTGAAGAGAAGAGGATGTGGTCTTAAGGGGATTTTAAGAGAGCAGAGGACATGAATAAGCCAAAATAGGAAGCTTCACAAAGAATAATTAAGCAATAAACATTGCAGGGTACCCCTTGTTTTGTAATACACATCAGTAATTCCTCTTCTTCAAACGAAACATTGGTGATCATCGTTTTGATTTTGAATTCTTAAGGAAAAATTTCTAGATAGATACAAGGAGCATGTGTAAAAATCAAATACTGCATGCTCCAGAGAATGGGGCAGGATGCACAAACAATGTGACTTTTGGACAATAAAATGGAAATGCTTCAAGAAAGCTGCAGCAGAAAACCACACTGTCTTTCGATATTACTCATCGCTGAACAAGCACAGGTTTTGCTCATTTTAGAAACAGCAGGGTGTAATGTAAAGTCGAATATGATTTCTTTCTCTCCTAGCCCCACATAGAACCTGCCTGTTCTTTTTTTGTGACTTGGCTCTTCTGACTGCCCTGAAGATAAGATTGGGTGCTCCTTCCCCCAGCAGCCCATTGCTCTACAAGGTTAATTACAAGATGTTTCTACAAGGTTAATTACAAGATGTTTCTACAGGAACTCAGAGCTGACCCCTTGAAGGAAGGGAGAACTCTGGGGCACTTCCAATGTTTTGTTTTGTTTTGTTTTGTTTTAGTTTCCTAACATGTTAAAAAAAAAAAAAAACACAGAATAGTCAAAACTGGGTTACAAAAATTCTGGTATAAAGTTGTATGACAAGTGCCTTCAATTCTGTCAGTGTATCTCTGGTAATTACATGTATATTATCTTTTGGAGATAACATCGAAAGTCTATAAAATCTAAGGTTCATCCTACGGGGCCTCTGGTCCACTATATGACAGGCTCAGAATATTGGGCAGCCAATCTGACATGAGGCATACCTCAGATCCGTTTAATGGACAACAGCAACAATGTCAGATAGAACTAACTTAATAGTCCTAAATGCCACAGATAAAATTATTGCAGTTATTCCTGCCTATATTTTATATTCTATGTACAATTATACTATGCACATTTTTACCATACAAAGACAAAGTTAGGCTTGAAACATTTTTTAAGATGTAGATACATATTTTATTTTATTTATTTTTATTTTTGTGGGTACATAGTAGGTATATATATTTATGGAGATGCTTTTTTTAAGAAAGAAAGTAAAAATGTTGTTATTCAAAGACCCAACAAATCAAACCACAACATTTTTTTTTTCCTGAAAGAAATGATACAGAGGACTTTTGAAAAAAGAATCCTGAAAAGAAAAGAATCCTACAGGAAAAACAAAAAGAATCTTAAAGGAAAGGAAAAATGAAAACTCTTGCAGTAAATATGTACAGATAAAAATTGCCTCATAATTGAAGTGTTAAAGTAACAGTGGGGTTGGAACTACCTTCAATTAAAACCACACAAACACACAAATAGCAAACCTCTGAAAGAAAGCTTCAAGGGCATATCTGGCCTTTAAAGTTAATGTTCAGACGTGTTAAACAGTTACATCTTAGATTATGTGCATGTGTAATCCATGAGGAATCTGTTAATTGCAACATGATGGTGGAGAACCCAAGGCTCTATGATAGAATCAGCACCCCTCCCGAGGATGGAAGAGTGCTGAGAGAGCTCTACGCCTTCTCCTTCATTTCACCATCCCCTTGCCTTTCTTTGCCCACTCCTACCATAACCCAAGCACAGACCCAAGAAAAGTTCCTCACTCTCTCTTTAAAGCATCTTATACATTTATTCCCTTTCTTCTCGGAAACCTACATAATCAAAACAAGCTCTGTATTACTTATTTCTGAGTAGGTATAACATGTGGGCTTATCACGGGGCAGCACCTTACATGAGGCAGAACTGCCATAGAAACAGACAGGATGTGTTTCCAACACACCCTCCTGGTTGCCCTTGTCAGCATGCAAGCACTCTTGTTCAGTGCGCCTAATAATAATATTTATATAACCCTTTACAATTTAAACAAAACTTTCCCTTGTATTACTTCATTTGTCCTAACAACCACATACCATAAGAATTACCTCCATTTTGTACAGGAGGAAATTGACAGAGAGTATAAATGATGTGCACAAGATCACACAGCAAGGATTGGCAGTATTTATTTAAACCCATGTCACCTGGCTCCAAATCCCTCACTCTTTCCTATTATACCATGCAAGACTCTCTCTGTGGTCTTAGCAAAGCCCTTCCCTCTTGGCCTTCAATAGCCAAAAGCAGGATCAACAATACAGGCGGGCTGACACAATTTGACTTCTGTCACTGCAACAGTGTTAAGGCTAGGACTCTTTTAGAAAAAGCAAGCCAACACAGTGTAAATCAGTTAAAGACAAATTATTGTTGAGCAGCAATTATTAGGCAGTCCCTGAGGTGGCAAGGCTGAGCTGAGCAAAACAGTGGGCTATAGAACTTGTTGCTATAGTTACAAACAAAAGGACAACCTTCGAATATACACAGTGTGGCAAGAAACACTGTTCTTACATCTGTAATAATTTACAGTCATTCTGCAAGTTTAGGCAGGCCTCAGAAATTCAAAAGGTGCCTGAAAGGCGCTATCAGTTCCCTTAATTAGTTTCCAAATAATTTAGCAGTGAGCAGAGTCTAAGAGTTCCAAATCTTGTAAGAGATTTGAAATGCCCGGGTAGGTCTAAAGCTGACGGTCTTCTAGAAGGTCTGTAAAGCAGAAATTCTGCCTGTTTGGATGCAATCTAGAATGCTCACACTGGAGGTCACTCCTCTTGCTTGCTATGAAAATGTACACATTAGAAAAGTCCCACTGTCCTCCTTACTTGAATTTTTAAAGACGATACCAAAAAGGATGTGTATAACATCACAATACTGGTCTATATATCTTATCTAATGCCTTGCAAACCTGCTTTTTCATTTACCCCTTTCCTCTTTCTCACACCCTGGTTAATAGGAACTGTGGACCTAGATGGATCTGTTTGCTTAGCAAAGACCTCCATGAAATATGGACTATCACTGCTTCCCACCACTGGTTTCTATTAGCCAGGTTCCTTCCTTCTTCCACCTGCTCCTCCACCTTGCTGCTTCTTTTATCTGAAACTGAGACTATTGGTTTTGACTTAGTCTACCAGGATGGCAGCATGGGGTCATGGAAAGAACTACTTTGAAGTCCATCAATTTAGGCTTGAATCTCATTCCTCTCCTTCCTGGGTGACTTTGGGCAAAATATGCAACCTCTTAGTAGCTGTTTCCTAAACTGCAAGATGATTTCAATGTTATCGTGAGGATTAAATTGGACAATGCATGTGTCTCAGCCCAGATCTCAGCATGTTGGCCTCGATAAATGTCAACTCCCTCCCACCAGCGCCTTGTTCATTTTATTTCATACATAATGTACCTTACATTATTTTGACAAGGAACAAATAAAAACAGGTCATCCTGGAGCTGGACCAAATATTTCAGTTATCTATAGGCTGGAAAAGATGGTCTGGGTCCTCTTTGGCATGAATTTGTCCCAGAGCACTCCTTTAGGCTTTGGTGTGAGAGCCTTAAAAGACCTTATCTTCAGTTCTCACTGTGAAACATTTAAATCTGGGATAAGAAAGGGTGTATAGGACATAGGCTATTAGATCAGGGGAAAGGGAGCAACACCATTAAAGAAAAGACTTTAAAAGAATACAAGTCAGCTCTAAGTCAGGGAAAGAGCCACCTTAGATAACAAGTGAAGTAGGCAAAGTTCCCTCTCCCATGTCTACAAATTTCATAGCCTCCTCTTTTTGTTGCGTAAGTATTTCCTGTTCTGAGGCTTTCACTGGCCCTTGGCAGATCTCCACTTTAGTCTTTCTCTTTCCTTGGGCAGCATCCCTTACTCAATTTATTTTCTTCCTTTGAAGGTAATGGCTCTGACATTAATTATAGAGTTAGAATAATATTTCCCAAGCCAATTTTCCTACCTTTTCATTGGAAGAATAAATTAAAAGTAAAAATAAATAAATAGATCTCTCTGATTTGGAGAACAAAGAGAGTTGGTGAGAAAAACAAATTAGTGTAAGCCTCTGAGGTACCTCATCTACCCAGGACAAGTCTTAGGAAAGGAAATGGTGGAACCTGAACATTCAAGAATATCAAGGGGGTAATGTGCCTCCTTTCCCAGGTGGTACTTGGAAAAAGTGGCAAGGTTCCAGAGCCATCACCATCTTCATTTCTTTATGTGATGAAGCACAGATGACTAGGCAGAGAGGGCACAAGAGAGGTCACAGAGTGGCACGGGAGAGGTGCAGAGGCTGGTTGGGAGCACTACCCCACAAAAGTCCTTGAAACTGGGATGAAAGGACACTGATCCAGAAAGCTTTGTGCACCAGACAACTGCGAGCCAGGTGGGGATACAGAACTCTCAGAAGACGCCAGCATTAAGACCCACATCTGAGACCCAGGTGGATGCACATCTCAGGAGGAGCCTGCATGGTCAGACACCAGCCGTCGGCCGGACAACCAGCCTGAAACCACAGCGCTATCTAACGTCCCTGAACACAGGCCTCATGTCCAGGAGGAGGAGAGGAAAGGGAATCATGAATAAAGGGTTTTTTTTTTTAATTTAAATTAGCTTTTTTGAGGTATAATTCATATGCAATAAAACTCACAAGTTTAAGTGTACAATTTGATGAGATTTTACAAATGTTGACAGCTGTGTGATCACTACCACAAAAGTTTCTCTCACTCTTAAAAAGTTCTTTCTATCTGAGGCACTTTCTAAACACATAAATAAATAAATAAATAAATAAATAAATAAATAAAGTGTTAAAAATTTCTTCATGCCCCTTTACAATCAGTCCCTCACCCTATCCCCTCCCATTCCCATCCGCTCACTCACT
This sequence comes from Macaca nemestrina, assembly GCF_043159975.1. Taxonomy (NCBI): domain Eukaryota; kingdom Metazoa; phylum Chordata; class Mammalia; order Primates; family Cercopithecidae; genus Macaca; species Macaca nemestrina. The sequence goes on along the minus strand of NC_092128.1, from coordinate 56,471,569 downwards.
GGCACATGATAACCACTAGTAGTTTTGCCTCTTCTAGAATTTCATGTAAAGATAATCTGTTGTGTACAGAATGTTTACGTCCCTCGCCCCAATATTCATATGTTAAAATTTAACCCCAATGTGATGGTAGTTGGAATGGAACCTGTGGAAGCGCCTTTGTAATAAGAGGCCGCACAGTTCGCTTGCTTTCTGCCATGTGAGGCTACAATGAGAAGCTGGCAGTCTGCGACCTGGAAGAGGGCCTGCACCTGAAGTTGACTGTGTTGGCACCCTGATCTCTGACTTCCAGTCTCCAGAACTGTGAGAAATAACATTTGTGTTGTTTATAAGCCACACAGTCTACAGTACTTTTTCATAGCAGATCAAACTAAAACAGAATTATAGATGTGTCTGGCTTGTATCATCTAGTGTAAGGTTTTTGAGATTCTTCTACATTGTTGTGGGTATCAGTATTTCATTCCTTTTATTGCTGAGTTCAATTCCATTGCATAAATAAACCACATTTTATTTGCCATTCACCAATTGATAGACATTTGATTTGTTTCCACTTTTTAGCTACTATGAATCAAGTTGCTATGAACATTTGAGTACAAGTCTTCATGTAACTACAAGTTTCCATTTCTCTTGGGTAATACCAAGAGTGGAATTTCTGGGTCATAATCTAAACATATATTTAATTTTATAGGAAACAGCCAAATTGGTTCCCAAAGTGGCTGTACCTTTGTATATTCCCACCAACAATGCACTAGGGTTCCCGCTGCTCCACATCCTTGTTAACACATGGTATTGTCAGTATCTCAAATTTTTGACATCCTAGTGAAATTGTACTAGTATCTGAAGGTTTTAATTTGCATTTCCAAAATGGCATTATTATGTTGAATATCTTTTCATATGCTTTTTTTGCCATTTATATATATTCTTAAGTAGAGTATCTGTTCAGATATTTTTATCCATTAAAAATAATTGGTTGTCTTCCCATTATTAAGTTGTGAGAGTTCCTTGTATATGCTGGATATAAATCCTTTACCAGATATGTTTGGCAAATATTTTTCCTCAATGTCTCCTAGCCTTTTCATTTTCTTAGCAGTGTCTTTTGAATTTTGGTGAAATCTAATTTATTGGTTTTTTTTTCTTCTGTGGTTCACACTTATTATATTCTATAAAAGAAATCTTACAGATTATCCTGAATTAAAAAAAAAATCTTTGCCAAACCCAACATCACAAGATTTTCTCCTATATTTCCTTTTAGAAATTTTATAGTTTTTACTCTTATAGTTAGATCTTTAATCTATTCCAAATTAATTTTTTGTGTATGGTAAGGGTTGATGTTCACTTTTTTGCATATATATACAATTGTTCCTGCCATTTGTTGAAAAAAAATCTTCTTCCCATTGAATTATCAGGGCACCTTTTAAAATACCAATTGACCAAATATATGTAGGTCTATTTTTATACTCTATTCTGTTCCATATGTGTCTATTCTTATACTAGTAAAATATAGTATTTATTATTGTAGCTTTATACTAAGTCTCTCTCTCTCTCTCTTTCTTTTTTTTTTTTTTTTTTTTTTTGAGACAGAATCTTGCTCTGCTCTGTCACAGGCTGGAGTGCAGTGATACAATCTCAGGGCTCACTGCAACCTCCACCTCCCAGGTTCAAGTGATTCTCGTCCTCAGCCTCCAGAGTAGCTGGGATTACAGGTGCCCGCCACCATGCCCAGCTAATTTTTGTATTTTTAGTAGAGACGGGGTTTCATCATGTTGAATAAGCTGATCTGGCACTCCTGACCTCAAGTCATCTGCCCACCTCAGCTTCCCAAAGTGCTGAGATTACAGGCATGAGCCACTGCACCCAGTCTATAATAAGTCTTAAAATTAGGTGTTATAAGTCCTCAAACTTAATTCTTTTCCAAAATTGTTTTGTCTATACTAGATACTTTGCATTTCCAAATTGAGAAGCCAGCAGCTTGTCAATTTCTATTTTGAAAGAGCTTGATGGTCTTTAATCCATCTTGAGTTAATTTTTGTATAAGGTGTAAGGAAGGGATCCAGTTTCAGTTTTCTGCATATGGATAGTCAATTTTCCCAATACCATGTCTTGAATAGGGAATCCATTCCCCATTGCTTATTTTTTGTCAAGTTTCTCAAAGATCAGATGGTTGTAGATATGTGACGTTATTTCTGAGGCCTCTGTTCTGTCCCATTGATCTATATATCTGTTTTGGTACCAGTACCATGTTGTTTTGGTTACTGTAGCTTTATAGTATAGTTTGAAGTCAGGTAGCATGATGCCTCCAGCTTTGTTCTTTTTGCTTAGGGTTGTCTTGGCTATATGGGCTCTTTTTTGGTTCCATATTAAATTTAAAGTAGTTTTTTCTAATTCTTTGAAGAACATCAGTGGTAGCTTGATGGATGGGGATAGCATTGAATCTACAAAGTACTTCAAGCAGTATGGTCATTTTCATGGTATTGATTCTTCTTATCCATGAGCATGGAATGTTTTTCCATTTATTTGTGTCCTTTCTTGTTTCCTTGAGCAGTGGTTTATAGTTCTCCTTGAAGAGGTCCTTCATATCCCTTGTAAGTTATATTCCTAGGTATTATATTCTCTTTGTAGCAATTGTGAATGGGAGTTCACTCATGATTTGGCTCTCTGTTTGTCTATTTTTGGTGTATAGAAGTGCTTGTGATTTTTGCACATTGATTTTGTATCCTGAGACTTTGCTGAAGTTGCTCATCAGCTTAAGGAGATTTGGGGCTGAGACGATGGGGTTTTCTAAATGTACAACCATGTCATCTGCAAACAGGGACAATTTGACTTCCTCTCTGCCTCTTTGAATACCCTTTATTTCTTTCTCTTGCCTGATTGCCCTGACCAGAACTTCCAATACTATGTAGAATACGAGTAGTGAGAGAGGGCATCCTTGTCTTGTGCCAGTTTTCAAAGGGAATGCTTCCAGCTTTTGCCCATTCAGTATGATATTGGCTGTGAGTTTGTCATAAATAGCTCTTATTATTTTGAGATACATTCCATCAATACCTAAAACCATAAAAACCCTAGAAGAAAACCTAGGCAATACCATTCAGGACATAGGCATGGGCAAAGACTTCATGACTAAAACACCAAAAGCAATGGCAACAAAAGCCACAATTGACAAATGGGATCTAATTAAATTAAGGAGCTTCTGCACAGAAAAAGAAACTATCATCAGAGTGAACAGGCACCTACAGAATGGGAGAAAATTTCTGCAATCTATCCATCTGACAAAGGGCTAATATTCAGAATCTACAAGGAACTTAAACAAATTTGCAAGAAAAAAAAACGCCATCAAAAAATGAGCAAAGGATATGAACAGAGGCTTCTCAAAATAAGACATTTATGTGGCCAAGAAACATATGAAAAAAAAGCTCACCATCACTGGTCATTAGAGAAACGCAAATCAAAACCACAACAAGATACCATCTCACATCAGTTAGAATGGCGATCATTAAAAAGGAAACAACAGATGCTGGAGAGGATAGGGAGAAATAGGAATGCTTTTACCATGTTGGTAGGAGTGTAAATTAGTTCAACCACTGTGGCAGACAGTGTGGTGATTCCCCAAGGATTGAGAACCAGAAATACCATTTGAACCAGCAATACCATTACTGGGTATATACCCAAAGGATTATAAGTCATTCTACTATAAAGACACATGCACATGTATGTTTATTGCAGCACTGTTAATAATAGCAAAGATTTGGAACCAACCCAAATGCCCATCAGTGATAGACTGGATCAAGAAAATGTGGAACGTATACAATATGGAATACTATGCAGCCATAAAAAAGGATGAGTTCTTGTCCTTTGCAGGGACATGGATGAAGCTGGAAACCATCATTCTCAGCAAACTAATACAGGAATAGAAAACCAAACACCACATGTTCTCACTCATAAGTGGGAGTTGAACAATGAGAACACATGGACACAGGGAGGGGAACATCACACACTGAGGCCTGTCAGGGGGTGCAGGGCTAGAGGAGGGAGAGCATTAGGAGAAATACCTAATGTAGATGACAGGTTGATGGGTTCAGCAAACCACCATGGCACGGGTATACTTACGTAACAAACTTGCACATTCTGCACATGTATCCCAGAACTTAAAGTATTAAAAAAAAAAAAAAAAAAGGCTGATGGAATTTTGACTGGGATGGTGATGAATCAATATATCAATATATATCAATCAACATATCATTGTGATATCAAAATACCAATATTGATATCAATATGTCAATCAACATCTCTACTAAAAATAATGTGGGGAGATTTGACATCTTATATTGAATTAGATTTCCCTTAAATATGGTATTTTCCCCTACTTATTTAACTCTGCTTTAATTTCTCTCAGTAATGTTATATAGTTTTCAGAGAACGGGTGCTATGGACTGAATGCGTCCTTCAGAAGTTCATAATCTCCAATGTGATGATATTTCCAGATGGGGCCTGTGGGAGGTAATTAGGTCACAGTAATCCCCCCAAATTATATTGGCCTTAAAAGAAGATGCACAAAACAGCTTCCTTCCTCTCTATCTCCACCATGTGAGGAACAACAAGAAGGCTGTTGTCTGCAAACCAGGAAGAAAGCCTCATCAGAACTGACCATGCCGGCGTGATCAGTATCACCAGCAATACTGTGATCTCAGAATGCCCAGCTTCCAGAACTGTAAGAAGTAAATTTCTGTTGTTTAAGCCACCTGGTTTATAGTACTTTTGTTATAGCTGCTTGAACTAAGACAACAGAACCTGAATATATTTGTTGTTTATCTCTAATTATTACATATTCTGTATATTATTGTAAGTGACTTTAAGATTTCAGTTTCCAAATGCTGTTATTAGTTCTTAGAAATACAATTGATTGGCTGGGAACGGTGGCTCAGCCTGTAATCCCAGCACTTTGGGAGGCCGAGGCAGGCAGATCATCTGAGGTCAGGAGTTTGAGACCAGCCTGGCCAACATGGTGAAACCCTGTTTCTGCTAAAAATACAAAAATTAGCTAGGTGTGGTGGTGCATGCCTGTAATCCCAGCTACTGGGGAGGCTGAGGCAGGAGAATGGCTTGAACCCAGGAGGCAGAGGTTGCAGTGAGCCGAAATTGTGCCACTCCCAGCCTGGGTGACAAGGAAGACTCCGTCAAAAAAAAAAAAAAAAAGAGAGAGAGAGAAAGAAAGAAAGAAAGAAAGAAAGAAAGAAAGAAAGAAAGAAAGAAGGAAGGAAGGAAAGAAAGAAAAGAAAGAAAATGATTTTTGTTTTTGACCTTGTATCCTATAACTTTATAAAGTTTCGTTTTAGTTCTAGTAGCTTTTTAATAGATTTCTTACAGTTTTCTACTTACACAGTCATGTTGTCTGTGAATAAAGACAATTTTACTTCTTTTCTAAAGTGATTTTTTTAAGACTTATTTTTTGGGGGGTGGGGATAGTTTTAGATTCATAGCAACATTGAGAGAAATGTACAGAGATTTCCGGCATACTCCTTGTTCCCATAGGTGCATAACTTCCCCTATCATCAACATCCCCCACCAGAGTGGCACATTTGTTACAACTGATGAAACTACATTGACACATCATAATCACCCAGAGTCCATCGTTTACATTAGAGTTCACTCTTAGTGTTGTACATTCTAGGTATCTGAACAAATGTGTAATGACAGGTATCCATCATTATAGTATCATACAGAACATTTTCACTGCCCTAAAAATCCTCTATGCTCTGCCTATGCATTTCTCCCCACCCACCCCAAACTCCCTGGCAATCACTATCTTTTTTTACTGTCTCCACAGTTTTGCCTTTTCCAGAATGTCATATAGCTGAAGTCATGCAGTGTGTAGACTTTTCAGATGGGTTTCTTTCACTTAGTAATATGCACTTAAGTTTCCCCCATGTCTTTTTATGGCTTGACAGCTCATCTCTTTTTATTACAGAATAATATTGCATCATCTGGATGTGTCAAAGTTTATTTATTCATTCACCTACTGAAGGACATCTGGGTTGCTTCCTAGTTTTGGCAATCATAAACAAATAAAACTGCTGTAAACATCTATGTGCAGACTTTTATAGGGACATAAGTTTTCACCTCCTTTGGATAAATACTAAGGAGCATGATTGCTAGATATATGTTAAGAGTATATTTAGTTTTGTAAGAAGCTACCTATCTTCCAAAGTGACTATAGCATTTTGCTTTTTCACAGCAATACATGAAAGTTCCTGTTGCTCCACATTCTTGCCAGCTTTTAGTGTTGTCAGTGTGCTGGAGTTTGGCCATTCTAATAGGTGTGTGATAGTATCTTACTATGTTTTAACTTGCATTTCCCTGCAATGTGAAGCATGTATTCATGTGCTTCTTTGCCATTTGTATGTCTTCTTTGCTAAGATTTTTGTTAAGGTCTTTGGCCCATTTTTACATCTTTTTGTTGCTGTTTTTGAATTTTTTAAGAGTTCTCTGTATTTTTTGGATAATAGTCCTTTATCAATGTGCCTTTTGCAAATATTTTCTCCCAGCCTGTGGGTTTTCTCATTTTTTGACATTGTCTTTCACAGTGCAGAACTTTTAAATTTCAGTGAAGTTCAGCTTATCAATGATTTCTTTAATGGATTATGCCTTTGGAGTTGTATCTAAAAAGTATTCACCAAACCCAAGGTCATCTAGGTTTTCTCCTATGTTATCTTCTAGAAGTTTCATAGTTTTGCATTTTACATTTAGGTCAAAATCCATTGAGTTCATTTTTGTTAAGAGTGTAAGATCTGTGTTTAGATTCTTTTTTTTTTTTTTTTTGCATGTACATGTCCAGTTCTTCTAATACCTGATTTTTTTTTTTGCAAGTGTCCACCTCCAGCACCATTTGTTGAAAATACTATCTTTTACTCCATTGTATTGCCTTTATTCCTTTGTCAAAATTCAGCAGACTATATTTATGTGGGCCTATTTCTGAAACCTCTATTCTGTTCTATTGACCTATTTGTCTACTCTTTTGCCAGTACCACACTGTATTGATTACTGTAGCTATATAGCTTCCTTCCTCTCTATCTCCACCATATGAGGAATAACAAGGAGACTGTTGTCTGCAAACCAGGAAGAAGGCCTCATCAGAACTGACCATGCCAGTATGGTCAGTATCACCAGCAATACTGTGATCTCAGAATGCCCAGCTTCCAGAACTGTGAGAAATAAATTTCTGTTATTTAAGCCACCTCGTCTATAGCATTTTTGTTACAGCTGCCTGAACTAAGACACAGAACCTACATATATTTGAGTTATATGTAAGCATTGAAGTTGGGTAGTTTCAGTCCTCCAATTTTGCTCTTCTTCAATATTGGGTTGGCTATCCTGGGTGTTTTGCCTCTTAAAATAAACTTTGGGATAACTTTGTTGATATCCACAAAATTAGCTGCTGAGATTTTGATTGGGATTGCATTGAATCTACAGGTCAATTTGGGAAGAACTGCTAACATCTTGAAAATATTGTCTTTCTCTCCATGAACATGAAGTATCTCTCCATTTCTTAGGTTCTTTGATTTCTTTCATCAGAATTTTTTAGTTTTCCTTATATATCTTTATTTTGTTAGATTTATACCTAAGTATTTCACTTTAAGGAGTTCTAATGGAAATATTTTGTTTTTGATTTCACATTCCACTTGTTCATTGCTGCTTTGTAGGAAAGTGATTGATGTTTGCAAAACAAACTTACATCCTACAACTCTGCTATAAACGCTAATTAGTCTCAGGAGTTTTTTGTTGTTGTTGATACTTTTTCTACATGGACAATCATGTTATCTGCAAATAAAGCCAGTTTTATTTTTTTTCTTCCCAATCTATATCTTTTACCTACTTTTCTTGTCTTACTGCATTCAGCTATAACTTCCAGCAGAGGATTGAAAAGGAGTGGTGAGAGGGGACATCTTTGCCTTGTTTTTTGATCTTAGTGGAAAAGCTTCTAGTTTCTCACCTTTAAGTATGATGTTAGCTACAGGTTTTACATAGATATTCTTTAGCAAGTTGAGGAAGCTCCCTTCTAGTCCTAACTTACTGAGAGTTTTTGTTTTTTGTCACGAATGGGCTTTGCATTTTGTCAAATAATTTTTCTACATCTATTGATATGGTCATACGATTTTTCTTTTTTAGCCTGTTGATGTGGTGGATTACATCTATTGATTTTTTAGTGTTGAACCAGCCTTGCATATTTGAAATAAATCCCACTTGGTGGTGGTATATAATTATTTTTATACATTGTTGATTCAATTTTGTTGAGGATTTTTGCACTTAGTGTTTATGGGAGACATTGGTCCATAATTTTGTTTTCTTTAATGTCTTTGTCTAGATTTGGCATTAGAATAATGCTGGCCTCCGAGTGATTCAGAAGTATTCTTCTATCTACCAAAAGAAATTATAGTGAATTAGTATAATTTTTTCCTTAAAGGTTTGATAGAATTCACCAGTAAACCCATTTGAGCTTTGTGCTTTCTATTTGGGAAGGTTATTAATTATTTATTCAATTTATTTAACAGATATAGGCCTATTCAGAGAGTCTATTTCTTCTTATATGGATTTTGGAATGTTACATCTTTCAAATAATTGGTCCATTTTTTCTAAGTTACCAAATTTGTAGATACAGAGCTGTTCATAGTATTCCTTTTTAAAATCTTTTTAATGTCCATGGGTTCTGTAGTGATGTCCCCCCTTTCATTCTGATGTTAGTAATTTGTGTCTTCTCTCTTTTTTCTTAATCAGACTCACTAGAGGCTTATCAATTTTATTGATCTTTTCAAAGAACCAGCTTTTCATTTCATTTTATTTTCTTTATTGATTCCCTGTTTTCAATTTCATTGATTTCTGCTCTAATTCTTATTATTTATTTTCTTCAGCTTACTTTGGATTTAACTTGCTCTTCTTTTTCTAGTATTCTAAGGTGGAAACAGTTTTAGATCTTTCTTCTTTTCTAAAATGTGCATTCAATACTACATAATTTCCTTCTAAACACTGCTTTCACTGCATTCCACAAATGTTGATATGTTGTTTTCACTTTCATCGAATTGAAAGGGTTTCAGTGGTTGTTGTTGCTGTTGTTTCTGAGACAGGTGGTGGCACAATCATAGCTCACTGTGACTTCAATCTCCTGGGCTTAAGCAATACTCTTGCCTTGGCCTCCCAAGGTGCTGGGATTATAAGCATGAGCCACCATGCCTAGCCTCAAAATATTTTTTAATTTGTCTTGAAATTCCTTCTTTGACCCATGTATTATTTAGAAATGTGTTGTTTAATGTCTGTATATTTTGGGATTTTCCGGTTATATTTCTGTTGTTGCTTTCTAATTTAATTCCTTTGTAGACAGAGAGCAGACACTGAGTGATTTCTAGTCTTCTAAATTTGTTAAGTGCTGTTTTATGGCCCAGAATGTGTCTTAGAGAATGTTCCATGTGAGCTTGAAAAGAGTGTGTTTTCTGTGGTTGTTGGATAAAGTAGTCTACAGATGTCCATTATATCCAGCTGATTGATGGTGCTGTTGAATTCATCTGTGTCTTTACTGGTTTTCTACCTGCTGAATCTGTCCATTTCTGATAGGGGGATGTGGAAGTCTCTAATTATAATAGTGGATTTAAATATGTCTTCTTGCAGCTCTATCACTTTTGTCTCACCTAGTTCGATGCTCTTGTTAAGTGCACATGTGTTAGGGATTATTAGATCTTCTTGGACAATTGACTCCTTTATCATTATATAATGCCTTTATCACTGATAACTTTCCTTTTTTGAAGTCAACTGTGTTTGAAATTAATATAGCTATTTCTGCTTTCTTTTGATTAGTGTTAACAGGGTATATTTTTCTCCATCCATTTACTTTTAATGTATATGTCTTATATTTAAAGTAGATTTCTTGTAGACATCCTATGGTTGGGTCTTGTTTTTTTTCATCCACTCTGACAATCTCTGTCTTTTAATTGGTGCATGTATCATTGCTGTTCAAAGTGATTACTGATATATATTAAGTCCTCACTTAATGTTGTTGACAGGCTCTCAGAAACTGAGACTTTAAGCAAGACAATGCATAACAAAACCAGTATTACTATAGGCTATCTGACATAAACGAGTTCTTATGGAAAAACATTACCAACTTTCTTTTTTCTCTTTTCTCTTCTTCTTCCTCTCTCTCTCTTCCCCCCCCCCTTCTTTCTTTCTCCCTTTTTATTTTTTCAGGGTCTCACTCTGTTGCTGCAGCCTCAATCTTCTGGGCTCAAACAGTCTTCCCAACTCAGCCTCCTGAATAGCTGGAACTACAGACGCACACCACCACATCTGGCTAATTTTTGTATTTTTTGTTGAGATGCGGTTTCGCCATGTTGCCCAAGCTGGTCTCAAACTCCTGGGCTTAAACAACCCACCCACCATGGCCTCCCAAAGTGCTGGGATTAAAGGTGTGAGCCACTGCACCTGACCCAAACTTCTAAATAAAGACTCAAAACACTTCTAACATTAAAAATTGAAATAAATGCGGGCTATACATATATTTAAGAAAGATTAAGAAAAGCAAGATAATTCTTTACTCAATTTTTGGTGAACCAGTGAGCAATGGTGGTTGTAGTTGTGATGGGTTAAATCAAGGAATAAATATTTGTAAAGAAAACATTGTGAGAAGCACCTTCTACCACTATGCAGTTCAAAAACAAACAACAACAAATATGGTGGGCTTACTGAGTGCTTTCATAGTGCATTTATTGTTGTGCATTTGTATAATTATCACATACTTTATGAATTTTTATTTTGCAATAATTTGTATCTGTTTATGTCTTCATTTTCCAATTCACTTATTGTAGTTCTGTGTCTCAGCTAGCTGGAACCTATCCCAGCAGCTCAGGTACCAACCCTGGACAGGATGCCATTCCATTGCAGGATACACATACACACCCCCAACCCACACTCACTTAGACAGGGACAATTTGGAGTCTCCAACTAACGTAACATGCACATCTTCGGGATGTGGTAGGAAACCAGAGTACCCAGAGAAAACCCAGGCAGATGTGGGGAGAACATGCATGCTCCATAGACACACATACACACACACACACACACACACACACACACACACAATGGCCTTAGCCAGAAATTAATTTTTTTAGTCAATATTACTATAAAACAATGTTGAACAAAACAACATTATTTGAAGATCTGCTGTAGTTGGATTACTATCCACCATATTTGTTACTATTTTTTTTTGATTGCCCTTGTTGTTTGTTCTTATTTTTGTCTTCCACTCTTTTTCTGTTTGGTGGTTCTAACTGAGCATTTTATATGATTCAATTTTCTCTCCTTTTCAGCATTTGATTTATAATTCTTTCTTTTAGTGGTAGCCCTAAATTTGCAGTATTAATTTCCAACTAATCCTAGTCCACTTTCAAATGACACTACATTTGGCTCTAGCAAAATATGTGTTTGAACAGCATGGGTCCACTTTTACAAGAATTTTTTTCAATAAATCCAGTCAATCCTCCCTCTTATAGAATTCTGCATCCACAGCCAAATGCAGATTGTAGGATGCAAAATCCCCCAAGACAGAGGGCCAACTTTTGTCTTACGCAGGGTATGCAGAGGGACTTGAGTATGTGTGGATTTTGGTATCCACAGGGGTCTTAGAATGAATGCTCCATAGATACCAAGGGACAATTGTGTACTGCTTCACCTTATAATAACAAAATAATCACAATTACTCCCTCCTGCCAATTATACCATTGCTGTCATTAATTTTACTCATATAGAAGCATGTATGTGTGTGTGTGTGTGTGTGTGTGTGTACCTAGACATATGTAATTGATTTTTCAGTCTATTCAGCTTTTTATTTGTTAGGATGGAGTAGCACCAAGTTCCTTACATGAAGAATCCCAAACCAGAAGCTCTTTTATTTCCTTTTATTGTCCAATTGCATTGTATGGGACCTCCAGTACAATGCTGAATAAAAGTGGTTAAAAAAAAAAAAGTTGTTCCAGGCCAGGCACGGTGGCTCATGCCTGTAATCCCAGAACTTTGGGAGGCCGAGGCGAGCAGATCACCTGAGTTCGAGACCAGCCTGGCCAACATGGCAAAACAACGTCTCCACTAAAAAATACAAAAATTAGCCAGGTGTGGTGGCGCACACCTGCAGTCCCAGCTACTAAGTGGGGATGAGACAAGAGAATTGCTTGAACCCAGGAGGCAAAGGTTGCAGTGAGCCAAGATCACCACTGCATTCCAGCCTGGGCAACAAAGCGAGACTCCATCTCTAAACAACAACAACAACAACAAAAGTTGCTCCAGATCTCAAAGGGAAAGCATTCAGTCTTTCATTATTAAAGTGTGGCACTAAGTATAAATTTTTCATAGATGGCTGCTGTTGGAGGAGGTTCTCTTCTCTTTCAAGTTAGTGGAGAGTTTTTATCAGGAATGACACTGAGTTTTGCCAAAAAAAATTTGTTTTTTTTGAGACAGAGTCTTGTTCTGTCACTGAGGCTGGAGTGCAGTGGTGTGATCTCGGCTTACCACAACCTCTGCCTCCTAGGTTCAAGTGATTCTCCTGCCTCAGCCTCCCCAGTAGCTGGGATTACAGGCATGCACCACCATGCCCGGCTAATTTTATATTTTTAGTGGAGATGGGGTATCGCCATGTTGGCCAGACTGGTCTCGAACTCCTGACCTCAGGTGATCCACCCACCTTGGGCTCCCAAAGTGCTGGGATTACAGGCGTGAGCCACCATGCCCAGCCTATCAAACACTTTTTTAAAAAATCTATTGAGATAATCACATTTTCCCTTTTTTAAGTTTGTGAGTGGTGAATTACACTGCTTAATTTTATTTATTTATTTATTTGATACACGGTCTCACTTTGTCACCCAGGTTGGAGTGTGATGGTACAATCACAGCTCACTGCAGCCTTGACATCCTGGGCTCAACTGATTCTCCTGCCTCAGTGTCCTGGGTAGTTGGGACTACATGTGTGTGCCATCATGACTGGCTAATTTTTTTCTTTTCTTTCTTTTTTTTTTTTTTTTTGTACACACTGAGACTCATTATATTGCCCAGGCTGATCTTGAACTCCTGGATTCAAACAATCCTCCCACGTTGGTTTTCCAAACTGCTGGGATTACAGGCACGAGCCACCACACCTGGTCCACTGCTTGATATTTGGTCATAAAATTAATCTTGCATTTGAGAGATAAACCCCCACTTGGCCATGATGCATTATCCTTTTCCCATATTATTCATTTTGATTTGCTCATGTAATGTTAAGGATTTTGCTTTTGTGTTCATGAGGGATTATTTTCTAGTTCTTTTCTGGCAATATTTTTATCTAATTTTGTTATCAAGACGATACTGGCCTCATTAAGTGAGTTGGGAAGAGTTCTCTCCTTTCTAATTTTTGAGACAGTTTATGTAAAACTGGTAGTATTTCCCTTAAAATATTTGGTAGAATTCACTTGTAAGGTCATCTGCTTCACAGATGGTGTTTTCTTTTTATGCATGATTTTTTGAAATTCACTTTTAAATTTACACAGAGTAAAAATTACTCTCTTTGTTGACAGTTCTGTGCATTCTATCAAATGCTTGTACGCATGTTACCATGACTACAATCAAGATGCAGAACAGTTCTTTCCCTTCCCCTGGACCAAAGTAAATTCTTTCATGCAGTACCCCTTTGCAGTCAAACTTTACCTCCACATGTATCTCCTGGCAACAACTGATCTGCTCCCCATCGTTTTTATTTAGCCTTTTCCAGAATATCATAAAAGTGGAATCACGTAGTATGTAATCTTTCGAGTATAGCTTCTTTCACTTTGTAAAATGTTCTTGAGTTTGTTTTTTTTCTTTTACATGGAGTCTCGCTCTGTTGCCCAGGTTTAAGTGCAGTGGCATGATCTTGGTTCACTGCAACCTCTTCCTCCCAGGTTCAAGGGATTCTCCTGCCTCAGCCATTCAAGTAGCTGAGACTACAGGCACCCACCACCATGCCTGGCTAATCTTTGTATTTTTAGTGGAGATGTGGTTTTGCCATGTTGGCCAGGCTGGTCTCGAAATTCTGACCTCAAGTAATTAGCCCACCTCGGCCTCCCAAAGTGCTGAGATTACAGGCGTGAATCACTGCACCTGGCCTGTTCTTGCGATTTTTATCTATTTTGTTGTGTGTACCAATTGTCACTTTTTATTACTGAGCAGCATTCCATTATGTGGATGTACTACAGTTCGTTTTTCCACTCACATCTGAGAGAACTTTGGGTTGTTTCAAGGTTTCTGGCGATTGTAAATAGTCTTTGATAATTTGGGGGTGGTATCTTTTCCTTTGAAAATTTTGGCCAGATTTTCCTGTTACTGATATGTTGAGTAATTTGGGATTTTAAGATGGACAATTTGACTATTATGCTGTTCATGCCTGCAATCCCAGCCTTGGGAAGCCAAGGTGGGAGAATCACTTGAGGTCAGGAGTTTGAGACCAGTCTGGCCAACATGGTGAAACCCCATCTCTATAAAAATTGGCCAGGTGTGGTGGCAAGCACCAGTACTCCCAGCTAGTTGGGAGCCTGAGGTGGGAGAATCGCTTGAACTTGGGAGGCAGAGGTTGCAGTGAGCCGAGATTGCGCCACTGCACTCCAGCCTGGACGACAGAGTGAGACTCCATTAAAAAAAAAAAAAAAAAAAAAGAAAAGGATATGATGCTGGCTGTGAAGCTCTGGGTCCTGTTAAAATCTTCTAAGCTCTGAGTCCTGCTAAAATCTTCTAAAGATATTGATTTTTGTTTGTTTGTTTTACTAAGCAATCAATCTGGTCAGGCTCAGATCACAAGTTCTGTCATGCCTTCAGGGACAGTAATTCCAATATTTAGCTTACAAAGCCTTTGCTATGCTCTTTGGGTCTGTACATTACATGCAACACTCGCGAGTTGTTCTGAGACCTTTGTGGTATTTTTATCATAGCTCATTTCTCAAAGCCTTAACTATGCTTTCTTGAGTAGTCCTCCCCTTATCTGCATGGGATGCATTTATAAGACCCCCCCCAGTGGATGCCTCAAACTGTGGATAGTACCCTATATATCCTATACAAGCACTGTGGCTATAACTTTTGCAGTTTGAGATGTGACAGCAAAACTAGTACAAAATTGTCTTCTCCACAATTTCACAAATAGAAGATTTGTCCTTATCATAGATTTTAGCAATCTCAGCATATGATTTTTTTATTTCCTTATTAAGTCAAAAACTTTCACCTTTTCACTTAAAGGAAGCACTTTATGGCTTCTCTTTGGTATATCCAAGTAGTCAGCATCACTACTCTTGTACTTTGGGGCCCTTATGAAGTAACATAGGGTTAGTTGAATGCAAGCCCTGAGATACATCAACAGTTGATCTGATAACTGAGATGGCTACTAAGTGACTAGTGGGCAGGTGTCTGATTTAACAGTGACTTCAAAGCAGATGTTATAAATATGTTTGAAGAATGAAAGGAAACCATGTTTAAAGAATTAAAGAAGAGTACGATGTAATTCATCAGAGAATATCAGTAAGTAGAAATTTTTAAGAAACCAAATTGAAATTCCTAAGTAGAAAATTATAATAATTGAAAAATTCGCTGGGGGAGTTCAATGGTAGATTTGAGCAAGGAGAAGGATCAGCGAACTTGTAGACAGATCAGTAGAGATTACAGTAGTATCTCCTTATCCATGGGGGATATGTTCCAAGATCCCCAGTGGATGACTGAAACCAGGATTAGTACCAAACTACATATACTATGCACTAATTTATTTTTCATTCTTCACAATTTCACAGGCAGAAGATTCATTCTAACCTTGGATCTTGGCAATTTCAGCATATAGCTTTTTTTCTTTCCTTATTAAATTGAGAATTTTCACCTTTTCACTCACAGGAAATACTTTATGGCTTCTCTTTGGTATCTCCTAATTGCCAGCATTACTACTCTTGTGCTTTGGAGTGATTATTAAGTAAAATAAGGGTTACTTGAATACGAGCACTGAGATATCACAACAGCAAATCTGATAACCAAAACAGCTAAGCTACTGAGTGACAGTTGGGCGGGTGGGATAGACAGTGTGGATATGCTGCACAAAGGATGCAATGAGACAGTGCAAGATTTCATCATGCTTCTCAGCAGGGTGTGCAATTTAAAATTTATGAGTTATTTCCAGAATTTTCCATTTAATATTTTCAGACTGTAGTTGACCATGGGAAACTGAAACCTCAGAAAGCAAAGCCAAAGAGGGGCCTACTGTACTCCACGTTCGTGCAGGAGTAGGGCTGACCCTGTTACTTACGTAGTTTCAAACACAGAATTAGGATCACCAGTTCTCTCCTACATGGGATTTCTACTACACTGTATGGTTTTTGTGGGCCCCCTTTGTTATGGCCAGAAGGATCAGGCTGTCTTAAAGATTTGCCTTATGCTGCCATTCACTTCCAAGTAGTTGGGGCTGCCCTTGAGGTAAAATATCAAGAAAAAAAGAGAAATAGTATGAGGATTCCCCCACACACTTTCTTTCCAGTTCCTCTATTCAGAGAGACAGTGGTCTCTTTTATTCTTAGGAATCTTCACAGCTTGGCAGTGGCAGTGCAAATCCGTGTTTGGAGCTGGCCTTGGGGCACGGCCAGCAGACCAAAAAGAAAAGAAAAAAAAATCGGGATTTCCCTACACTTTCTGTGTGGCAGGAGCCCCTTTTCTTCTACACAGTTCTCAATTCAGCCTGCTTTTAAGTGAAAGCCAGAAGATAAAGGAGGAAAAAAGAAAAAACGAAACCCAAACTTATTGGTATGTCTTATTTCTTAAACTGGGTGTTAGGCATAAAGATGTTCTTTTTACTATTATTCTTTAGACTTTATTCATACTTTATTCTTTTGTATGAATGAGTTACTTTGCAGAAGGAAATGAAGCAAAAACAAAAGAAAATAAAAATAAAAAACCTGGCCCATGACCATGGAAATTGGTCAAGTTCTGACTGAAGCACGTCCAAAATTGTTCTAGAGGGAACAAGAAAATTTTTATTATAATCTAGAATGTAAGGGATTTTCAGAAAAGAGAACTCCTGCTGAAGATGAGCTATAAATAAAAATTTATAAGCCATGACAGGAAATAAACCACCATGAGACAGAGTTTGTTTATGTAGCAAGAGAGAAACAGCAACCTAAAAACAGAACAGACAAGAATAATTTCACATAAGTATGTTTAAAATAATTAAAGAGGCAAGAGAAGGTAAAGAAACCACAGTAAAATGAACAGGGCAGTTTAAAATAAGAGAAAACAGATTTTTTAAAGAACCAAAGAAATATTCTAGAAATGATAATATAGTCATTGGGATGAAAAATTCAATGCAGATATTAAACAATGGATTAGCAAAGACTGGGAAAGAATTAATGAATTGGAACATAGATTTGAGGAAATCATCCAGAATGAAACACAAAAAGATGAAGAGGCATAAATCTTGTAAACACAGTTAAGAGATATGGATGACAGAATGAGAAATTAAAATATATGTCTAAATGAGAGCTCCAAAAGTAAAAAATAGAAAGAGCAAGGAAAGTCTGAAGATCTATAAATTGGAGACTTTAGACAAAGAAAGCATATTGACTTCTGAGCAGGATAAATAAAGCTAAACCATATTAACAGTTTTCTAACAATCTTCCATAAAATAAAAGAGGCAACACTTGCCCTTCTAATTTTACCCTAATATCAAAACCAGAAAAAGACATGAAAGAATACTTTGGACCAATATCCTTCATGAAAATAATACGTAAAAATCCTCACAAATTTAGCAAGTTGAATCTAGCAATTTATAGAAAAGATAATGATGGCAGTGGCTGGTGCCGTCACGCTGGCTGCAGCAGGGAGGCAAGGCTGGGACTGCAGACCCAGGCCTCCCACCCCACGGAGCAGCCAGGAGCCCACCCTCCTGGGCGGGGCTACAGCCGCCCAAACCGCAGCTGTAGATCGGAGCATCCCTGTGCTCTTGACGCAGGGCTGGGAGCAGGCAAGATCTGCCCTCTTGGGTGCAGCTGCAGCCGCCCGACCAGCAGCTGCAGACCTGGGCCTCCCACTACACGGAGTAGGCAGGAGCTGGGGAGTCCCGCCCCTTCCGAGTTGGCGTGCAGGAGCTCCCTGGGTGCAGCCGCCACTGCCCTCTCACCCACAGGACCCAGGCATCTCTGTAGCCTGCACCCTCTGGGGCCTGGGAAGGCCCCCCAATCCCTGCAGGCTTGGGGTGTCTGCTCCTGCTGCCTGACCTCTCTCCTTTCCTGGAGCTGGCTCAGATCTTGGAGTGAGGTTGGGGTTGAGCCCTGGGGCCATGAATGGCAGCAGGAGGCAGGCAGATTCTTGGGCGGAAGGGGGCAGGTCCCCAGAAAGGCCCTACCTTCAGTCCAGGGAGGGCCTGAAGGCTGGGGGCCAGCTGCCCATCCTGCAGACCAGTGTGGAGACTCATGGGGCCTCTTCCAGCAGCCCATGGCTACCCACGGACCAATCAGCATGTACTTCCTCTCCTCTGAGGTCCATAAAAGCCCTAGGCTCAGCCAGAGCAGGGCAGAAGCTGGCCAGAGGATGAAAAGGGTGGAGGCATTATGTAAGGACCAGCTGCAGAAAGGAGCTACCCTCTCTGCTGAGAGCTTCAGAGACAACCTGCGGGCAGAGAGGAACCACCTTATCCAGGGCCTGCTCTCCACTGAGAGCTGCAAACAACCGGACAACCAGTAGCAGAGAGGGGCTACCCTCTTCAGGGCCTCCTCTCTAATGAGAACTGAACACTGGACAGATGATCTTCCTACAGAGAGGAGCTACCCACTGTGGGTCTCCTCTGAGCTCTTGTAACACTTAATAAAGCTCATCTTCGTCTTGTTCACCCTTCACTTGTCTGCGTACCTTATTCTTCCTGGATGCAGAACAAGAATTTGGGCAAAGGTGCTGTGGTCACAAAGGTTTCTGGCCAGGAAATTGACATCCCAAAGCTCCCTGACAATAACATGATCAAATGTAGTTTATTGAGGGAATGAAACACTTGAAGAACAATCACTGTAATACACCACATCAATAAATTAGAAGAAAAACCATATGCTCATCTTCATAGATATAGAAAAAGCATTTGACAAAATGCAGCACTCACTCATGATAAAAAGTCTAAGCAAATTAGAAATTAAACTTCCTTAACTTGCTAAAGGGCATCTTTTAAAAATCTACAGCTAACTTCCTAATTGTTGTTGAAATACCCAATGTTTTCCCTCATAAATAGGAAATAAATAAAGGATTTCTGCTTTTGCCACTCCAACTCAATATTGTAGTGGCAGTCTTAGCCAGTGCAATAACACTAGAACAGAAAAGCCATACAGATTAGAAAGGAAGAAATAAAACTGTGTCTATTTGCAGTTTCACATAGAGATTTCAAATAGAATTAGTACCTATATATATTCATTAAATACTTCTCAATGTTGATAGTTATTAGTTAAGATTGTTGAGTTTATTAATATTTCACAAGAATAATAGAAGTCATAAGATATATTTTTAAAATAGTTTATAAATCAGAAAGTTAAATTCTTATGGCTTTTCTCTGAATTCTTTGTTTTGGTTACCTTTTCTTCTGAAAACTCTCTCATGACCTCTGCTGTCCATTTTTTGAACATAAATCATTTAATAAAATATTAATTGACATTTACATCTAGATGGTAAGAAATCCTCTGCCCATCTGATTATTTGAGCCAGTTTTAGGAAACAATATATGCGAAGAAATGCTTTAAAATTGTTTTCTTATATAAATGTAATATATTTTCACTATTGATAACACACAAAAAATTGCAGTAACCACTCATCATATCACTGCTTAAAGATA
Organism: Macaca nemestrina; assembly: GCF_043159975.1. Taxonomy (NCBI): domain Eukaryota; kingdom Metazoa; phylum Chordata; class Mammalia; order Primates; family Cercopithecidae; genus Macaca; species Macaca nemestrina. The sequence goes on along the minus strand of NC_092128.1, from coordinate 56,451,705 downwards.
ACCACTGTTATCAAGTAGTATATATCCCTCTGGAATTGTTTCTGTAAAGTATAATTCTATGTTAAATTTATTATTATTATTACACAATTGGGATCATACTGTACATGCAATTTTGTATCTATTCTTGTCACTTTATATATGGAATATTTCCCATATCAAGATATAATGTTTAAATTGTTGCATAATATATCAGATATATAATAATTCATGTAATACTCTCTTATTTGGGAGCATTTAACTTTTTTTTTTGAGACAGTTTCACTCTTGCTGCCCAGGTTGGAGTGCAGTGGTGTGATTGTGGCTCACTGCAACCTCCACCTCCTGCGTTCAAGCAATTCTCCTGTCTCAGCCTCCTGAGTAGCCGGGATTACAGGCATCCGTCACCATGCCCAGCAAATTTTTTTAATTTTTAGTAGAGACAGAGTTTCACCATGTTGGCCAGGCTGGTCTTGAACTCCTGACCTCAGGTGATCCACCCATCTCAGCCTCCCAAAGTGCTGAAATTACAGGTATGAGCCACTGCACCTGGCCAGGGAGCATTTAAATTGATGCAATTATTTTCTTTTACAAGTAACCCTATAAAATGTAATTTCTTGAGTATCCCTAATTTTATGCTTACATTCCCAAAAGTACAATTTCTGAGTCATGGAAAAAGTTTTTCATGCTTATTGCTGAATTGAACTCTAAAAATTTTGTACTAACTTAACACTCCTACCAGAAGTATATGTTCATGACCACAGAAATGACTTTTTAAAACTAAGATGTGAAAATATCTTAGAAACAAACTCTAAATAAGGAGAAAAAAGTTGTATATAATTTTCTACTTATGAGGTGAATAATTTCATTTTTTCTTCAAAGGTGTCAGGAAAATAGAAGGACATTTTGGTAGAGTGATAAAAGGGCCAGATCTTCTAATTGCTTAATCTTAATGTTTCTGAATCTGTTTCCTCATCTATAGTATGAGGAGAATAATTTCCCACTTAATTAGCGAGGATGCAGTGAGATGATGCATGTGAACATGGTTTGACAACTATGTCATATAGATGGAAGATATAACTTTTATTAATCACTGTTTATATGTGGACAGATTTGATACTCATTATACTGTTTTTAAATGTCCATAACTTTAAATATTTTATATCAATCTTAATAATAATTTTCTCCATTTTCAACCTCATGTGATCAGAAAAGTCAATTTTCAATCAATTCTATTTGTTTTTTGAAAAAGTAAAATAATGATTATGCTACATAGAAAATTATAGTTCAGTTGCCAATTCCATTAACTTAGTTTGTCTCAGAAAAGGAAAAATTACCATATAAACAGAATTATCTATTAAGAATTAATATTTAATCTAAAAATGTCTAGTGCCTCTACAGAAAATTTGAGTACATTCTCAACTTCCTTAAACCAGTGCCTTTTTCAAATTTCTTTTCAAAGTTACACCTGTCAGTTTTCACTAAAAAATAGTTTGAAGATTATTTTGAATAATTATAACCAATGAAACACAAAGGCAAGAATAGAACTATTGCAGTGGGCCCTTGCTGAACCTGAGCTAGCACCTATAATGAGTCAGTCCTCACTGAAGGAGGAATGAGGAGGGAAGAAGGACTAGAAAGACAGAAAAGAGGCAATGATAACTTAAGAAAACACTGAATTTTTAAAAAGATAGTGGCTGGCAGAGTACCTGAGACTTGTACCCAGGAGGGCGTTAGCCCAGTCTGTCTATCACGATTGCCCCAGGAATTCTAGTCATTGTACTTGGGCAAGAGCTTCAATTTTTTAAGGCACTTGCATTTTATGAAACGTTAGTGTTTGCAGGTGTCTTGGCTAAATAATTTAGGGAATAAATTTTAGGAGGAAGTAGCGGCACAGAAGGGGAGAGAGAAACCAGGCAGGAAAGAAGAAAATAAGTCTTTCTGTTCCCATTACTTTACTTCCCATAGAATTATACAAGGTAAACACACACACACACACACACACACACACACACACACACCCCTTGTAGGGTCATTGAGAACCATCTTTCTTCATTTTAAAACTAAAGAAACAGGTCTAGGTGACACAGATGAAGCAGTGGCAGAGCCAGGAAAATAATCTGACCCTTGTCCCTGTTCTTTCCACCGCACCATGGTAACTCCCTTTTTTGTGTCTTTTTTTTGTTTTGTTTTTAAACACTCTAAAACTGAGGATCATTTGTAGTCAAAGAGATCAATGCTATTTTCAAAACAAGTTCTGATCTCTCATAATTTTCTTGGTAACTCAGAATCAATGTTAAGTACGTTGAAATAAAAATGCAGTACTTTACACGGTAATTTTGTAGACTGTGCACCACGTTCCCATCCATTTTCTTACTTGATCCTTACAAAAACCCTTTGAGGCAAGGCAAGGCAAGTATTATTATCTTCATTTTTAAAGTGAGCAAATTAAAACCCAAAGAGTAAGGTCACTTAGGGTCAGGAAGGAGCCAGTACTCTATTCCTATATTTGAAATATAGGAGGGAATACACTTCCAAAGAGGCAATTCCCTCAAAAAGCACCAAGAGTAAAGGCTCTTTACTCTCTTGCCAAGGCATTCTCTATCCCCTGGAGACGCCTGCACTAGGTTAGTGAAGCATGGGTCTTGACACCCACAGAGGTTACTCCTAGTTTGCACCTAGTTGTCATCTTAAAAAGCGCAGTTTCTTACCCCTTCCCTTGGTCCTGATCCTTATTTTAGGCTTTTTGGGATTTGGCCTCCTGGGTCTCACTTCGAAGCTCCACCCTCGCCAAACAAGAAGTCGCGTCCTTGGTATCCAAGGTGACCGCGCAGCTTTACCCACGTTGCCCCTTTCGTGCTTTCCATTGGCCAGTTGGACTCCTATGTACCGCCCCTCCAATAGCCAATGGTCTTGAGGCAAAGGGCGCCCGCCTTTCCCAGGGAGTCTAACACATGCCCTTTTACCCGCGCTCCCCTGCGCATTGCCTCCTGGGATATGTGGTTTCTAAGATGCGAGAGCTCTGCGATGTTCCACCCCTTTACAACTACCTATCCCGTCCGCCTTAGCGAAAGGGGCGGGCGTAGGCTAGGAGTCCGGGTCAGAGTTTACAGCTTTCAAATTGCAACTTGCCTCTGGGGCTTGCGTGGCTGATGTTTAAATTGCCTAGTCAAGCGAACCGGCTCCCTCTTGCTTCAGCAAACCCTGACAGACATCTCCTATTTGACTTGAGGCGGCATAGTGGCCAAGTCGATTGGCCGTGGCAAGTGACCCTCCCTGTAGCTGAAGTGTTCTAAGGACTGGAGAGAGGGGCGCGCCATGCTTGCCCCCTGCTCAGGTTGGGAGCTTGGCTGCCTCCGTCTCTGTCTCCGTCAGGTCCGATTGTGGGCTGGCGCTGGGCGCTGGGCTTCCTGGGCTTGCCAAGCCAGGCCGTACGGCTCAGGTCGGGGCAAGCCCTGGCCCGGATCGGAGGCTGAGGTCCCTCCGCCTGGCCCGGCGCGCCGGACTCTAAAGGAGTGGACGCTGCAGGTGAGCCCGTTCGGTCGGCTGCGGGCGCGGCTCCCGTGCCACCTGGCCGTGAGGCCCTTGGACCCCCTCACCTACCCGGATGGCGACCGCGTGCTGGTCGCGGTGTGTGGCGTGGAGGGCAGCGCGCGGGGCCTGGACGGCCTGCAGGTGAAGTACGACGAGGCTCTGGAGGAGATGGCCATTTTGTCTGACACTATCGACCCCCAGGCGTTCGTGGAGGTGAACGCGCCCCTGAAGTTTGGCAAGTGAAATGAAGTGAAAACGGGTTTGGGTCCCAGGGCACGCACAGTGAACTTACTAAATTTGGTCGACTTGCACTTTTCATTGGTCCTGGCTTTCTAAACCTAATTTACAGTTGGCACCTTCGGAAATGCACCTTTTCCTCTGTTCTATTCTTGAGTATCCGAGTAGTATTTAAAAATTAGGTTGCCTAACTAAAAATTTGTTATAGAAATTTTATACATCGAATGGAAACATGATTTGGTATAATCCAGGTCAAATTATATTTCTGGAGCCGCTTGTGTTCTCCTTTATCCTGTTGTCATTAGCAAACTGGCTTATTTTTCAAGGTTGAAGTTTCTTGACAATTCATTCAATGGTATGGCAGTCCATCTACATTTCCCCTTACTCACAGCCTGGGGGTGTGTCCCAAAACAGCCCTGTCAATAGGATGTTCCGTTTATCACCTGGTTTGAGTATTTGGTTTGAGACAGGCACCCAGCTTCTTACTGTTATGTTTCCATTCTTTTTGGCCTAAGTTTTCCATGAGTAACAAGCTTTGAAGAAAAACACATAGTAAGCCTGCCTAGGAAACTTCAATAATAATGCCTGCAAAATAACCTTTCCTAGGTTTTTGGGTTCTGCGTTATTTCCTAAATGGCAAGCCACTGTGTACACACACTTTTCTAGGAAGGGCTCCCCAGACTGTTATTCTTCCTGCAACTGAAGGAAGATATTGATGATGATGATAATAATAATAGCATTTAGCATTTTTAAGATCATCTTTTATAATGCTTACAGTTGCACCAAATAGCAGATACTGTAGTCCTCCCTTATCCACCGTTTGGCTTTCTCAGTTTGTTACCTGCCTCAACTGTTGTAGGAAAATATTAAGATATTTTGGCAGATCACAGTAATATAACTTATTACAGTATATTGTTATAATTGCTCTATTATTGTTGCTCATCTCTTACTATGCCTAGTTTATAAATTAAACTTGGTCATTGATATGTATATAGGAAAAAACATAGAATATATAGGATTTGGTACTATCTGTGGTTTCAGGAATCCAGTGGGGCGGGGGTGGGTCTTGTCTACTTTAAGAGAAATCATCAATATTTATGTTAATTCCAAATTAAATATCAGTGTTTTTAATTTTTAAAATTTGTATACAGAGATGCCTGCAGTTACATCTTAAATAGACAGCCAAGGATGGCATTTGTGATTCCTTATTTTCCAAACTTTCTTCATATACCACTTCCATTTGTCCACAATCTTGTGGGGGTTTGTTTTTGAGACTGCATCTCTCTCACTCTTTCACGCAGGCTGGAGTACAGGGGCACAATCATGGCCCACTGCAGTCTCGACTTCACGGTTTTAAGTGACCTTCTCACCTCCGCCTCCTGAGTAGCTGGGACTACGGTGTATGCTACCATGCCCAGCTAATATTTTTATTTTTTGGTAGAAATGGAGTTTTGCCACATTGCCCAGGCTGGTCTTGAACTCCTGGGCTTCAGGTAATCTTCCTTCCTTGGCCTCCCAAAGTGCTAGTATTACAGGCATGAACCACTGCTCATGGCCTGATCTTGTAGTTTTAATAGTATATATTAGGTTTTCCAAAGTTGTTCCCATTTTTAAAAAATTACTTCAAATACCTTGTGATATAGCTGCATGATAATATTTTCATTTTCTAGGTATGAAAGGTTAGACATAGGATTTGAAAACCTAAGTCATGATCATATATACTGGGCAAGAGGCTTCTACAGTCTTTCACAGGAGTACTTACCAGAATTGCAGTCTCCTTTACTTCCCATCTATGTTAGTTCTCTTTAGATGATTTAGGCCAGTAGAAATAACTGCTCTGTTTCTAAAAACTGGCAGAAAGGCTATTGTATTTGGTCCCGTTGCCATGATAGAAGACCCCTTACCTTTAGAGTATGCCCTTTCCAGGATTCGGCAATATTATGGACATAACTGAGGAGTTGGATTTCTGGGGGTACTAAAATGCTTTGGAGCTTATAAATTGCAGTACTAACGTGCTTTCTTCTTTTTTGACTTCTAGGTTTAGATATCAAGTCATCAGGGTCTGGCTGTGTAAAAGTTCAAAGTATTGAGTGTGATAATTGCAAAATTGAAACAGAGCATGGGACTAGCGTCTTGCAGTCTGTTAAGGTATAGCATTTTTCTAATTTTATTTCACTGTTATTTTTTTAAAATCCTTAAGCTATGAATCGTACTATCAAACTCAAGAGATTCTTCTATTTTTCAGAACATTGTCATTTATTCATCTCTCAGAAAGTCCTTGGCAAACATTTTGTCTTGAAATCAGTTCTAGTAAAGTACAGAGGTTATAGCAGTTTTGAGGTTTTGCCTCAAATTTCTTTTTCATTTAATTTCAAAGTGTACAGTGATACTAATAGTATTTTCCTAGTATTCTGAAATCTTACTAAAGAAATTTTAGTTTCCATGAATGATTTTCTTCTATTTTATTAAAGAGTAAGGCAGAATCTTTATGCACTGTAAATGTGCTTAAATATTAGATTACTTTAATCACATTTTTAATGTACTAGGTAGCTCATTACTTAAGGATTAAGTAGTTATTTGTGCAAAGTAACATATGATTCATCTTGTTTTGTAATTAACTTTTTTTTTTTTTTTTTGAGATGGAGTCTTACTCCATTGCCAGGCTGGAGTGCAGTGGTGCAATCTTGGCTCACTGCAACCTCTGACTCCCTGGTACAAGCAATTCTCCTGCCTCAGCCTCCTGAGTAGCTGGGATTACAGGCATGTGCCACCATACTCAGTTACGTTTTGTATATTTAGTAGAGATGGGGTTTCACCATGTTGGCCAGGATGGTCTTGATCTCCTGACCTCGTGATCCGCCCGCCTCAGCCTCTCAAAGTGCTGGGATTACAGGCATGAGCCACTGCGTCTGGCTGTAATTAATTTTTTTTTTATTTTTTAATTTTTTTTGAGACAGGGTCTCACTCTGTCACCCAGGCTGGAATGCAGTGTGTGATCTTGGCTCACTGTAACCTCAACCCCCTAGGCTCAAGCGATCTTCCCACCTCAGCCTCCCAGGTAGCTGAGACCACAGGTGGGCGCCACTATGCCTGCCTAATTTTTTTAAAATGTTTTTTTGTAGAGACAGGCTCTCACTGTATTGCCCAGGCTGGTCTTGAACTCATGGACTCAATTGATCCTCCTGCCCTGGGCTCATAAAGTGCTGGGATTACAGGTGTTAGTCACCATGCCTGACCTATATTTAATTTTTTAAAAATTAGACTGGTGTCAGTTGTAAATAGTTTGAAATACCTCTCTGATAGGTACTAGCTTATCGTTACTCTTAGTGCTTCTTGCATTTGCATAGTCAAAACTTGATACTTTTGTGAACTTTGAAAGCATGCAGTTTTGTTGAAGTCAGTCATCTTTGCTTCATAATTGCAAAATATTTTCATTTTTAGATTTCTAAACACTAGTTAGAATTAATAATTTGATGCATTTTTAATTTTTACATTTTTTTCTTTCATCCACCTTTATTTGCGTATCTGCTATCAGCATCTGTCCACATGTGAATCATTTCAAATAAATTTAGTGGCACAAATATCATAAAAGATTCACATTACCATCACAAGTCCTTTTAGCACAATGAGTTGGTTCAGATTCTTGTTGTAAAACATTGTGCAATAAGGTCTTCATGTTGAATGACTAACTGGGTAAGGATATCATAATTCTTTTTTGTCCTTAGAAATATTTTGTTCAGTCGTTGATACTTAAGTTTCAGAAAACTAATCTAGACTTGTCCTCTGAAGACTCAAGAGTTTGAGATTTCCAATTTCACGATCAAAATTAGAATCTAGTATACTGCTGTCTCTGCATTTATGTTTTGATTAATCTGATAGTTCTGAAAGATCTTTCTCTGTTGATTTTCTTCTTTTATGCCATTGTAGGCATAAAATTAGAAATGGTTTCTTAGCCTTGGCACTATAAACCTTTTCAGCCAGGTAATTCTTTGTTGTGGGGGCCTGTCCTGTGCAGTATAGGATGTTTAGCATCATCTTTGGCCTCTACCTTTTAGATGCCAGTAGCATGCTCCTCAGTTGTGACAAGGGAAAATGTCTCCAGACATTGCCAAATGTCTTCTGGAGATAAAATCATCTCCAGTTGAGAATGATTGCTTTATGCAAGTCCATCATTCTTCTGTTTTCTTATTATTTTAGTGTTTTTAAAAAACATATTTGGGAATAATTTATGAATAATGATGAAATAACTCCTAGGATGATGAATTAGCAAAAAAATACAATAAATGAAATAAGAACACTATTATCCCATAATGTATTTTAGATTTATAAGAGTCCAGTGGACCGATAATGGTAATTACAGGTTAGAATGAGTTTTGTTCTATTTTTTTAAAAGTAAGTACATTTTCTATTTGTTCTTGAAAGACCTCCCAAGAAATAACAGAAATCATAAAATATCAGTTCTTACAAATAAAATAGCTCAAAACAAGAAATTCATGAAAAATTAGGCTTGTGGATACTAATGATATACCAAGGGTTAAGAGAATTATCATTGAGATCATAGGATTTAACTAACTTCAATTCACAAATGAGAACACTTTGGTAAAATATCTGGTTTAAGTTTTAAGTATCATACAATATCATTACCTTGAATTAGTGATCACCTGTTAATATGTTTCTCTTTCATTAACTTAAGGACTTGAAATATAGTTGATCTACCTAATAAAAAAAATTTTTTTTTTGAGATAGAGTCTCCCTCTGTTGCCCAGACTGGAGTGCAATGGCACGATCTCAGCTCACTGCAACCTCCTCCTCCTGGGTTCCAGTGATTATCCCAGCCACAGCTTCCCCAGTGGCTGGGATTACAGGCACCTGCCATCATGCTCGGCTAATTTTGACCAGGCATGTTGGCCAGGGTTAGTCTTGAACTCCTGTCCTCACATGATCTGCCCACCTTGGCCTCCCAAAGTTCTAGGATTACGGGTGTGAGCCACCATGCCCGGCCCTACATAATAAAATTTTTATAGCAATAATAATAACTACTGTTAATAAGTCCTTATTATGTACCAGGAATCTTAGCTAAACCTTCATTTAATGCTTGAATTTTCTCCATTTTATGAAGCAAGAAACTAGAAGGCACCAAGAGATTGAGGAACTCACTTGCGTTCACATAGATAAAAAAATTGAGCTGGGATTTGACCTTGGGTCGTTCTGATTTCCAAGCTCATGCTCTTTCCGCCTTTCTTTATTGTCCAGGCAAAACATATGGTAAGACCACATTTGTGCAGCATCCTTAAGAATAAGATAAGTGCCGGGCGCGGTGGCTCACGCCTGTAATCCCAGCACTTTGGGAGGCCGAGGCGGGTGGATCACAAGGTCAGGAGATCGAGACCATGGTGAAACCCCGTCTCTACTAAAAATAGAAAAAATTAGCCGGGCGCGGTGGCGGGCGCCTGTAGTCCCAGCTACTCAGGAGGCTGAGGCAGGAGAATGGCGCAAACCCGGGAGGCGGAGCTTGCAGCGAGCCGAGATTGCGCCACTGCACTCCAGCCTGGGCGACAGACCAAGACTCTGTCTCAAAAAAAAAAAAAAAAAAAAGAATAAGATAAGTGAACTTTTTTTTTTTTTTTTTTTTTTTTTTTTTTTTTTTTTTTTTTGAGACGGAGTCTTGCTCTGTAGCCCGGGCTGGAGTGCAGTGGCCGGATCTCAGCTCACTGCAAGCTCCGCCTCCCGGGTTTGCGCCATTCTCCTGCCTCAGCCTCCGGAGTAGCTGGGACTACAGGCGCCCGCCACCTCGCCCGGCTAGTTTTTTGTATTTTTAGTAGAGACGGGGTTTCACCGTGTTAGCCAGGATGGTCTCGATCTCCTGACCTCGTGATCCGCCCGTCTCGGCCTCCCAAAGTGCTGGGATTACAGGCTTGAGCCACCGCGCCTGGCCGATAAGTGAACTTTTTAGGCAACAGACCCTTAACTAATTGAATGTCACACATTTGTAGTTTTTAAATGCAGTGTAATTTGTTTTCTAAATAATTTCTGATTTATTTAAACATTTAACTATTTGGTTTTATGTTTTTAAACATTTTATAATCAATTTCACATTTTTTTGGGAATTACATGAGCTTTAAATTATAACAGTAGCTCTTATTATTTTTGAACCTTAGACCTCTTAGAAAATCTAATAATTATCTCCTTAAGAAAAAAATGCACATATCTATGAAGTTTTGCTTATAATTTTGTAAGTTCATGTGAGCTTGGTTAAGAGTTCTTGACTTAAAACAACAAGTGTGCTCCTGCTGTCGCCCAAGATGCCGAAAGGAAAGAAGGCCAAGGGGAAGAAGTTGGCTCTGGCCCCTGCTTTTGTGAAGAAGCAGGAGGCCAAGAAATCAGTGAATCCCCTGTTTGAGCAAAGGCCTAAGAATTTTGGCATTGGACAGGACATCCAGCCCAAAAGATACCTCACCTGCTTTGTGAAATGGCCTCGCTATATCAGGTTGCAGCGGCAGAGAGCCATCCTCTATAAGCAGATGAAAGTGCCTCCTGCGATTAACCAGTTCACCTAGGCCCTAGACGGCCAAACAGCTACTCAGCTGCTTAAGCTGGCCCACAAATACAGACCAGATACAAAGCAAGAGAAGAAGCAGAGGCTGTTGGCCAGGGCCAAGAAGAAAGTTGCGGCCAAAGGGACCTCCCCACTGAGAGACCACCTGTCTTTCGAGCAGGAGTTAACACCGTCACCACATTGGTGGATAACAAGAAAGCTCAGCTGGTGGTGATTGCGCACAACATGGATCCCATCGAGCTGATTGTTTTCCTGCCCGTCCTATGTCATAAAATGGGGGCCCCTTGCTGCATTATCAAGGGGAAGGCAATACTGGGATGTCTAGTTCACAGGAAGACCTATACCATTGTTGACTTCACACAGGTTAACTCGGAAGACAAAGGAGCTTTGGCTAAGCTGGTGGAAGCTATTGGGACGAATTACAATGACAGATACAACGAGGTCCACCGTCACTGGGGCGGCAATGTCCTGGGTCCCAAGTCTGTGGCTCACATTGCCAAGCTCGAAAAGACAAAGGCTAAAGAACTTGCTACGAAACTGGGTTAAGTGTACACTGTTGAGTTTTCTGTACATAAAAGTAATTAAAAAATAAAAACAACAAGTGCTTTGGGGATAGTCTTTTCAAAGGCTTATCGCATATTTGATAAGGAGTATATTAAATATAATTTGACTTCAGACTCATGTCTCTGGACATAACATAGTTAACTGTGCTATAATACAGACCTTTTTTTTTTTTTTTTTTTTTTTTTTTTTTTAAAGAGACAGGGTCTTCATGTGTTGCCCAGGCCAGAGTGCAGTAGCACGATCCTAGCTCACTGAATCCTCAAACATCTGGGCTCAAGTGATCCTCCCAAATAGCTGGGAAATACAAGCATGTGCCACCATGCCTGGCTTTTTTTTTCTTTTTTTTTAAAGAGAAAGGTTCTTGTTATATTGCCCAGGCTGGTCTCAAACTCCTGGCCTGAAGTGATCCTCCCACTTTAGTGTCTCAAAATTCTGAGATTACAGGTATGAACCACTGCACCCCAGCCAAGATCTTTTTAAGAATGAGTAATTTTGCCCTCTTCACTAAATTTTCTGAAATTTACTCCTGGGCTATTTTACCTAAGGTTTTACTATTTTTCCTCCTAAGTAAAGCAACTAGAAGCCATATAGTTGTTTTGAGTTTTTGTCTCCCTGCTTTTTAGATATTTCTCTGCAGTTGCTGATGATAGTGGTGAGTTTCCTTTGCTATTTTTTTCCCTCTGCAGCTTCTGCTATTTACCTATTATCTCTTTATAACTGTAACAAAACTAAAGACATATATAATGATTAAGGGAAAATAAACTAACAAAAAAAAAACAGGCTAGGCCGGGTGCAGTGGCTCATGCCTGTAATCCCAGCACTTTGGGAGACCGAGGTGGGAGGATCACGAGGTCAGGAGATCGAGACCATCCTGGCCAACATGGTGAAACCCCATCTCTACTAAAAATACAAAAAATTAGCCGGACATGGTGGTAGGTGCCTGTAGTCCCAGCTACGTGGGAGGCTGAGGCAGGAGAATCGCTTGAACCCGTGAGGCGGAGCTTGCAGTGAGCTGAGATCACGCCACTGCACTCCATTCCGGGCAACAGAGCGAGACTCCATCTCAAAACAAAAACAAAAAACAACAACAGACCAAACATCTAATGGCTCATATATATTATGAGTTTATTTCTTACTTGTGTCCAGGTGTGTGGGTGGGTCTTTTTCATTCAGTGATTCCAGGTTCCTTCCATCTTCCGGCTCTGCCATCTTTTAGAGCCTTGTTATTCTCTGGACCCACTTGGTGGAATGAGAAGAGCACAGAGAAGGCACAACTTGTTCTAAAAGCACCAACCTGGAAATGGCATATAGCATTTCCACTTACGTTCCCTTAGTAAGAGCTTAACAACACATAAGAGGTAAAGGAAGCTGGAAAATGTGGTCTTGCCATGGGTCAAGCTATACTGTTTTACTTTGGAAAAAAATGGATTTTGGTGAGCCAATAGTAGTGTTTGCCATAGTTTCCATGTCCAAAACCAAGTCACTGACACACACATACTTTTGTCTTCTGTCTTGCAGAATAGGCTAACTGGCTTGTGACTGCTGTTTTGTGCTCGGAGGCACTTTTACTTAGTTTCTGGGATGTGTTGCGCTAGAAGGTTTAAGTGGGCTGTTACCCTAAGTGTATTCTGTCCTTCAGACCACTCCAGCCTTAAGCATGTTGGCTTTGGAATCGTACAGAGCTTGATTCTAATTGTTACTTTCGGTTTTGGGTTTTTTTCCCTGTGTCACCCTGATAAAGTGATTTACCTTTCTGAATCTTGGTATTCTTCCTCTGTAAAATGGGGAAAATGTAATACTTCTCTCTCTGGTTTGTCATGAGGATTAAATGATAGTTCATGTGAAGTAGCTAACATGGTATCTGGTGCAGAGAAAATGCCAAGTAAGTGATAACTATTATTGTTATTAATGATGAACAGTAACAATGATTATTATTGTCATCTTCATCACTGTGGATATTTAGTTAGTTGGTCACAGTGATTTATTTAGTTAGCTGGTCACAGTGATTTTTGATTCCCAAGTCCTTCTTCAGTGAAGCTACCAGAATACCCAAGTATCTCTTGTTTTTCCCTTTGAGTCCAGGTGGCTTATTTAACCCCTTTAATAGCAGTTGACATTTTTTTCCAGTTGATGTCATTATTCGAAGCAGTGAGTTTCTATATCATTCCTTATTATTCTTTTGTTGCTTTGTCAGTATTAATACAGAAATGTTGAAAATATTTCACTAGTGTAAGTCAAACTTACTCTCTTTTTCACTATATGTATTTTTTAATTTGTCTTTCAGGGTCAAAAATTGCATGTTCAAACAAAAGGAGGCAAAGTGATCTGTCTGGGAACAGTTTATGGAAATATAGATATTCATGCATCAGATAAAAGTGTAAGATTGCAACTTTCTTTTTTTTTTTTTTTTTTACTAATTGCAACTTTGCTTCCATTTGGCTCACCAAGTGGGTAGGTTCTACAAAGTTCGTAGCATAACATTCCCTTTTTAATGCATTTTAGTTCATAAGTAAATTCAAATTTGAAATTGAAGTGATTAAATAATATACAACTTAAGTTTTAGTTTGTGGTTTAATACTTTTGACAGTTACTTAGTTCCTAATCAATAAAAACTTAAATGCTTACTATTTAACTCTAGTTCTGAAAAGACTTTTATTTTTATGATCATAGATTAAAATAGATCATTAAGTAATATCACCAGTAACTGGATTGGATTTTTCTTGTGTTAGGTTTATTTGAGTATTTTCTAAGACCTTTTTACTTCGCCCTTAGGCAAGTTGAGGGGTGTTTCAAAACTCAGCTTTCTTCGGTATTTTCCACAAGGTGGCACCATTAGATAGCTTTATTGCTCTCTCAGAGCTTTTTTGTTTTTAGCAGCTATTGGGATTTTAGTTGTTATAGAAAGATAGTTTGTATTTTTTAATCAACTCCTTTTGTAGCCTTTGGTCATTTAGCATAGTATTAAGAGTAAAGGTATAATTTTGGCATTATAAATTGTCATTTAAAATATGTGATTGATAATATATCTTTGAGAAAAAGTTTCCTTTTATTTTACATTTACACAATTTGCAAGAGTCTTTTTGTTTCCTATAAATTTGCTAAATTCTATAGTCGGCTTTATTTTCAGATAATTGGTGGAGAAGAGTTGTGAGCATATTGTATATGTAGATTATTGTTGGCATAATTAAACAAGATAGATTATAACAGTAATTGTTTCTGTTGTTTTATCTTCCTTCACCTTCCTACAAATTTGCTAAATTCCATAGTCAGCTTTATTTTCAGATAATTGGTGGGGAGGAGTTATGAGCATATTTTATATGTAGATTATTATTGGCATAATTAAACAAGGTAGATTATAACAGTAATTGTTTCTGTTGTTTTATCTTCCATCACCTTTCTCTCAGACCCCGTGGGAGGTTGTTCAAACCTAAACATTTAAAAATACTGTGTAAATTAAACTAGGAAAGTGTTGAAAGACACTGTGTGGCCTTATACTGCAGCTTTTTTGAGATGGCATTTAGTTTTACTTTTTAGATTGCTGTGGTCTTGGTGCAAGAGGGAAATTAGACAAGTTTACAGCCCCTTCAAACTCAGTAAATGATGGCTAATGTTATTGAAATAAGTTACTAGAATATTGTAACATTTATAATAAAATATAAGTATTAAAGAATTTAAAATCTTAATCATTTGCTACTTTGAATATCTTGGCTACTGTTTCCTCTCAGTTATTTATTTGTTCCAATGTTTATGGCTTATTGAATATTCATGTATTTTACTTGCTATTATACAATTTTATTTCTTGATTGAGTTTTGTTATGTACTAAAGAATCAGTCTAGGCCGGGCGCGGTGGCTCAAGCCTGTAATCCCAGCACTTTGGGAGGCCGAGATGGGCGGATCACGAGGTCAGGAGATTGAGAGACGATCCCAGCTAACACGATGAAACCCCGTCTCTACTAAAAAATACAAAAAAATAGCCGGGCGAGGTGGCGGGTGCCTGTAGTCCCAGCTACTCGGGAGGCTGAGGCAGGAGAATGGCGTAAACCCGGGAGGCGGAGCTTGCAGTGAGCTGAGATCCGGCCACTGCACTCCAGCCTGGGTGACAGAGCAAGACTCCGTCTCAAAAAAAAAAAAAAAAAAAAAAGAATCAGTCTAGGTGTTTTTTTCTATTTTTATTATGTATAGTATTGATTTTTAATGTATAATTCTAAGTTTGTAGTTTTTATAAAACATAAAATACTTGTGAAATCTATTAACTTTTAATATACAACTTTCATAGAAATGTGATTTGGATATTTGAGAGACAAACATAGTGAATTGGTTAAGAGCACAGAATACATTGAGAGCCAAACCACCTGTGTTTGAATTCTGGCTCCACCATTCACTAAGCTCTATAACTGGACAAATTACTTAACCTTTGTGTGTCTCAGTTTTTTGGAAAATTGGATAATAGTAATAGAACTAACTCAAAAAATCTTCTATTAAGAGGATTAAATGAGTTAATACAGGTAACGTACTTAAAACAACATCTGGCCCATAGCTAAGTCTAATGTAATGCTTACCACGATGATGATGACAAAGGTAAAGGATTCACAGGAAAGATAACTTGACCAGTTCTAGACCTACCAGTTAGCTTCCCTGAGACTGTTTCATTATTCAGCAAACAGGATGGTGATATTTGCTTTGTCCACTTAACAAGATTGTGAGAATCAAATGAGCACTATAAATAATAGCATCATTATTCTACATGGCTGTTTTTAAATTGTATTAATTTTAGTGTCTAAGTTTAGTTTTATAACTTAACAAAGAACATAGAAACCCATTTTGTCTGACTATTTGGTGAATCGATGACATAGTTGTCAGTTTTCCTCTCAGTCTGGGCTACAAAGCCCCAGTACTTCCTTAAAACTTGATTTTCATTATTTGTAAGAACTACGTATGTGTATTTATGTATATTCATAATAACTAAATGAAAAATTTTTCTTTTCATGTAGAAAAGAAAATTTATAGCAATACCTCTGTCAGGAAGGTACTGATTTTTAAATCTACTTTTTGTTCTGTCATTAAATAGGTAAATTTAAATTCCTTCCGTTTAGTTTGGTGGAAAGCTACTGCCTTATTAGAGGTCAAGTGGAAAAGTTCTAGAAATAATAGAATATTCACTACATTAATGTACTAACAGAGAGAAATCATGATAAATCAATAGAATCAGATAAAGTATGTGCTAAAATTCAAAACCTATTCATGATTTAAATAGCAAAAACAATAAAACAAAGTTGAAATAGAAGGGAATGTCCTTAATCTGATAAAAATCATTTTAAAAATATCTATAGCAAACATCATGCTTAATGGTGAAATGTTGTAAACTTTTCTTTTGAGAACAGGAATAAGACAAGGATGCCTGCTATCCCATTGCTTCTGCTAGCTGCTATTCACTGTTGAATTGGGGGCCTGAGACAGATGGTTAAGGCAAGAAAAAGAAGGAAAAAGCAGGAAAAAAAGTATTAATATAAGGATTGGAAGGGAGGAAATGAAGCCATCACTTGTAGACAGTATAGTAACACATATATAATTTTTTAAAGTACAGATAAATTATTAGGATTAGTGAGTTTAGTCAAGTTGTTGGATTAAGATCAAATACAAAGTTAATAAGGATAAAATGAAATTTTAAAAGATACCTTGTACAATAGCACTTAAAAATATGTAAAAGGAATAAATCTAATAAAAGATTAAGAATTTTATATAGGACATATAAAACATTATTAAGAGAAATTAAAGGAGATGTAAGTCAATGGGGGAATATATTGGATCTATTCCATATTCTACAGAGAATGCACTATTGCTCAGAATCTCGTAATTAGAGGTAGGGAATCACAGTCAATAAAGTGATTGTGTACTAGGTAGTAACATTTTATGTAGTTACCCGCTAATTCCACAGGTAACATTTTGGCTTTTTACCAGTCTTTGTTTTATAATGAACTAATTAGTATTTCTCTTACTAGGCTGTTACCATAGATAAACTGCAGGGAAGTTCTGTTACTATATCTACTGAAGATGGTTTGCTGAAAGCCAAGTATCTTTATACAGAATCATCATTTCTGTCTTCTGCTGCTGGGGATATTACATTAGGAAGTGTTCATGGTAAGCTGACAAAGGCATGATACATCTCAGACTTTCCACATAGCATAAATTTTAAGAGATGACTCTCTGTAGTTGAAAAAGGATCAGGAAACTGGCCTTTTAAATAATGAAATGCAGACTAACCATCTTTTTAAAAAAATGTAAAAATAAAATGACTCATAAAGCTAATTTAATTTTATTTGGGCAAGAGATTAAAGATTATGCTGTTATATATGGAACTAATAGTAATTCTAATTTTTAATGCATTTCTTTTTTCTTTTTTTTTTTTTTTGAGACAGAGTCTTGCTCTGTTGCCTAGGCTGGAGTGCAGTGGCATGATACTGGCTCACTGCAACCTCCACCTTTCAAGTTCAGGTGATTCTCCCACCCTAGCCTCCCGAGAAGCTGGGACTACAGGTGTGCGCCACCATGTCCAGCTACATTTTGTATTTTTAGTGGAGATGGGGTTTTGTCATGTTGCCCATGCTGGTCTCAAACTCCTGGGCTCAAGTGATCCACCCCCTTGGACTCCCAAAGTGCTGGGATTACAGGTGTGAGCCACACTGCATCCAGCCTGTGTTTTCTTACAATAGGAAACAAATAGCAAGAAATATATGCAGGAGATGAAGTAAAAGCAGTGTTAGGTAAAGATGGGTACTGAGTGATTGCTTTTATGTTAACATAAGAAAGCTGAGGGTTAAATTAATGAAACATTTGGTGGAATGTAATTATAGCAACGCTGATACTAATTTTGTTTTAAATGTTTTGTGTGCATTTGTACTGGTACCAGGTTTTCTCAGCACCCTGTTGTTTCCATTTTCTTTGATAAGTATCCTCTTGTGATTTCTAAATCCTGTCTCTGCAAGAAATATTACATAGTTAATGTTTGTATTATTGAAGGAAAATAAGAAGAGTATAATGATGAGGTAATATGGCAAAGGGCATGCGTGTGTTCAGTGTCACTCAGCCTGCTTCTTGAATTTCCACAGAGCAGATGATTCAAATCCAAGTATGTTTTCTGAAATATATACAGATAGAATTAATAATCACTAATCCAGTATAAAACATCTGCTAAGTGCCTTTTGGGCCATATTCCAGGAAGTAGAGATTCAGACTTTTTCCATATATGGTCCACTCATTTCACCTCTATAGTAAAGCTTGATATTGGTATCTGTATACTCTGGCAAAACCCTCAGATTTTAGTTGTAAGCAAGAGTTACAGAGTGGCATTAGAAAGCATGGTTAGTGCTAATCATGCTATGTAGCAATTTGGCAAGTAGTCTTCTAAAAAAATATTTTTAAAAAGCATACTTATATGCTTGAAATAGTTCTTGAACCTCAATTTAATGGTTAAACCTCAAGCATTCTTACAAGGTTAAGGTAATATTTGAACCCAAAATAGTTTAAGTACATATGGAGCTGTATCCAGATGAAGCAAATGGTGTTGTTACTTATTCATTTATTTCTTTTTTATTCAGTTGTACATTAAGTAGATCTGGTCATTTGTAACTCTTCATATTTTAAAAGTGACTTTTATATAAGCATTGCATTTCTAACTATCTTAATCATAATGAAAAGTACAGTGCTTAATGTATTTAGTAGCTTTTAGTGGAGAAACAATTCCTTATCAAGTCAGACGTAGATTAACATCCCCAGGAAAAGCAGCTCTGTTCTCTGCAATGCTTTACACCATGTTAACACTAAATTCATAATGTTTCTTTCTTTGCATTCTTTTAAGTTAGATAAATTGAATTTGGTACGGTTTATCATTAATTGCCTACATGGTAGTAAAACAGGTGGTCTTTTTTGAAGCAGTCCTCAAAGTACTCTAGGTCTGTTGATTACTTAAAGTAGCTAAAATGGAAATACATTGCTAGAAAACAAAGTTAATTCCTTAGCCTTAATAAAGCCTTTTTATATTTACTGACCTTTAATATGAAATCAGATACCTTTCCTTAGTTGGTTTAAATCTAGATCCTCTTTTGGACTATTGTTTCAGGTTGAATTTCCCTGAAAGCAGACACTCTGAAATGGAAATTTGAGCACAGCAGATTTACTAGGCAGGCCTCTTGGGACCAATGCCATGTAAAGGAAGAAAGCCAGATTTCCATGGGAGAAGCTGGACTGTGATACAGTTTCAGTAACCCACACAGAGAGCTCTGAAGCTGGGATGGTCCCTCAGAGTTGTCTCAAGTGGGGTGAGAGGAGCTGGACATTTATATCCCCAATCATTAGATGCAAGCTGCCCCGGGAAGGAGTATGATCTTGGGCCGAAATGGCTCCTATTCCCTAGGTAATTCCCAAAGAGGGCTGACAGCTGAGGGCTGTCTGCCAGCAATACTCCCAATAGCTAGGAAAATAAGCCCTCAGTTATGATGGGGGATCTGGATGAGGAATACAGCATCCACTACAGTTATATTTATTCATTCATTTGACACATTTATTGACCACCTACTGTGTGCCATATTTCCAGGCACCAAGGGTGCAAAGTTGGGCAGGAAATGAAACCTGTCGTTAAAGAACTCAGAGTAGAAGGATTAAATATACTTTCTTATTTTCTCAGTCACTACCATCGCCTTTGGGATGTGACTTCCCACCTCATTTCCAGTGGTCCATTATCACCCTGCCTCAATGCAATGAACTCTTTTAGTTGTTTCTCACAGCTTCTTTTGTAATACTAGTACAGCAATGAGAAGGAGTAGGGGAAGGGAATATTTAATCCAATTTCAAATTATGGTTACTTTCACAGAAGTAACTGTAGAAAAACTTCCATGATCAGCCTTGCTTTCTCCACCTAGTCCTTGACCCTCACTCTGCTTTGTTTTTTCAGCATATACAAGAGAGAAATAAGACAGGAAACCCCTCTTCATTCCATGGACACACCCCAGTGCATCGACTTTTAAAAAATCACTCTTCAGGCACATCTAAGTTTCTTGCCTTCCTCTCCTCTGTCACCTCTATTTCCATCCTTGTCCTAAGGGATTATCGCATGAACATGCGTTTGGAGTTTGTAGTTTGGGGTTTGGGATGGGAGCGGTACAGGAAAGTAGGCAGTGTTTTAGTGTCACGTCCTGGTGGGTGAAATTAGTCATGGCTGGTGAAAGTAAGTCCCAGTTTTCTAGCTCCTGGAATTTTTGTGGGAGTTATTTCTCCCAAGATCTTCCCAACCTAGAACTCTGGATATATATTTCAATGAATTCTTTGTTCTAAATGCTGATGGTTATATAACACAAATTAGGTATATATTTTGGCTATATTTAAATAAACTGGCTTGAGAATCTTAAAACTTGTTTTTACAGGAAAATATATTGCTATTTCTAAACATCTGACTTACAGAAAACAAACTGAGAATATATGTATTCTTGTCCAGGACTTATTTACTTTAGCTTCTTTTTTCTTATAAGCAAGGCTTAAACTAATTTTTTTCCAGATAGAGCAGGAAAAAAACCCCAACATATAGATGTTGTAAAAACCATGTATACACAAATATAATGCAGTAACTTTCTTTTTGGTAGATTTTAGAATTTGTGCCTACAAACTCTACTTGTAGAGTAGTGGGTGGGTGGGAGGTTGAAAGCAAACATGTATTGAGTGCCTAAATTGGCCAGCCCCTTTTACTTAATCAACGATTGGCTGTTTACAGATGAGGAAAACTAGACTTAGAAATGTCTAATTGTTTACTCTCAACTCCACAAGTTAATTAGTGGAATAGCAAGGATTTGATCCTAGTTTCTTGGCTTTCTAGGAGAGGTTTTTAAACAGTGAACTTGATTGCAACCCCAAATTCCATCATCACTTTGAGGGCTTCCTGGCTCACTCTAGAGATGTTTCCTCCAGGAAGACAGTACTATAACACAGATGCACTGCTTCAGCTATGTTCTACATTATAACTTCCTTGAGTTTCAGGACATTTATTGTGCTTTATGACCGAAAATGTAGATGTTCCATACAGTGTTTAGGCTTAGCTCCATGGTGGCATTGAGGAATTGGACTCCTTTCATAAAAGTGATGGTGCTGTCTTAAGTGTGTGGCTTCTAAGTCTTCCATGAAATGAAGCAAGAGCATGAAATTTATTTTTTGTCTGCATTTTCAATTTTTTTATATACCCTGATGACAAGGCAACATTTAACATACTAGTGCATAACATACTAGTGCCGAGTACTTAGAGCATGCCCGTTAATGAGGAAAAGAGTAATGAAAAGAGCAATATATCTTTCCTGGCCTTGTAAGTTGATTCCTATATTTAGAGAAGAAAATAATTTATCCTAAGTGTTTTTTCAAGTGAAATTTTTAAGTATAGCTAACTATATTTTATATGTAAGATTTTATATATTTTATATGTCAGATTTTATATGTAAGATTACATATTTTACATGTAAGCTAACTATATTTTATATGTAAGAAACTGAGTAAGCTAATTGACTAGTCATATTTCCTATTTGTACATGTGGTTGAATCACATCTATTAAGTGTGTATGCCTTCTACAGAATAAACCAGTTTATTCATTGACTTATTAAATATTCACTTTCTGGCGATGGGAATCTAGTGGGAGAATAGGTCCTTGGATAGCTTGTGTTTAGATGTAAAATTTTATGACAGTTTACTATCTTGATTTCCTTCTAAATCAAAAATTAAATTTGGTTTTATATGAATAATATTTTATTAAATTCTGATACTTGAATATTGATACTTTTAAAAGAATACTATGCATGTATAATACATGCATGTACTTATATGTACTCTACAAAATACATTTTTAAATATAAATATGGTATCCTGACTCTATTGGAGACAATGAAAAACTTCCTTGAAATGGTTTGCTAGGATTGGTTTTATTTATAACCTATAATTTAAACAAATTGATTTGATTAAGATATAAGAGTGTTCATGTTACTTGTTTTCATGCATTTTAAAAACCTATGTTATGATTTGGAATAGTGATTAATGAATAAAACTCTGTTTTAAATATTTAGATTTTCTATGTAACTTAGGCTCTATTTTAAGTTCTTTGGAAACATATCTTGCTAGATAAATTGCTGAGTATTAGTTCTCTCATTTTCTCTGCACTTCAAAAGTCCTTTGTTCTTCAAAGATTTGGCATACATGCATAAACTTTTCCTTTAGTAACTACTTTTTTATTTTTGAAATTTTCAAGAAGTACAATTTATATGAACTGTATGAAACACAGGTGATAACTTTTGATAGCACTCAAAATTTCAGAAGAAATGTCCCAATCTGCTTTAAGAAGGACTTGTAGTCACTGATAAACTTATAAATCTGCTTTGTAAACTTAGAGAGTCAGAAATAATATACAATTTTAAAACACGGAAGCTTTTATTGGATTAAATAGATGTTTTCATGATGTTCATGAAAATACTTTATTGAAATTCTAGTATTTATTCCTAGCCTAGGTCATTATGAAGTTTTAATTTAATTATCATTTTGATACTTAATTTCAAATCTGGACACATACAACTTTTTTTTTTTTTTTTGAGAGAAGTCTCACTCTTGTCCCCTAGGCTTGAGTGCAATAGCTCAATCTCGGCTCACTACAACCTGCGCCACCCAGGTTCAAACAATTCTCCTGCCTCTGCCTCCCAAGTAGCTGGGATTAAGGTGCCTGCCACCACACCCAGCTAATTTTTGTATTTTTAAATAGAGACAGGGTTTCACCATGTTGGCCAGGCTGGTCTCGAACTCCTGACCTCAGGTGATCTGCCCGCCTCAGCCTCCCAAAGTGCTGGGATTACAGATCTGAGCCACCGCGCCTGGCCACAACTTTTTTATATGAAATACTAGAAAGGAATTACAGCTTTTTTGTGTGTGGTGCAAACCATGTAGGTTTTTCAGGGTTTAGACCTCTGACCCAAAATATTGATATTTCCTACAGTGTCTGTCCTAAGTGCAGCTCCTTAGAGACATTCAGAGACTTGTCTTTTCCTGTAAAGGTGATGCTACCATCCTGTTTGTGACTTCGAAGTCTTCCTTAAAGAATGAGAAAGCCTAGAGGATCATGGAAGAAGTTTCAGAAACCAGGCCTAGAAGTGCATATATTACTTCTGCCCATAGATCTTTGGACAGAATATTTTAAAATGGCTTTATCTAACTGCAAAGGCTGAGATACGTAGTTTAGCAGTACTCTTAGGGAAGAAGAGAGGCACACAAATACTAATGGGCACTGGCAGTCTCTATCATATATTTATAATTGCTCTTTCACAAATGTCTATATATTCCTTCTCTTTTCACCTCTGTGATAATTGGTATTCTCCAGGATTTCATCCTTGTCCTATTGTTCTTTCTCTACATATTTTCCTTGGGCATCTTGTATACTTTTGAGTCTGAACTACCCTTACAAGGGTGTTTCAAATCTGATTATTCAAATCTATGTCTCTAGCCCCGACTAATTTATACCTCCATCTGGCAGGTAGACATAGCCATTTGGATCAACATTTCTAGCTTTTTCTCCTTCTTTCCCAGTCCCTGAATGTCATCTGTAATGTGTCCTCTTTCCTTATTTTCATTTGCTGTTTCTGATATTGCCATGTTCCCAATTCCCATGCTATAAACCTGGCAGTGGTCTTAACTTCCTGTTTCTTTCTCATCTCCTACATCTAATCAACTACCAAGTTTAGGCACGTTTCATCTCCTAAATAGTTCTTCAGTCTATCTCACCTTTTTCCTGCTAATTTCTACACTTCTGTTTTAGACCCTTGTGACCTCTTGCCTTGATATTAGCAATAACTTTGCCTCCAGCTTTGCCTTCTTCAGATTCCATTTCTCCTCACTGCAGCTAAAGTAGTTTATTAGTGATGCACATTGAACATGTCATTCTCTTACTCAGACCGTTTTCTACTGCCTTAGTGACGTGCCCAACTTCCCTTTTCCCTCTTCTTTGTCCCCTCCATGCTTTGTCTCCAGAGTTACAGTCTTTTTTCCTATACACATTTTTACCTGTTTTATAACTCTGAGTTCTTGATCAGAGCCTTTGATCATACTGATCACACTGTTTATATTCTGCCTGAAATGCTTTTCCTAGCTTTTTAAAAATCTTCTTGACTTTTTAAATCTTTCAGTCCTCAGCTAAAGCATCTTACCTTATCTCTGGTTTTCTACAAATCCTTGCCTAATCATAAACTCCTCAAGAGCAACGATTATGTTTTATTCATCTCTATATTCTTAACATTTAGCACTGTGGCTTGCAAATACAAGTGTCTGCCTTTCCACCTCCCCACCCGTACCCACCAAAAAACACAAAATGACTTAATCTCTAAGGATACTTGATTACTCTGTTTGGATTATAAGAGTTATATGTGCTTTAACCATAATCACATTTCTTTTGGTGAAGAAAAATAAACCAATGTTTATCTTTAAATTGATTACATATTTTTTTCCTCTGACCATGCTAGAATGAAAGGTTACAAGCTAAGAAAAACTATCTATTTTCTCAAATACTGGGATTTGTGGAAAAGTTATATAACTTGAGAGTAGGGTAAGCACACATAGTTATTACAGACCATCTGGTGTCTGCTTTATTGGAAAGAAACTTTTACTAAGATTTACTCCTCTCAAATAATTAATTTATTATTTTCAGTGATATGAAGTAGGTGAAACCAAAATATAGAAAATTTTGCTAATAATGCCCATTTTGTTGCTTTGTATACTTTTAAATATAATACTTTATTCCACTATGCATTTGAGGCAAGGCATCCATTTTGTGTTTTCTAATGACTTTAGAATATTTCTGTTTAAGGTAGAGATTTTCTAAATATTTTGATATGAGTTGAAAATAAGTTTTTGTTTACTGTTTTATTTAGAATTGACAAAAATATTTTGAAGTGTATAACTATATAGTATATAACTATACAGTATTTGAAATGATTCCTTAATTCCTTGGGTTTTTGTTGTTGTTGCTCCATTATGCTTTTAGTATACAGTAGGACTCTAACATTCATGAAGAATGTTATCTGAGACTCTATAGGTCCCACTATAATCAACTGACCCTCATTTCGTATAGATCTAAAACTTCTATTTTCTGGTTCAAAGAATCATTATTTTCTCAAGACCTCCTCACTTTTGTGACAAGCACTAATGATTGGCCTTTTAAAAAAGACCATACTTTTATTTAAAAAAATAGTAAATTTTTACTGCATTATTAAAGACTCTAGTGTAAAATAGTAAAGCTCCATTGCCTTGATGAGTGGGTGACTGGATTCACTAGCTAAGTGACTGTAAAACTTTATCATAGTTCTTTATTAATAAAGTTACAAATATCAGGGACCTGTCTGCTTCATCTTTTATTGTTCAGGAGTTAGAGCAGTGTCTTAGTCTGTTTTCTGTTGCTATAACAGAATACCTGAGACTGAGTGATTTTTAAAGTTTATATATTACAGTTCTGGAGGCTGAGAAGTCTGAGGTCTAGGAGCTGCATCTAGTGAGAGCCTTCTTGCTGATAGGGGCTCTGCAGAGTCATGAAATGGCTCAGGCTTCATATGGAGAGAGGCTGCATGAGAGACACCCACACTGGCTCTTATAACAGACCCACTCTTGTGATAGCTAACCTACTCCCTCCATGACCCATTAATCCATTGATTCATGAATGGGTTAATTCATTCATGAGGGCAGAGCCCTTATGACTCAATTAACTCCCAAAGGTCCCACCTCACAGTATTGATGCATTGGGGACCAAGTTTACAACACATGAACTTTTGGGGGAACATTCAAACCACAACAAGCAGTAAAGAGAATGCTGAGTATGGAAACACCCACTGTCTCACACTAGGGGAATCTCCTTAAAGCATGGTTTTCTTATATTTTTATCCATCTTGAAATTGTTCACTGACATTTTTGGTGTAGGATAGTCAGTAGACTTAGCACTCTGTGGTTCTACCACACGTTGCTCTTTGCCTACTTTTCCAAACTTTTTATTTGTTCACAAAATAATTGTGTTTACTATGTACTATGCACTGTGCTAAGTTTCCAGATATGAAGCTAAATAAGAAAGATGTGATTCCTGTCCTCATAGACTTGCCTCATTGCTCCAGCCTATCTGATCTGCATTATTTAAACATAGTATGTATAGCTCTGCTTTTTTACATTTGCTTATATGATTTATTTTCCCAGGAAATGTTTTTTTTCTCAGCATATTAACATTTTACTCACATTTCAAATTTCAGCTCAAGTGATACCTTCTATATGACTAAACCTCCCTGTCCAAGCTAGGTCATTTTAGTCTCTTTCCTGTAAGTGCTGTGGCACCTGAGTCATGCTGTCCACTTAGGATATTAAAATTATTAATATATACTGATTTTTAACTTTTCATGTGTGCATCTTTCCAGATATTCTATGAGGTTTTGGATAGCCACTGTGTCCTCTGGCCCTCCAATGATTCATGTCCTTCCTACATGCAAAATATACTCTCTTCCTCCCAAGGTTCCCAAAAGTATCATCCCATCATGCATCAGCTGAAAGACCAGAATCTCTGCATCAAAATCAGCTCCAGGTGAAAATGAAGCTCCTCAGGTGCGAATCTGAAGACTGATGAACTAAAGAGACAAATTGTCTACCCACCCCCTAAACATACACACACACACACACACACACACACACACACACACACACACACACACACATCACCTACACACCAAACAGAGTGGACAGGCATTGGATAATGACTGTGGACTTTCTTGTTGAAATGGGAGGCACAAAGGAGTCACTGATCCATAGTGATTTTTTCAGGTGGGCAAATGTTAGAGGTTCTTTTATTAGATCTCAAGGCCTGGGAATAATTCTTCATGGTTCTAGGTTTCGACCACTGAGCTCTTGGTCATTCATCCTTTTTTATGAAATGTAGCACATCTTTACAGTTGAGTAGTTTTCTCAGTCTGCTTCCTGCTAGTAGAATTCTGAGGGTCCAGTGGTCTCGTTTCACTTTGTACTGTCACTGTCCCCTTCAGTCCAAGTTGGCAATATTTACTGATATAATTGTCTCAAAAACTTTGTCAGTCTTCTGTGAATCTCACTGGCTTTCATTCCATTGGACAAAAGCCACATCCAAAAATCTTTTCAAAATATGGGTTTCTGCAGCAATATTGAGGTTAATGCCCTCCAGCTTTCTAGGTCTATTTGATTGAGAGGATCTGTGAGATCTTAATCTTTTTAAATTTTTTTTTTTTTGGTGTAACTGATTAATACCATGAGGTACCACCATCTTTCTGGGGTCTTAACAAAAGGTTTTAGAGTCACCCCTTCAGATTCATTTATAGGCCATGTTCAAGCAAGTGGGATCTAATTAAATGAAAAAGCTTCTGCACTGCAAAATAAATTATCGACAGAGTAAATGGACAACCTACAGAATGGGAGAAAATATTTGCAAACTCTGCATCTGACAAAGGTTTAATATCCTTTGTTCCTTTGAATCTTCAAGGAAGTTAAATGAATAAGCAAAAAACTAATAACCCTATTAAAAATGAGCAAAAAACAGGAACAGATACTTCTCAAGAGAAGACGTACAAGAAACCAACAAACATGAAAATCTGCTCCAAATCACTAGTCATCAGAGAAATGCAAATCAATACCACAATGAGATATCATCTCACACCAGTCAGAATAGCTATTATTAAAAATAAGTCAAAAAACAACAGACACTGGCGAGGCTGTGGAGAAAGGGGAAAACTCATACACTGTTGGTGGGAATGTAAATTAGTTCAGCCACTGTGCAAAGCAGTTTGAAGATTTCTCAAAGAACTTAAAACAGAACTACCATTCAACCCAGCAATCCCATTATTGGATATATATCCAAAAGAAAATAAATCATTCTTCCAAAAAGACACATGCACTCAACATGTTCACTGCAGCTCTATTCACAATAGCAAAGACATGTAATCAACCTATGTGCCCATCAGTGGTAGACTGGATAAAGAAAATGGGGTACATATACACCATGGAATATTATGTGGCCATAAAGAAGAATGAAATTATATCCTTTGCAGCAGCATGGATGCAGTTGGAGGCCATTATCCTAAGTGAATTAACACAGGAATAGAAAACCAAATACCACATGGTCTTACTTATAAGTGGGGGGTAAATATTGGATAATCATGGACATAAGGATGGCAACAATAGAAACTGGAGTCTACTAGATGGGGGATGGAGGGATGGGGCAAGGGTTGAAAATCTATTGGGTACTATGCTTAGTACGTGGGTGATGGGACCATTTGTACCCCAGACTTCAGCATCACACAATATACCCAGGTAAAAAACATGTACGTGTATCCCCGAATCTAAAATATGAAAAAAAAAATAGTAATCCTATAAGCTTCAGTACACAAACCAAGTTTTTATTCATACACAAATATACTCCTTGTTCATATACTCACAGGAAATATGATGGTATATTAGACCTTTAGATGGATTTTTGCAATCAGGTGCATCTGGCTGTTGAGTAAATGAATCCAGTGCCTTTTTTGCTTTTTCCCAGATACTGATATAAGTCGGTATTCATAAGGTATGTGAAATGAGATAAAATGAATTTACTGAAGATTAATTCTGAAGCCAAAGTTATTCCTTTACTTTTTAGTGTAGTTTTGGAATTATTTTAGAAGAGATAACATTATTGCTTATATTTTCAGTAGAATAAATATGAGTTCCTGATTTTAGGAATACTTATACATACAAACACACATATGAAGAATAATCCTACTACTTTTGGTATTAGGGGAAAGGGGCTGGGAAGAATGGTTGCAATATTCCATACCTATCATGGGAAACATATTTTCACTAAGACGGAAACCTTTGAAGCTTCTTTGTTCTGTTTTGTTAGTCATACCTCCATGTATTCATTATTTGTATCTCAAACCACTTTAATTCTTGGCCCAGAAACTACTTTAATAGACATGGCAAGTGGCCTGAAAAATAAACATAATTCTTTTTTTCCATACCATATTTTAGTGTTACTTGGTTGAAAACTTGGCTTTGTGTGATCTGATAAATACATTGATATTTAGGTTGAAAATGTATAGTGATTATGTTTCAGTAATTTTTTTTCACTTATGGGTTTTAGAAGTATTGTTTTTCCTCTGTGCCAGTAGGTATGGTGATTTGTAATTATGCTATAAAAGCTTAAGGTTTGGTAGTAGAGAAAGAAGGTTTGCAGAGGTACCTAAGGCTAGTTATTTCAGAACTACAGCTAAATCTTTGACTGGATTTGTGATATTGGGAAAAATTGCCCACAAAAATAACATTGTAGATATTCATCCATGTTTTAGCATTGCTATGTATCACAGTTCCTTTCTAGATTGTCTCTAGTACATGAAAGTATCTTTTTCTTTTTTTGCAGGTAATATAACATTACAAAGCAAGATGGGTAACATCACAGTAGGTACGTGCTAAGCTACTAGTTCATGTATTTTGCCCACTTTTAAAAATAGGTATATTTGTGATGACTTTATTAGAATAAATGAAGTCTACAGTTTAACTGATGAACTTGACAGGCTCACAAGTCAAATATAGGCAGAACTAATGTACTAATTATGTCTACTCGAAAAAAATTGCCTGAGCTAATATTAAGAAATGTCTTATATTTCTTGCTAAACTTCTCTGAAAAAAAAGAAAGAAAGATCTTATAAATTTCTTGAATTCTTCAAATATCTAAATTAAGTCTTTGAAAGAAAGATATAAATAATGTCACTGTTTATTGGTCTCCAAATGTGTTAACATTTGAAGACAACCTTGTGAATACCAATAACTAGTTAGTCAACATATATTTACTGAGTATCTGCCATGTATTAAGAATTCTTTTAGGTACTAGGGAACATGTTGGTCAACAGGACATAGTTTTTGTGTTCAGAGACCTCACTTCTCTGAGCCCTGGGAAGAAAGACAACAAGCATATAAATAACAAAAGGTAATTTTAGTTTGTGGTAAGTACAATGAAGAAATAAGAAAGGGTAACTGAATAGAGATTGGGGAAAAGAAAGCTACATCAGTTAGGCAATTGGGGGTGGTCTGGAGAGGGTACATTTAAACTAAAGCCAGACTAATGACAAAGAGTTATGTAAAATTCTGGATACAGGGCTCCCGAGATAGAGGAACAGCAAGTGCAGGCCTTGAAAATGGAAGTTTATTATTTTCAGGGGATAGAAGGCTGGCTTATGGGGAAAGTGGTAGGATATGAGGTAAGTAAGACTAGATCTTAGGACCTTGGAGACAGGGCAAGAGTTCAGACTTTATTCCAACTATAACAGGATGTTAGGGAAGTGATATATAATTTATATTTTAAAAGAACAACCTAGCTGTTATTTCATAATGTACCAGAAGGGTTCAGAAGTGAAAGCAGGCTATTAGAAGGCTTAATTTGTTCATTCTACTGTTGATGGACACCTGGGCTATTTCTAATTTTTTGGCAACTGTAAATAAAGCTGCTATGAATATACTAATGTAAGTCATTTTAGGGATTTATATATTTTTTTCCTCTTGGGTAAATACTTAGGTGTGGAATTGCTGAGTTGACTAGGTAGGTTCTGTGTTTAACTTTATGATAAACTACCAGACCTTTTCCCCAAAGTTCCACTTTATACTCTCATCAACAATGTATGAGAATTTGAGTTGCTCCACATCCTCATCAACATTTATTATTGTCAGTTAAAAAAATTTTTTATATCACCATTTGTTGAAAAAACTTCCTTTCTCTGATGGATTACTTTAGTATCCTTGTCTAAAATCAAATGACCATATAAGTGTGGCTCAATGTCTGATCTCTTGCTCCTAATTCATTGATTTGTTTGTTGAGCCGTATACCAGTGCCACAATATCATGATTACTATAACTTTGGTAAGTCTGTAAATCAGGTAGTTGAAGTCTTCCAAATTTGTTCCTTTTAAAGATTGCTTTGGATATAATAGGTCCTTTGATTTTCCAGTCAATTTCTACCAAAAAGTACAGTTGTGATTATGTTTGGGATTGCACTGAATCACATTGAATCTTCCAATTAATGAACATGGTAGGTAGCTATTTCTATTTATTTAGATCTTCCTTAATTTTTCTCAGCATTGCTTTGTAATTTTCAACGTAGAAGTCTGGCACTTAGTTAAATTCATTTGTGTTTTTAACACTGTTATAAATGAGACAGGTTTTAAGACTTTGCTTCTAATTGTCTACTGCTGATATATGTAAATACAAATGTTTTTTTTTTTTTTTTTTGAGACGGGAATGTCACTCTGTCTCCCAGGCTGAAGTGCAGTGGCGGGATCTCGGCTCACTGCAAGCTCCGCCTCCCGGGTTCACGCCATTCTCCTGCCTCAGCCTCTCCAGTAGCTGGGACTACAGGCGCCCGCCACTACGCCCGACTAATTTTTTTTTTGTATTTTTAGTAGAGACAGGGTTTCACCGTGTTAGCTAGGATGGTCTCGATCTACTGACCTCATGATCCGCCCGCCTCAGCCTCCCAAAGTGCTGGGATTACAGGCGTGAGCCACCGCGCCCGGCCCATATATAAATAATTCTTATATATGGACCTTGTATTTTGTGACTTTGCTAAATTTATTCTTTCTAATAGTGGTTTTCTCGAATCTAGAATCCTTTCCTAGCTGAGTAGACATTTTCATCTGTACATATAGTTTTACCTCTTTCTTTCCTATCTTTATTACTTTAATTTTTTTCTTGCCTTTTCCGACGAGCTATGAACTTCAGTATAACGTTGAGTTGTAGTGATGAGAGTGTGGTTCCCTGCACTTGATCCCTATCCTCGTCCCCACTATTAGGGGGAAGGCACTCACTATTTTACCATTAAGTGTGATGTTACCTATAGATTTTTAACAGATGCCTTTTATCAGATTGGGAGAGTTACCTTTTATTCCTTGTTTGCTTAAATTAAGTTTCTCTTTTTTTACTTTCTTTGGTTGTGACTTGAGTGTTGAATTTTGTCAAATACATTTCCTCAATTTATTGAAATGATCATTTTTCCTTTAGTTTATTAATATGGCCAACTATACTAACTGATTTTTCTTTTAAATTTTATTTACTTATTTATTATTTAAAAAAATAGAGACAAGGTCTCACTTTGTTGCCCATACTGGTCGCAAATGCCTGGCTTCAAGCAGTTCTCCTGCCTCGGCCTCCCAAAGTGCTGGAATTACAGGCATAAGCCACCACACCTGGCCCTTTCTTTAAAATATCTATCATTTACTCAGTGCCCATGTTCAAAGCACTGAGCTAAACACATTACAATGTAGATTTATTTTGGTTTCTTTTGTGTTTTTTGTTTTTTGTTTTGTTTGGTGTTTTTTTTTTTTTTCCTTTTACTGTCTTTATTGAGACATAATTGACAAAACCATATATATTTAAGGTGTACATGCAATATGATGATTTGATATACATATATATTGTGAAATGATTTCCACAGTCAGTTTAGTTAACATATCTGTCACTTCACCTCATTACCATTTTATGTGTATGATGAAAATTTGTTTAAGATTTACTCTTTTAGCAGATTTCAAGTTTACAGTACAGTATTGTTAATTACAGTCACCATGCTATACATTAGATCTACAGGACTTTCTCCCAGATCTATAGAATTTCTCCATTATGTAAACTCCAAAAGAATGAAATTCTGTGGATGAAGTCTTAATTTTACTCTTGATAATTAATTTTGGTTGTGATAATTTGTGTTAAACAAAAAAATAGGGCTTGTTTTGCTACATAGTTTTAAAGTATCACCGTTGCCTTCTTTTTCGAAAACATCTTGAGTTTTCATTTTTTTATTTTTTGACAGCCTCCAAAGGATAAGCCATTATTAGAGATCAGTACAAATAACATGAGAATATAATTACTTTGTGGCTTAGGATATAATTATTTAGCTGTCATTTATTTCTCATTTGGAGGGAAAAATAAATGAAACTATTGTTTATGAGCCACATAAAAATTCCGTGTTTTTTTTTCCCCTCCTTGAGAAAGCGAGAAATCAAACTAATGTTTCAGCTATTTTATTTTGTTCAAACTGGAATAATACACACCTTGTGTATTGCACTTTTCTTTTTTTTAGCATAATGTAATTTTTACTTGGCTTCTTTTAGGATGCAGTAAGAGGTTTAAAAAGGAGTTCTGTTGGTACATAAGCAGTGAAATGTTCATTTTGTCCAGCTATTCTGTGTCATTTATTTCTAGTGGTTTCATTTCCCAACGTCAGTGTTTACTTTTGACACTTGAAAACTAAATAAATTGAATCTGATAAAGGGCATTTTCCATTATAGATTGGAAATAAATTATTATAAATGATATGGGAGCCAGATTTTACACAGTTTATTCCAAATTTATTGTCTTTGTTTGAAGTCAGTTAATATTTTTTTAAAAGAAAAATGTTGGCTCCTTTCTCTCTCTCTCTCTCTCTATATATATATATATACACATACACACACACACACACACACAACTGTTTTCTTTCTCTGTTTTGTAGAAAGTATATTTTTGGCATAGTTTTCACCACACTCCCTACTTTGTTTCCACTTTGAAGTAATAAAACCTCCTGATAAAATATGCTTTTTAAGAGGCTTCTCTAAAAAGAATATGCTTTGGCCTTCTCCAGGCAGTCAGATAGAATACTAAATTAAAGATTCAATTGCCATGGGAGAAAG
Organism: Macaca nemestrina; assembly: GCF_043159975.1. Taxonomy (NCBI): domain Eukaryota; kingdom Metazoa; phylum Chordata; class Mammalia; order Primates; family Cercopithecidae; genus Macaca; species Macaca nemestrina. The sequence continues at coordinate 56,418,094 of NC_092128.1, read as the reverse complement.
AGAAGAAGGAAAAACCACTTAGTACTGACTCTTCAAGTTCATTTTCTTACTTCCTTATTTCTGACTGTTTTCACTTGAACTTGAAATACTGGTTGATTGAAAAGTGGAGTCATCAACAACATAGGGAAATTTGAATGTCAAATCAGGGTTACCTTTATTATTTTCTTATCCACACTTAACGATACCTGTTCAATTCCAGAAACTTGAAAAGAATTATTAGATATAAACAAGCTATTCTTCAAATTATTCCCTGTCCTTCTGCCCCCTAAAGAAATGCAGCAAGCCAGGAACAGTGATTTGTGTCTGTAATCCCAGGAGTATCACTTGATCCCAGGAGTCAGAGACCAGCCTGGGCAACATAGCGAGACCCTGTCTCTACAGAAAAAAAGAAATTCAACAACTTTATGTAGAGTAATCTTTTACTATTAGGAGTACTTCTTAGTATTAGCAAATTTGCTACAAGGAGAAATTATAAGAGGTTTTGATTTTTGTTAGCCTTGCTACTGCTTGTATGTGACTATACATGAGGTAGAATTCTTTGGTAATTATTGAAAGTTTACTAAATGTGTCAACATGATAAAAAACTAAAAATATCCATGGTGCTTAGTGGTTTCAGGATCCATTACTTGCAGACTCTCCTTCCTATTCATTAAGTTTTAGAGTAAATGTTTAGAGATAAGTTATTCAGGTTAATGTAGATATAGATTTTTTAATTAGTTGTCTAGTTTAATAGATTTCTAGATTTCTGATACTGTTTACGTTTAAGTGCAAACAATGGCATTGTTATGAGGAAATACTAAACCTTGCAAGATTCTTAGCCCCTTATCCTAGTGCTAAAGCAGAGCCTTTTGTTTCAAGTTTATAATTCCATTCATCAAGTAAGAATGATTTTACTTATGGTTTTTCTTCTTCCTAGATTCATCTTCTGGATGTCTAAAAGCCTCAGCTCATCAGGGTGCTATAGATGTTTATGTCAGTCAACTGGGGACAGTGGAATTGAAATCCCATAAAGGTTAGTGAAGGTTAGTGAACTGGAATGTTTTATTTTGACATATGATGTAAGGAAGGTTTATGTAACACTCAGGAAACAGATGGTCAAATTATCTATACTGACATAGTGATTTCAAGAAAATATCTTCAGATAGAACCTGATTTAAAGGCACTGGTCTGCTGGCTCTCTAGACCAATGATCTTTACAACTTTTGGGATAGATAGCCAGGCAGACTATCTTTCTCTTTGTAGTACAAACAAAAATTCTCAAAAATGAGAATTTTAAAATGTTACTCTGTGAATTTTTTAGTTTAATCTATTCTGAAATAGAATAATCTTTGAAGGAAAAACGCTGCCATACACTCTTTTGGGAGCTTTTCTGCCAGCCTGTAAAAGGAACTTCTCAGGCAATCAGTATAGAGTAACAGTTTTCAAAGTGTGATCCTTAAATAAAAGTATCACACAGGAAGGTCCTCTAAAGTGATTATTTAGTCTCTTAAAGTATCAAGACTTAGGATATGTCTCTATCATTTAACTTCTGACACAACTTATTCTGAGTCCAACTCTTTCATTTAAAATGGTATACTTTTCATCTGAAAGCTAAATATGAATTTGTCTGTTCTTCTGCACACATGGATGTACACATACGTGTTGACAAGTGACTTGGGTGAAGTAGGCTGGCCATAGGGGCTGAAGTGGCTTGGCTGCAGAAAGTTAAGAACTGTAGCTCTGTATAAAAAAATTTTTAAAATAGTCTAGAAGCTCTTGCATGTTGGCCAGATGTTTAACAAGGAAAATATTTCCTCACAGAGACTGATTGTTCCTGCTATTAGTAGTTTCTTTACCATATTGATTTAATAGTTTTTTTTTTAATCCATCTCTAGAATTTGTCAGTGTGAAAACTGCAAAACACAGAGGTCTGAAACCTCAGTTATTGCTGATACACTGGTGTGATTTCTCAATATCATATTTTCTCCCTTTAAAATAGGATAAACTTATGTCCTCACTAAATCTAAGAGCTTTAGGTAATACTCTTCAGGGTAAATTATAAATGGCATGTAAGTTATATAATTGTACTCCGTTATTACAAAGATCCAAGGAGAAAAGGGATATATTGTTAATATAACTAGTAACAGAGTAAGAACAAAGTTTTGAATAAGCAGCTCTTACATAAAAGTAATTTAATGTTTTGCATGGTAGGCAAAATAAAACAAACAGGAAACTGTAAAACTTTTGAAGATTGTTAGTCTTTATTCACTTAAAATATTTTTTAGTATTATTTGAAATAGTATTTGAAACTATTGAAATAGTATTTGAAACTATTGAAATAGTATTTGATGTTGCAAATTTTGATTAAGATTACAGTTTTATGTTTTCTTCTACTGGGACCATGTTACTGGCAGAAGCTTAAAGACAACTGAAAACAAAGATTTCTGTCTTACTTCAGATCTCCGAATTCTCAATACACTTGGGAACAGTAACTTTTTAGACTAATGGAACGTTATTCAGTAACTCTTTCTTAATGGTTAGCAAAGACATCTGGAATCCATTCCAACTCTGCCACTGTCTTGCTGTAGGGTTCAGAGCCAGCCACTGGAGTCTCTTAGGTCTTCACCATTTTGTGATGTGGAAAAATATATAATGCTTGTTTTCTTTCACCTTATGAAAATTAATATAGTGACCTTCTTAATTCATTCAGAAAGGCTATGCTTGGGCCTGGGAGTCACACCTGAATCTGAGTACTGACTTTTCCACTTAACATTTTGTCCTTGGGATAAATCACTAATTTTAAAATAATATGCCTTCAATAAATGGTGCTGTTAGTTCACATTTGAATTTTTAAGAGGATAATACTGATGTCAACCATGAAGAACTTTATGAAGTGAAAAGAGGTTAAAGAACACAACAAGAGCTCTCCTTTCTAAAAAAGTTAGTGTTAAAGACTGGATATTAGGAAGGTTTTCAAGTCATGAAAATTCTTCATTCACAAACAGTAATGGAGTTTTGGTAGTGGTGATTTTTGGTTTTTAAAGATGTGGAGGGAGATGGGGTAGAAATCTTTGTGTTGCTTAACATTTTTAAAGATCTCAAAAATCTAAGATCATGTTATGCATTTAAGAACAGAGACAAGTGTTCATAAAGTTAGTACACTTGAAACTTCATACATTTAGAGATATCAAGCGCTACAAAAAAAGTTTTTTAAATCCATGATTTTCTACTTTTGAAAGTATGTTTGGTAGAAAAACATATCTTCTATTTATCCTGAAATCTTCCAGGGTTGTTTTTGTTTTGTTTTTTCCTAAAGCCCTCATATGTTGTTATGGGAATCTCCTGTCTGTAGTTTACATTTGAACCCTGGAAAGCAATTTGGTTTTTTGTTTTTGGTTTTAAGACAGGGTCTCACTCTGTCACCCAGGCTGGAGTGCAGCAGCAAGATCATGGCTCCCCGCAGCCTCATCAGGATCACCTAAGCTTGGGAGGTCAGCCATCCAGGTAGATGAGACTGCAGTTGTGCACCACCACACCCAGTTTCTTTTTTTCTTTTTTTGGTAGAGACAGGGTTTCGCCATGTTGTCCAGGCTGGTCTCGAACTCTTGAGCTCAAGCAATCCACCTACCTTGGCCTCCCAGAGTGCTGCAATTACAGCCATGAGCCACCGTGCCTGGCTGCAATTTATTTCTTAATAAAATAAACTAGTTGTAGTGATGTGCGTTGTTCCCTAATTTTGTTTTAGAACAGAACAGTTCATCATGCTTATCTCAAACTTCTAGATCCAGTTAGGAAGACTAAGAAATGACTTAAGGAAGCTTAAGCTGATGTTAGCCAGATTGGAAGGAAAACTGTCACCCATAAGTAAATGCATCCTAAACCCCATCCTGACCATCTTAGTCCACAGAGATGGGTTAATGCTTTATGGCAGGGGCCTTTTGCCTACTTTATTTAATGAAAAACAGAAAGAAAAACTTCTGAAATAGGAGTGTGTTGGTGAATTTACAATGCAACCCTCATAATTGTTTTGAAAAATGATTCCATACCTAACAGAGTACTTTTCCTGATTTACTCCTTTAGAAGCTTGAATTACAGCCAGGTTGTATGGAAATTCAGGTTGAGTGTCTTATCTTATCCAAAAGCCTGTAATATACTCAAAAGAAATATTAGTGAGTTGGAATTCAAATAATCCTTTTCTATTGTTATTTTTTGTTACACACAAGACATATCTGAAAGCACAAGAGCTCAGTGTTCTAGTTGTGTTATAATGATGAGGTCACAAGTCCTGTACTATGATGGGATAGCAATGTGTGAAATACCATGGTGGTTAAAAGCATGGGCTTTGTAATAATTGAGCTGAGTCTAGGTTCCAGGACTAGCACTAGTGAGAACTTGAGCAAGTTCTTATCTGTAAAACTGAGGTGATAATAATACCTCATGGGGGCACGCCCAAGATGGCTGAATAGGAACAGCTCCAGCCTCCAGCTCCTAGCATGAGTGACACAGAAGACAGGTGATTTCTGCATTTTCAACTGAGGTACCGGGTTCATCTCACTGGGGCATGTCGGACAGTTGGCGCTGGTCTGCGGGTGCAGCCCAACCAGCGAGAGCTGAAACAGGGCGAGGCATCGCCTCACCTGGGAAGCGCAAGGGGGAAGGGAATTCCTTTTCCTAGCCAAAGGAAATTGAGACACACAACACCTGGAAAATCGGGTAACTCCCACCCTAATACTGTACTTTACCAAGGGTCTTAGCAAATGGCACACAGGGGGTTATATCCCACACCTGGCTCAGAGGGTCCCACACCCACGGAGCCTCCCTCATTGCTAGCACTAACTGCAAGGTGGCAGCGAGCCTGGGGGAGGGGCACCTGCCATTGCTGAGGCTTAAGTAGGTAAACAAACCACTTGGGAAGACTGAATTGGGTGGAGCCCACCACAGCTCAAGGAGGCCTGCCTACCTTGGTAGACTCCACCTCTGGGGACAGGGCATAGCTAAACAAAAAGCAGCAGAAACCTCGGCAGAGGTAAATGTCCCTGTCTAACAGCTTTGAAGAGAGCAGTGGATCTCCCAGCATGGAGGTTGATATCTGAGAATGGACAGACTGCCTGCTTAAGTGGGTCCCTGACCCCTGAGTAGCCTAACTGGGAGACATCCCCCACTAGGTACAGACCGACACCTCACACCTCACACGGCTGGCTACACCCCTGACACGAAGCTTCCAGAGCAAGAATCAGACAGCAACACTCGCTGTTCAGCAATATTCTACCTTCTACAGCCTCTGCTGCTGATACCCAGGCAAACAGAGCCTGGAGTGGACCTCCAGCAAACTCCAACAGACCTGCAGCTGAGGGTCCTGACTGTTAGAAGGAAAACTAACAAACAGAAAGGACACCCACACCAAAACCCCATCAGTATATCACCATCATCAAAGACCAAAGGCAGATAAAACCACAAAGATGGGGGAAAAGCAGTGCAGAAAAGCTGGAAATTCAAAAAATCAGAGCGCATCTCCTCCCTCCAAAGGAACGCAGCTCATCGCCAGCAATGGAACAAAGCTGGATGGAGAATGACTTCGACGAGTTAAGAGAAGAAGGCTTCAATCGATCAAACTTCTCAGAGCTAAAGGAGGAACGACATAACCAGCACAAATAAACTAAAAACCTTGAAAAAAGATTTGACGAATGGCTAACTGGAATAACCAATGTAGAGAAGTCCTTAAAAGAACGATAGAGATGAAAACCATAACACGAGAACTACGTGACAAATGCACAAGCTTCAGTAACCGACTCGATCAACTGGAAGAAAGAGTATCAGTGATTGAAGATCAAATGAATGAAATGAAGCAAGAAGAGAAGTGTAGAGAAAAAAGAGTAAAAAGAAATGAACAAAGCCTCCAAGAAATAAGGGATTATGTGAAAAGACCAAATCTACGTCTGATTGGTGTGCCTGACAGTGACGGGGAAAATAGAAAGAAGTTGGAAAACACTCTGCAGGATATCAGCCAGGAGAACTTCCCCAACCTAGTAAGGCAGGCCAACATTCAAATTCAGGAAATACACAGAACACCACAAAGATACTCCTCGAAAAGAGCAACTCCAAGACACATAACTGTCAGATTCACCAAAGTTGAAATGAAGGAAAAAAATGTTAAGGGCAGCCAGAGAGAAAGGCCGGGTTACCCACAAAGGGAAACCCATCAGACTAAGAGTAGATCTCTCGGGAGAAACTCTCCAAGCCAGAAGAGAGTCGGGGCCAATATTCAGCATTCTTAAAGAAAAGAATTTTCAACCCAGAATTTCATATCCAGCCAAACTAAGTCTCATAAGTGAAGGATAAATAAAATCCTTTACAGACAAGCAAATACTTAGAGATTCTGTCACCACCAGGCCTGCCCTACAAGAGATCCTGAAGGAAGCACTAAACATGGAAAGGAACAACAGGTACCAGCCATTGCAAAAACATGCCAAAATGTAAAGTCCATCGATGCTAGGAAGAAACTGCATCAACTAACGAGCAAAATAACCAGCTAATATCATAATGACAGGATCAAGTTCACACATAACAATATTAACCTTAAATGTAAATGGACTAAATGCTCCAATTAAAAGACACAGACTGGCAAATTGGATAGAATCAAGACCCATCAGTTTGCTGTATTCAGGAGACCCATCTCACATGCAGAGACACACATAGGCTCAAAATAAAGGAATGGAGGAACATCTACCAAGCAAATGGAAAACAAAAAAAAGCAGGGGTTGCAATCCTAGTCTCTGATAAAACAGACTTTAAACCATCAAAGATCAAAAGAGACAAAGAAGCCCATTACATAATGGTAAAGGGATCAATTCATCTCAGGAAGAGCTAACCTAAATATGTATGCATCCAATACTGGAGCACCCAGATTCATAAAGCATGTCCTTAGAGACTTACAAAGAGACTTAGACTCCCATACAATAATAATGGGAGACTAACACCCCACTGTCAACATTAGACAGATCAATGAGACAGAAAATTAACAAGGATATCCAGGAATTGAACTCAACTCTGCAACAAGCAGACCTAACAGACATCTACAGAACTCTCCACCCCAAATCAACAGAATATACATTCTTCTCAGCACCACATCTCACTTATTCCAAAATTGACCACATAGTTGGAAGTAAAGCACTCCTCAGCAAATGTACAAGAACAGAAATTATAACAAACTGTCTCTCAGACCACAGTGCAATCAAACTAGAACTCAGGACTAAGAAACTCAATCAAAACTGCTCAACTACATGGAAACTCAACAACCTGCTCCTGAATGACTACTGGATACATAACGAAATGAAGGCAGAAATAAAGATGTTCTTTGAAACCAATGAGAACAAAAATACAAAATACCAGAATCTCTGGGACACATTTAAAGCAGTGTGTAGAGGGAAATTTATAGCACTAAATGCCCACAAGAGAAAGCAGGAAAGATCTAAAGTTGACACCCTAACGTCACAATTAAAAGAACTAGAGAAGCAAGAGCAAACACATTCAAAAGCTAGCAGAAGGCACGAAATAACTAAGATCAGAGCAGAACTGAAGGAGAGAGAGAGACACAAAAAACCCTCCAAAAAATCAATGAATCCAGGAACTGGTTTTTTGAAAAGATCAACAATATTGATAGACCGCTAGCAAGACTAATAAAGAAAGAGAGAAGAATCAAATAGATGCAATAAAAAATGACAAAGGGGATATCACCACCGACCCCACAGAAATACAAACTACCATCAGAGAATACTATAAACACCACTATGCAAACAAACTAGAAAACCTAGAAGAAATGGATAATTTCCTGGACACTCACACTCTCCCAAGACTAAACCAGGAAGAAGTTGAATCCCTGAATAGACCAATAGCAGGCTCTGAAATTAAGGCAATAATTAATAGCCTACCAACCAAAAAAAGTCCGGGACCAGATGGATTCACAGCCAAATTCTACCAGAGGTACAAGGAAGGTTTGGTACCATTCCTTCTGAAACTATTCCCATCAATAGAAAAAGAGGGAATCCTCCCTAACTCATTTTACGAGGCCAACATCATCCTGATACGAAAGCCTGACAGAGATACAACAAAAAAAGAGAATTTTAGACCAATATGGCTGATGAACATCGATGCAAAAATCCTCAATTAAAATACTGGCAAACTGAATCCAGCAGCACATCAAAAAGCTTATCCACCATGATCAAGTGGGCTTCATCCCTGGGATACAAGGCTGGTTCAACATACACAAATCAATAAACGTAATCCAGCCTATCAACAGAACCAAAGACAAAAACCACATGATTATCTCAATAGATGCAGAAAAGGCCTTTGACAAAATTCAACAGCCCTTCATGCTAAAAACTCTCAATAAATTCGGTATTGATGGAACGTATCTCAAAATAATAAGAGCTATTTATGACAAACCCACAGCCAATATCATACTGAATGGGCAAAAACTGGAAGCATTCCCTTTGAAAACTGGCACAAGACAGGGATGCCCTCTCTCACCACTCCTATTCAACATAGTGTTGGAAGTTCTGGCTAGGGCAATCAGGCAAAAGAAAGAAATAAAGGGTATTCAGTTAGGAAAAGAAGAAGTCAAATTGTCCCTGTTTGCAGATGACATGATTGTATATTAAGAAAACCCCATCGTCACAGCCCCAAATCTCCTTAAGCTGATAAGAAACTTCAGCAAAGTCTCAGGATACAAAATCAATGTGCAAAAATCACAAGCATTCTTATACACCAGTAACAGACAAACAGAGAGCCAAATCATGAGTGAACTCCCATTCACAATTGCTTCAAAGAGAATAAAATACCTAGGAATCCAACTTACAAGGGATGTGAAGGACCTCTTCAGGGAGAACTACAAACCACGGCTCAGTGAAATAAAAGAGGACACAAACAAATGGAAGAACATTCCATGCTCATGGATAGGAAGAATCAATATCGTGAAAATGGCCATACTGCCCAAGGTAATTTATAGATTCAATGCCATCCCCATCAAGCTACCAATGACTTTCTTCACAGGATTGGAAAAAACTGCTTTAAAGTTCATATGGAACCAAAAAAGAGCCCTCATTGCCAAGACAGTCCTAAGCTGAAAGAACAAAGCTGGAGGCATCACGCTACCTGACTTCAAACTATAGTACAAGGCTACAGTAACCAAAACAGCATGGTACTGGTACCAAAACAGAGATCTAGATCAATAGAACAGAACAGAGCCCTCAGAAATAATACCACACATCTACAGCCATCTGATCTTTGACAAACCTGACAAAAACAAGAAATGGGGAAAGGATTCCCTATTTAATAAATGGTACTGGGAAAATTGGCTAGCCATAAGTAGAAAGCTGAAACTGGATCCTTTCCTTATTCCTTATATGAGAATTAATTCAAAATGGATTAGAGACTTAAATGTTAGACCTAATACCATAAAAACCCTAGAAGAAAACCTAGGTGATACCATTCAGGACATAGGCATGGGCAAGGACTTCATGTCTAAAACACCAAAAGCAACGGCAACAAAAGCCAAAATTGACAAATGGGATCTAATTAAACTAAACAGCTTCTGCACAGCAAAAGAAACTACCATCAGAGTGAACAGGCAACCTACAGAATGGGAGAAAATTTTTGCAATCTACTCATCTGACAAAGGGCTAATATCCGGAACCTATAGAGAACTCAATCAAATTTCCAAGAAAACCCCATCAAAAAGTGGGCAAAGGGTATGAACAGACACTTCTCAAAAGAAGACATGCATACAGCCAACAGACACATGAAAAAATGTTCATCATCACTCGCCATCAGAGAAATGCAAATCAAAACCACAATGAGATGCCATCTCACACCAGTTAGAATGGCAATCATTAAAAAGTCAGGAAACAACAGGTGCTGGAGAGGATGTGGAGAAATAGGAACACTTTTACACTGTTGGTGGGACTGTCAACTAGTTCAACCATTGTGGAAAACAGTGTGGCGATTCCTCAAGGATCTAGAACTAGAAATACCATTTGACCCAGCTGTCCTATTACTGGGCATATACCCAAAGGATTATAAGTCATGTTGTATAAAGACACATGCATATGTATGTTTACTGTGGCACTATTCACAATAGCAAAGACTTGGAATCAACCCAAATGTCCATCAGTGACAGACTGGATTAAGAAAATGTGGCACATATACACCATGGAATACTATGCAGCCATAAAAAAGGATGAGTTCGTGTCCTTTGTAGGGACATGGATACAGCTGGAAACCATCATTCTCAGTAAACTATCTCAAGAACAGAAAACCAAATACCACATGTTCTCACTCACAGGTGGGAATTGAACAATGAGATCACTTGGACACAGGAAGGGGAACATCACATACCGCGTTCTATTGTGGGGAGGGGGTAGGAGAGGGATATCATTTGGAGATATACCTGATGTAAATGACGAGTTAATGGGTGCAGCACACCAACATGGCACATGTATACATATGTAACAAACCTGCATGCTGTGCACATGTACCCTAGAACTTAAAGTATAATTAAAAAAAAACTCATAAAGTTAATATGGGGATTAAAACATAATGTAATTAGGGGTCTGGCTCATATTAAATGCTCAAGGGTAAATCCTATCTATAAGCTACATGTGTAATAAATTACTCACTTTCTGGTGTTGGATGAGCTGGGTAGTTCTACTGGCAAAAGAAGAACTAGTAGTTAATAATGTGCTAATAACTCATATTCTTGATGGAAGTTACCATGAATGCCTTGAGAGTAAGAGAACTTTGAGCACCTGGGAATAAGGAAAAGGTTTAAATAAATACTGTATGCTGAGGAGTAAAAACAGTGTCCCAGGAGCAATGCTACCCTTTCAGTCAAATTTAAAATAGACTCTGGTACTTTTGATTTCTTTATATTACTAAACTCTCCTTTACATTTATTACAGGTTCTATTATTGTCAAGGTTCCATCTTCACTTGAAGCTCATTTACAGTTATCAGGGAAAGAGGTTGATGTGAACTCAGAAGTCCATATTCAGGAAATGACTGAAGCTCATAAAGATGATGTTGTAACAGTGACTGGTAAGGAGGCTGCATTTTGCTATGTCAGATGAATAGCCATTCTCCATACAAAAGTAGAAATGTGGTACACTTAACGGAAATTTTAGCTTTTTTATACTTTTCCATTATTACGTTCTCATGTTTGACATCTTTTTTTCTTCTAGTTGCTTATCATTAATATGATACAGACATTTTGTTTAAAAAGACTTCATTAAATCATTTAGGAACACTCATTAGTCCTGTCACTGGGTAAAATTGATTTTTAAATTTTCTAGAAGAGCTGCTTTCTAATTCTTGAACTTAAAAATAAACTGAATACATATATTATAATGCAAAATTTAAAACTAACTTCGTATGACTGGAGTAAATAGGAATTTTGTTTGGTATGTACATTTTAAGTGTACTCTTTTAGAACAACAAATTCTCAGTCCCACAAATGTGAATAGCTTTTGTACATTTTTCATTATATCTGGCTACACTGGTGGCTGATACTATTTTTTTAAGATTTGTCATTGGTTGAGGTTTTTTTTGTTTTTTTTGACAGAGTCTCGCTCTATTGTCCATACTGGAGTGCAGTGGCGTGACCTCGGCTCACTGCAACCTCTGCCTCTCGGGTTCAAACGATTCTCCTGCCTCAGCCTCCTGAGTAGCTGGGCCTACAGGCATGCACCAGCACGCCTGGCTAATTTTTTTTGTATTTTTAATACAGACAGGATTTTGCCATGTTGGCCAGGCTGCTCTCGAATTCCTGACCTCAGGTGATTGGCCCGCCTCGGCCTCCCAAAGTGCAGGGATTACAAGCGTGAGCCACTGCGCCTGGCCAAGGTTTGTTGTTTTAATGAATAAAAAAATTAATGCTGGTGAAGTTTTCCTTTAAATTTTAACAGAATGGCATCAAGGAGGACACTGCAATTAGACCGTGTATAGGGATGAATGCTACAAGCTAAAGGCACGAGATGCCAACTAGAAAAAGGAAGAATAGGGGAGTAGGAGAGGGTGGTCTTCGTAAGATCAAATTTCAGTGTTAGATATTCATTTTATATGTCATGAAAATTAAGAAAGTTCTGTTAAAATTCATAGAATATTAACAAAAAACATAACGGGAATAAAAATAATACCTATACACTCCCAGATCTAACTGCATGCTGCCTAATGGGCAGACTCATAGTTATGTGGTGAAAATTTGATGAAAATCTAAGTACAGTCATGTATCACTTAATGACAGAGATACATTCTGAGAAATGTGTTATTAGGCAATTTTGTTGTCATGTGAGCATTATAGAGTGAACTTATACAAACCTAGATGGTAGAGCCTACTACACACTGAGGCTGTTTGGTAGCCTATGGCTCCTAGGCTACACCTGTACAGCAGGCTACTGTACTGAAAACTGTAGGTAATTGTAACACAATGGAATTTGTATATCTAAACACAGAAAAGGTACAGTAAAAATATGGTATAAAAGATAAAACATGGTACACCTGTATAGGGCACTTACCATGAACGGAGCTTGAAGGACTGGAAGTTGTTCTGACTGAGTCAGTGTGATGAGTGGTGAGTGCATGTGAAGGCCTAGGACATTACTACTATAGACTTTATAAACACTGTACAGTTAGGCTACACTAAATTTATTTTTTTCTTCAATAATAAATTAGCCTTAGTTAACTGTAACTTTTTTACTTTATTTATTCTAGAGATAGCTGCTTTCTCTGTTGTGTAGACTGGAGTGCAATTATAGCTCACTATAAACTCGAACTCTGGGGTCAAGTGATCCTTCTGCCTCAGCCTCCCTAGTAGTTGGGATTACAGGTGTGTACTATGATGCCCAGCTAATTTTTAAAAAAATTTTTAGTAGAGATGAGGCCTTGCTATGTTTCCCAGGCTTGTCTTCAGCTCCTGGCCTTAAGTGATCCTCCCGCCTCAACTTCCCAAAGAACATTTTTACTTTATAAACTTAAATTTTTAAGAACTTTTTTAGTTCATGTGTCGTGGCTCACGCCTGTAACCCCAGCACTTTGGGAGGCCGAAGCGGGTGGATCGTTTGAGGTCAGGAGTTTGAGACCAACCTGACCAACATGGTGAAATCCCCATCTCTACTAAAATACAAAAATTAGGCAGGCATGGTGGTGGGAGCCTGTAATCTCAGCTACTTGGTAGGCTGAGGAGAAAGAATCCCTTGAGGATGTGAGGGACCTCTTCAAGGAGAATTACAAACCACTGCTCAACAAAATAAAAGAGGACACAAACAAATGGAAGAACATTCCATGCTCATGGATAAGAAGAATCAATATCATGAAAATGGCCATACTGCCCAAGGTAATTTATAGATTCAATGCCATCCCCATCAAGCCAGCAATGACTTTCTTCACAGGATTGGAAAAAACTACTTTAAAGTTCATATGGAACCAAAAAAAGCCTGCATTGCCAAGACAATCCTCAGCCAAAAGAACAAAGCTGGAGGTATTACACTACCTGACTTCAAACTATACTACAAGGATACAGTAACCAAAACAGCATGGTACTGGTACCAAAATAGAGATATAGACCAATGGAACAGAACAGAGCCCTCAGAAATAATACCACACATCTACAACCATTTGATCTTTGATAAACCTGACAAAAACAAGAAATGAGGAAAGGATTCCCTATTTAATAAGTGGTGCTGGGAAAACTGGCTAGCCATATGTAGAAAGCTGAAACTGGATCCCTTCCTTACATCTTATACAAAAATTAATTCAAGATGGATTAAAGACTTAAATGTCTGACCTAAAACCATAAAAACCCTAGAAGAAAACCTAGGCAATACCATTCAGGACATAGGAATGGGCAGGGACTTCATGTCTAAAATACCAAAAGCAACGGCAACAAAAGCCAAAATTGACAAATGGGATCTAATTAAACTAAAGAGCTTCTGCACAGCAAAAGAAACTACCATCAGAGTGAACAGGCAACCTACAGAATGGGAGAAAATTTTTGCAATGTACCCATCTGACACAGGGCTAACACCCAGAATCTACAAAGAACTTAAACAAATTTACAAGAAAAAATCAAACAACCCCATCAAAAAGTGGGCAAAGGATACGAACAGACACTTCTCAAAAGAAAGACATGCATACAGCCAACAGACACATGAAAAAATGTTCATCATCACTCGCCATCAGAGAAATGCAAATCAAAACCACAATGAGATGCCATCTCACACCAGTTAGAATGGCAATCATTAAAAAGTCAGGAAACAACAGGTGCTGGAGAGGATGTGGAGAAATAGGAACACTTTTACACTGTTGGTGGGACTGTCAACTAGTTCAACCATTGTGGAAGACAGTGTGGTGATTCCTCAAGGATCTAGAACTAGAAATACCATTTGGCCCAGCCATCCCATTACTGGGGATATACCCAAAGGATTGTAAGTCATGCTGCTATAAAGACACATGCACATGTATGTTTACTGTGGCACTATTCACAATAGCAAAGACTTGAAACCAACCCAAATGTCCATCAATGACAGACTGGATGAAGAAAATGTGGCACATATACACCATGGAATACTATGCAACCATTAAAAAGGATGAGTTCATGTCCTTTGTAGGGACATGGATGAAGGTGGAAACCATCATTCTGAGCAAACTATTGCAAGGATAGAAAACCAAACACCACATGTTCTTACTCATAGGTGGGAACTGCACAATGAGAACACTTGGACACAGGGTGGGGAACACCACACACCAGGGCCTGTCGTGGGGTGGGGGACGGGGGAGGGATAGCATTAGGAGATATACCTAATGTAAATGATGAGTTAATGGGTGCAGCACACCAACATAGCACATGTATACATCTGTAACAAACCTGCACATTGTGCACATGTACCCTAGAACTTAAAGTATAATAAAAAAAAAAAAAAGAAAAAAAAGAATAAACTTTTTTTTTAAAAAAAAGGACAAGCCCTTGAACCCAGGAGGCAGAGGGTGCAGTGAGCCAAGATGGCGCCACTGCACTCCAGCCTGAGCGACACAGCGAGACTCCTTCTCAGAAAAAATAAAATAAAAAACTTTCTGACTGTTCTGTAATAATACTTAGATTGAAACACAAACACATTTTACAGCTGTAGAAATATACTTGTCTATCCTTATTCTGTAAGCTTTTTTCTGTTTTTAAAATTGTTAATTTTTTTAAAATTTTACTTTTTAAACTTTGTTAAAAACTAAGACACAAACACACACATTAGTCTAGGCCTTTACTGGGTCAGGAACATCAGTATCACTTTCATCTCCACATCTTGTCCCACCGAAAGGCCTTCAGGGGCAATAACACACGTGGAGCTGTCATCTCCTGTGATGACAATGCCTTCTTCTGGAATACTTCCTGAAGGACCTGCCTGAGACGCTATTGTATCTTAACTTTTTTTTTTTTAAATAAGCAGAAGCTGTACACTCTAAAATACCGACAAAAAGTGTAGTAAATACATAAATCAGTAACATGGTCATTTATTCTCATCTAGTATTATGAACTACACATAATATATGTGGTATACTTTTATATGACAGTGGAGTGGGTTTGTTTACACCAGCATCACCCCAAACACAAGTAGTGTGTTACATTTAAACGACCATTAGGATGGCTACAAAGTCACTAGGTAATAGGAATTTTTTAGCTCTTCTATAATCTTATGGGACAACTGTCATTTCTATAGTTCCTCGTTGACTGAAACATTATGATGCAAAGACTGGATATCAAATATAGTAAGAATCAACTTGTGATCTAATGTCTTGAATTTGATAAGGAGCCAAGAGAATTACCTATTTTTGGTCCCAGTAGTCTAAAACAATAATACACGTTTGTTTAACTGTGCTCTGAGTCACAGCATAACTAAAATTATTAGCATATGTAAGCATGTTTGAATTATAAGCTAAAGGTAATTTGTCATATTTTATTCACTTATTCATAGAATCATATGTCTTTCTAAAATTTAGATTTCGTTTTAAAACTATTCTCATGACTTCAGTCATTATTTCTGTGTATATAACTTCCAAATCAATACCTGCAGACCTGATCTCTATTGTTCTTGCCCATTTCTATTCCACTAAACCAGTGCCACCTCAAACTTAATGTTTAAAAACAAAATTATCTTTCCCTAGCCTATGTCTTCCTTCTCCTGTCTTCTCTATTTTTCTTTATTTGCTCAATTACTCAACAAATGTTTGAGTCAAGCACTGCCAGAAACTAGGGGTGCAAGGGTAATATAAAGCATGGTCTCATTGCCTTCTGAGGAGTTTACATTCTAGTGAGGAAAGGCAAATCAGAGAATACAGTACAATGGGATCAATGTTAGCATAAACGTATGTACATTGTACTGTGAGAACACAGAGGTGAGAAGTGAGAGAAGTCAAATATGGCCAAAGTATAGAGAGTGAAGGAGAAAGTGGCATAAAAGGAGGCAGGAGAGTTTGGGAGAGGTCAGATCATATGGGACAGTTTGGATTTTATATTAAGAGCATTGGGAAGCCCTTGGGAGGTTTTAATTTGGGGTTCACATAATCAGATTTGTGTGTTAGAAAGATCACTCTGAATGTTGAGTGGGAATAGATGAGAAGGAACAATGGTGGATGAAGGAGAAAAAAACTTTTGCTTTTTAGGAGGTTACTGCAGTAATTCAGGAGAAGGAGTACAGAGGCCTGGACTCCATAGTGAGCTATCTTAAGGTCATCAAATAAATAGGCCTTCAGTAACCTTTGCTTGAAGACAAAGACGAATGAATGCTTTGAGGAAGCTGCATGCTTAACCCATTGGTTATTATGAAGCACCTTAGCCTACTGAGTTCTTTTTGTGTGTTACTTGTTGTTATGTCTTACACTCTGGCCCCACCTCCTGAACCAGGAAGGGCCAAATTACAGAATGATGAGTTTATTTCCTGTTCACAGTGGAAGAATCTAGGTACTGATCAAGCATCGTTTTGCAGAGTAGCACAGACTATCATATAAGGTTGGTACCCAGATAGATCTGTAGGTTGTCTCTGATAGCAAATTAAATCCATTAAAGTAATTTATGCAGCAGGACCTCAGGTGAAGAGAGCAGCAGTCTCTGGAGGGAGCTGTGAGTGTGAACAGGTGATTGGGTTTAAGAGAAACTTCCATATTTCATTTTGGTTTTAAAACTATTTGGTGCCCAGTCAGCCACAGGTCTTATGTATCAACTGGATGAAATAATTTAAGAGGCCTAGAAAATCAAGGCAGATTTCTTTTTTTCTGTGGAGATTTCCAGTCTGAAACCAAATTTTGGAAATAATGAGCAGCTTTATATGTGAGCTATTATTATAGGCAGCTGAGCTCAGCTCATCTGGGCCTTCCTCATAGAGCCCATGAGGGATAGAAACAGAAATAACTCTTATTGCTAAGAGCCTGGATTTTATCTGCAGCATGACTTCTAGATAATCTCTGTAAGAAACCATGCCAGTAAAATTTAGTCCCTTAGGTTCTGGCTTCCCACAGGGTTTTGATGTGTCAGCTCTATAATTTTATTTGATTTCCTGCTCCATGGTTTCCTTTGCTATTGCTGTCACTGGTAAATAACTCAGGTGTATAATTCCTACCATGATTTACATGTATTATGTGTTACTCTGAAGTCAAAAGGAAACCTGAGACTCTCAGGCTGAAATATTTACCTACTAAAAAGCTATACCCAAGTGTGTATTGGGGCTGCATTCTCTAATCTTTATGAGAGTCTTGATTCTAAATTTTGTCCCCTACCCATGTGTGGCAAATTTAACATGTTGTGAGTGGCTTAGGGAAGATACTTCTAATAAGGTGGCTTCTCTATTAGGTTTTAGACTTGGTTCATCAACTTAGATATGAAACTTGACAGTGGTATACATCAAGTCTCCAAGCCCAGGTATGCATGTGGTACAAAGTCCTTTTGTCTTTACAGCTCCATGATTTAGATATTTAAATGTTCAAAGAATATTAGAGGTAAAGTGTGTTGCCAGTGAATGGACTGGTGTTTGTCATTGTCTGGATGGTAGGGAAGCTAGCACTACTGGGTTTACTTCGTTTTAGTAAAACTGGAAATATAAAGCATATAAAAAATAAATTCATTTGGGATCAAAATGAACCACCAAGTCAGAAAAGAGTTCTTAGCTTGTCTAAAGACCAGAGAGTAAACATACAATGGAATCGTTATTTATAACGGAATACTGGTTCATGGGTTGGAAAAGAGGTTGAAATGAGACTAAGCTCATAAAATGCTACTTTAAAAACCTGGAGACACTGTTTTCTCTCCAAATCGGGAAAAATCCAGTCTTTTGATATGACTAACTCTTGGAAATAGCTCTGAGTTTAGAACCCACTGAAGTTTTTGGTCTTTCAAAGCTTATAGCACATGAATTTGTCAGCAATGTATATATATTTCAGGACCACATGGAAGAAATTCAATAACAGAATGAAGAATGCTATAAGGCTTATAGCTATCTGCTTAAAAATATTTGACAGGGAGTTAATCGAGGAACTGTTTTCAAGTCATGGTGCTTTTATGGTGGTGGTTTTTGTTTTTGTTTTTGTTTTTTTGAGATGGAGTCTCTCTCTGTCGCCTAGGCTGGGGTGCAGTGGCGCCATCTCAGCTCACTGCAACCTCTGCCTCCTGGGTTCAAGTGGTTCTTCTGCCTCAACCTCCTGAGTAGCTGGGACTACAGGCACCCATCACCACGGCCAGCTAATTTTTGTATCAAGAGACGGGGTTTCACCATATAGTCTTGCCTCCTGACCTCGTGATCTGCCCACCTCGGCCTCCCAAAGTGCTGGGATTACAAGCGTGAGCCACTGCGCCCACCTGCTTTTATGGTGTTTTTATTTCCCCACCTTTTTGTTAAACTGTAAGATCTTGAGAGTATCATGGGTAATCAGATGTCAGTGTTGCTAATGTTTGCCCCAAAAAAAGATCAGGTTTTCTTTCCATTCATCTGCAAACTTTATCTGTAAACACCATATAGTAAATATGTTAGACTTAACAGATTACATATGGACTCTGTTGCATATTTTTTTTTTTGTTTTTCAGTAACCCTTAAAAAATGTAAAAGCCTGGCCAGGCACAGTGGCTCACACCTGCAATCCCAGCACTTTGGGAGGCTGAAGCGGGCGGATCACCTAAGGTTAGGAGTTAAGAGACCAGCCTGGCCAACATGACAAAACCCTGTCTCTACTAAATATACAAAAATTAGCTGGGTGTGGTGGTGGGCACCTGAAATCCCAGCCACTCGGGAGGCTAAGGCAGGGAGAATTGCTTGAACCGAGGAGGCAGAGATTGCAGTGAGCTGAGATCGCGCCACTGAACTCCAGCCTGGGCGACAAAGGGAGACTCCATTCTAAAACAAATAAATAAATAAATAATAAAGGTAAAAAATAAAAGCCCTTCTTAGCTTTCAGGGTATTTAAAAACAGGCCCCTGGTCAGATTCGGCCTGTGAGCTATAGTTTGCTGATCCCTAGACTAGAGTTCAAAGTGCAGGCCCCAATCTTAGAGCATATGAGCTCTGTTTGTGATGACTATGGAGTTTTGTTTTATTATTGTTTTTGTATTTATTTTGGTCATTCAAGAAATATTAAACCATAGCCAAATCCTTATCCTAAGTGAACTATCCCCGGTAGTGAAGAAAACATGATTCATGCACATAAAAGTTTAATCTTGTAACATTTAAGAAACAGTGCAACCAATAGAAGATATATGATGGCAAATAAATACACAAAAAGATATTTACTATCACTAGCCATTAGGGAAATGCAAATTAAAACCAGAATAAAATACTACATACTTACTAGAATGGCTAAAATTAAAAATACTGATTATTCAAATGCTGGCAAGTGTGCAGAGAAACTGGATCTCTTCTACATTACTGGTGGGAATGTAAAATGATACAGCTACTCTATAATTCAGTCTGGCAGTTTCTTAAAAACAACAACAACAAAAAAGAAACTACCATTAATCACCTAGCATTTATATTCCTGGGTATTTATCCTGGGGAAATGAAAATTATGTTCACACAAAAACCTGTACACAAATGTTCACAGCTTTATTTGTAATATCCCAAAACTGGAAATGACTGAAATATCCTTCCATGACTGAATGTTCATATCACTCATGGTATGTCCACATAAGGTAATTCACTGATAAAGGGAACAATCTGTTGATGTAAACAACTTGAAGAGAATTTAAGGGTATTATTCTGAGTGAAAAAAGCCAATCTCAAAATGTTCCATATTCTATGATTCCATTTATATAACATTCTTGAAATGACAAAATTAAAGATGTGGAGAATAGACAAGTGGTTGCCATAGGTTAGGGAAGGAGAAGGAGAGTATGACTTTAAAGGGACATGACAAAGGACTTCCTTTGTAGTGACAGAACAGTTCCATATCTTGATTAAAATGATGGTTACATGAATCTATATATGTGATAGATAAAATGTCATGAGTATATACAAAGACATACCCAAAAAATGAATGCATATAAAAACTGGTGAAATCTGAGTAAGGTCTATAGTCCAGTTAATTTGCCAGCTAATTTCCTGGTTTTGATAGTGCAGTATAATTATAGAAGCTGATAGTGCAGTATAATTATAGAAGCTGTCACCATTAGGGGAACTGAGTGATGGGTACACAGTACCTGTTTTTGTAACTTCTTGTAAGTATGAAATTATTTCAAAATAAGAAGTTAAAAAAGAGGGTGGAAAGAAGGCAGGGGGAGAGAAAAAGGGAGAGGGAGAAAAATAATGAAGTCTTCTGGGCAGGATGGAGCTAAAGGGTCTGACTTACCTTCCCACCTGAAACAGTGACAAAAAAAATTTAAAAATTAAGCAAATTTAGGAAACAAATAAGATGAGTCCTGCTTACTGCCTTGAGAGAGTCTCCAGGCTCCAGTACAGGAAAAGGGAATTGCTCTGGAGTCTAGAACACTCCCTGAGTTAGGGAGATCAAGATGAGAGTCCATAAAGATCAAGACCGAGTTCATAGGACAAAGTACCCGAGGGAATAGAACCTGGTGCTCACACAGGTCCAGGAATAATGTCTGTTCTTCCCACCAGTCTGGAAAGAAAATCATAACTTATGGGGCATTGGGTAGAGCATTTAGTAGTGGGAAACAATTAGTCTTAGGCTGAGCACCACTCTATAACTGCCTAACAAATTATAAAAGCAAGAGATGTAAGGCTTAAACTGTTTCCAAGTAACTTAACTGCATCCTTGAACAAAGCTGAAGATCTACAGGAATACAAAAGTATCCAGCACTCAACAAAGTAAAATCACAATGTTGTAACCCACCCAACAGGTTCACCTTGCCCACTGCCTAGAAAGAGCCAACTTACCAAGACAGGGGAATCGCAATAGAGAACAAGAAGTTCACGCAGAGATGGCTATGCAGGAGACCAGTTTTATGATTACTTAAATCAGTTTCCATGAGAATCTGATAATCTGAGTTTTTAAGGATAATTTGATAGGGGGCCAGCGAGTTGGGAATTTTGATTAGTCAATCTGAGATGAAATCATAGGGAGTCAGAGCTGTCTTTTTGTGCTGAGTCAGTTCCTGACTGGGGGCCACAAGATCAGATGAGCCAGTTTATCAATCTGGGTTATGCCAGCTGATTGATTGAGTTTAGGGTCTGCAAAATATCTCAAGCACTGATCTTAGGTTTTACAATGGTGATGTTATCCGCAGGAGCAATTTGGGGAGGTTTAGAATCTTGCAGCTTCCAGCTGCATGACTCCTAAACCACAATTTCTAATCTTCTGGCTAATTTGTTGTCCTGAAAAGGCAGTCTAGTCCCCGGGCAGGAAGGGGGTTTGTTTGGGAAATGGCTGTTATTGTCTTGGTTTAAAAGCTAAACTATAAACTAAGTTCCTCCCAACAGTTAGTTCAGCCTGTACCTAGGAATGAACAAGGACAGCTTCGAGATTAGAAGCAAGATGGAGTTGGTTACATCAGAGCTCTTTCACTGTAATAATTTTCTCAGTTATGATTTTTACAGAGATGGTTTCAATATCTAGCATTGAATCAAAGATTATCAGACATGCAAAGGGCAAAAGAACCCATGAGTTATAATGAAGAGAATAATTGAAACCAACCCAGAACTGACACAGATGACCAAATTAGCAGAGAAGGAAAATAAAAGTTATTATAACTGTATTCCACTTGTTCACTTAAGACATGGAAGATATAAAAAGAATACCAAAATTGAATTTCTATAAATGAAAACTACAGTGACTGAGATGAAAAATACAATGGATGGGATTAGACATTGCAGAAGAAAAGATTTGAGGAAGAAACTATTATGATTATTTTTTGGACAGAATTGTATATTTCCTTGGTATACTCTTGCCTAGAGTACTGTTGATTTTATTATTATTCCAAGTATTTGGGAGAAAATTTAGTGGATAGGCATCATTAAAACTAGCTCAAAAATATTTTTTTTTATCTGGAAGATTTCTTGTCAAGGTATCTTGGGTTACACTTTTGTTGAGAGAAGACTGTAAAAAGTTAAAGAACGTTGATGCAGGGCACAGTGGTGCACGCCTGTAATCCCAACACTTTGGGAGGCCAAGGTGGGTGGATCACGAGGTCAGGAGATAGAGACCATCCTGGCTAACATGGTGAAACCCCATCTCTACTAAAAACACAAAAAATTAGCTGGGTGTGGTGGCATGTGGCTGTAGTCCCAGCTACTCGGGAGGCTGAGGCAGGACAATCGCTTGAACCTCGGAGGTGGAGGTTGCAGTAAGCCGAGATCGCACCACTGCACTCCAGCCTGAGTGACACAGTGAGACTCCATCTAAAAAAAAAAAAAAGTTGACAAAATTAAAATATTTTGTTATGGAATTGTATGTGGTGTTAAAGGTTTTGTTTGTGAAATGTATGTGTTAAAAATAATAAAATTTCAGAGTAATTACTTTTATGTTGTTTCATAGTGTATGATTTATTTTCCTAGTGAGTTGGTAAGCTTTGTGAGAGCACTGGTGTGTCTTTTTACATCTTTTGAACCTCCCTAATATACTTAGCATGGCACTTCCTATAGTGGGCAGCCCAAAGTGTTTGTAGTGTAAAAGAGAATCCTCCAACCCTGATGCACTGACTTTTAATCTGCTATTATTAATAATAAGGCAGCACTAGAAGTATCCCTCTGAACCAAATGTACATAAACAAAGACTGTTCCAGGGTTAGAAGTGGGAGTGGGGAGGGAGGTGGGAAAAAGCTCACTTTACCAAGAAGATTGTTAATCCTATTTTTAAACAAGACAATTCCGCAAGTTACTTCCTGGAGCCCTGTCTTTGTTGATAGCTAGTGCAGAATAGATCAGGTACATGTCGGGTTAAATAAAAAGAACATATAGATTCATATATTTGGGTACATTGGGGCAGGAGTTTTGAGAGCAAATTACAGAGTTAAACACATGTCTTAGGAAGCCTTTCCTTGCCCTTAGTAGAACCACACTGCATAGGGATAGAGTAGTCATTTTCCCATTTCTTGGTCAAAGAAACATAGTGTGATTTTAATTGGCAAAGTGTGGGGAAAAGAAAGATCAAACTGTTATTGTGTCTATATAGAAAGAAGTAGACATAAGAGACTCATTTTGTTCTGTATTTGAGATGCTGTTAATCTGTAACCCTACACCCAACCCTGTCCTTGCAAGAGACATGTACTGTGGTGACTCAAGGTTTAATGGATATGGGGCTGTGCAGGGTGTCCTTTGTTAAACAAATGCCTGAAGGCAGCTTGCTGGTTAAAACTCACCACCATTCTCTTAATCTCAAGTGCCCAGGGACACATACACTGCGGAAGGTTGCAGGGACCTCTGCCTAGGAAAGCTAGGTATTGTCCAAGGTTTCTCCCCATGTGATAGTCTGAAATATGGCCTTGTGGGAAGGGAAAGACCTGATCGTTCCCCAACCTGACACCCATGAAGGGTCTGTGCTGAGGAGGACTAGTATAAGAGGAAAGAAGGCCTCTTGGCATCTTCTGCCCGTCCCTGGGCAATGGAACATCTTGGTGTAAAACCCGATTGTATGTTCTATTTACTGAGAAAGGAGAAAACCGCCTTAGGGCTGAAGGTGGGATGTGCTAGCAGCAATGCTGCTCTTTATGCACTGAAAAGGTTTATGGAGATGTTTACATATGCATATCAAGGCACAGCACTTTTCCTTAAACTTATTCATGTCACAGAGATCTTTATTCATATGTCTTACTGCTGACCTCCCTACTATGATCCTATTATCCTGCCACTTCCCCTTCCCCCCCCAGATGGTAAAGATAATGATCAATAAATACTGAGGGAACTCAGAGACCGGTGCCGGCGCGGGTCCCCTGGGCCCACTTTTTCTTTCTCTATACTTTGTCTCAGTGTCTCATTTCTTTTCTCAAGTCTCTCATTCCACAGGTGTGGAGGGGCAGGCCACCCCTTCAACAAAGGGAAGTAAATAAGGAGGAAGGCTTCTGAAACCCCAAATTCCAATATATGTTGAAAAACTTTTGTAGGAAGAAATTTATAAACTTTACAAATTACTAATAGAATAGAGTCTCCACAGATTCAGGTCAAAGTGCAAAGAAGTTTCAGTAAATTATTTATTGGCAAGATAGAAAAAGCTATTTTCAAGCAACCTAAATGGAATTTTATAAACTGTCCTCCCTTTTGAGTATTGTCTCTAAGCTGAAATTGCTTGTGTGTTCTTTTTCTTGAGAGCAGTAACACTGTGCTTGGCCTCTATTGCTGCAAAAGGAAATAGGTTGAAGGCTTTTCACTCCATAAGTAAGAAATGTATTATTGGGGAGGTGATAAATAATACATTAAGGAAGAGATCTCAGATATTTAGAAAAGCCTTACTATTATTGATGCTTTATTATTGGTGCTAAATGGTATAAAAAAAGAAGAAAAAGTTGGAAAAACAAAAATTTCAGGATTTCCAGATCTTTCCTCCACATTTATTTTATTTTATTTTTTTGAGACAGAGTTTCACTATTGTCGCCCAGGCTGGAGTGCAATGGCACAATCTCGGCTCACTGCAACCTCTGCCTCCCAGGTTCAAGCAATTCTCCTGCCTCAGCCTCCTGAGTAGCTAGGATTACAGGCACCTGCCACCACGCCCAGCTAATTTTTGTATTTTTGGCAGAGATGGGGTTTCACCATGTTGGCCAGCCTAGCCTCAAACTCCTGACATCAGGTGATCTGCCCGCCTTGGCTTCTCAAAATGCTGGGATTACAGGTGTGAGCCACCGCACCCAGCCCAACATTTATTTTAATTACTAGAAAAAGAAACTCTGTATTACAGAAAAGGAACTGGGTGCAAGGTCCCTCAAAATCATGACCTACCTAATGCAGCATGGGCACAGAAAAAGAACAGTTTAATAAAGTTGAACCCCTTATTGATGAAGGTTAGAGTAAACACAGGGATTTACCAATTGGACTAAGATATTTTAACCATCTTATCAAAGCTAATTAAAACGGGGTTGTGATACTGAAAATATAGCGAGAGAATAAGAGGGAAAAACCTTACAGGATGTCGTTGAATACTCAACTGTGTTCTGGGAAAGATGCAATGAGCTCCAGGACATAGACAAGATTATGGCTCGGAGTGAAAAGGAGAGATAAGAATTCAGAGAATAATTTGCATCAGAAAAGCACTTGACAAAAGGATTAGATGGTACAAGCACCTAGCACCTTTTCTTCAGCTGAGAATATCATGGTACTATTATAACAGAGGGAAAAACTGTACTGAGGAAGAGGATCATTCTGTATTTTGTGTGCTTGGATTCGACACAGAAAATATTTATGATGAAATGCAATATGTAATCACAACTCTCCTCAGTTCAGATTTTGTTATTGAACCAAACAGAGGTCCACTCACCCGGCGTAATAAGACTAGGTGTCTAGGCCATATCTAAACCAAGGCTTGTAGCACGAGAAGGGAAAGCGTTTGTTTGTAGGGACCAAGCAAGGAGAATCAGGCAGATTATACTTACCACCCGAACTCTCAGATGGCTTGTAAGTAAGGGTTTTTACAGGTAGAGAGAGCCCAGTGGCCGGGAGTGGCAGGACTAGATTGCAGCTCCGACTCAGACAGACAGAGCAGCATGTAGAGGCTCACATCATGAATTTTAGCTCCAGAACAACCATAGGAATAAATCAGTAAACCCAAGAGGACCCACAGACCCACTGAAGGAAGCAGATTGCTCCTACAGGACCCAAGAGACACCCAAAATACTGTGCTGGTATCCATAGCTGAGAGATCCACAGACGGTTCACATCACAGAAAGCTGTGCAGACAACCCCCAGTACCAGTCCAGAGCCTGGTAGACTTGCTGGGTGGCTAGATCCAGAAGAGAGATAACAATCACTAAAGCTCGGCTCTCAGGAAGCCACATCCATAGAAAAAGGGGGAGAGTATTACAGCAAGAGAACACCCCATGGGACAAAAGAATCTGAACAGCCTTCAGCCCTAGCCCTTCCCTCTGACAGAGCCTACACAAATGAGAAAGAACCAAAAAAAAGTGTTGGTTTTCTGACAAAACAAGGCTCTTTAACAACCCCGCAAAAATCACACTAGCTCAGCAGCAATGGATCCAAACCAAGAAGAAATCCCTGATTTACCTTGAAAAAGAATTCAGGAGGTTAGTTATTAAGCTAATCAGGGAGGGACCAGAGAAAGACGAAGCCCAATACAAGGAAATCCAAAAAATGATACAAGAAGTGAAGGGAGAAATATTATTCAGTGAAATAGATAACGTAAATAAAAAACAATATATAAAAACTTGAGGAAACAGACACACTTATAGACATGCAAAATGCTCTGGAAAGTCTCAGCAATAGAATTGAACAAGTAGAAGACAGAAATTAAGAGCTCAAAGGCAAGGTCTTCGAATTAACTCAATCCAACAAAGAAAAAATAAGAAACTATGAACAAAGCCTCCAAGAGGTCTGGGATTATGTTAAATGACCAAATCTAAGAATAATTGGTGTTCCTGAGGAAGAAGAGAAATATAAAAGCTTGGAAAGCATATTTGGGGGAATAATTGAGGAAAACTTCCCTGGCCTTGCTAGAGACCTAGACATCCAAATACAAGAAGCACAAAGAACACCTGGGAAATTCATCGCAAAAAGATCATCGCATAGGCACATTGACATCAGGTTATCCAAAGTTGAGACAAAACAAAGAATCTAAACTGTGAGACAAAAGCACCAGGTAACCTATAAAGGAAAACCTATCAGATTAACAGCAGATTTTCAGTAGAAACCCTAGAAGCTAGAAAGGATTGGGGCCCATCTTCAGCCTCCTCAAACAAAACAATTCTCATCCAAGAATTTTGTTTCCAGCGAAACTAGGCATCGTGTATGAAAGATACAGGCTTTTTCAGATAAACAAATGCTGAGAGAATTCGTCACTACCAAGCCACCACTACAAGAACTGCTAAAAGGAGCTCTAAATCTTAAAACAAATACTGGAAACACATCAAAACAGAACCTCTTTAAGACATAAATCCCACAGGACCTATAAAACAAAAATACAGTTTAAAAAACAAAAACACAAAAACCAAAGTACACAGGCAACAAATAAAATGATGAATGGAATGCTACCTCATATCTCAATACTAACATTGAATGTAAATGGCCTAAATGCTCCACTTAAAAGATAAGAACTGCAGAATGAATAAGAATTTACTAACCAACTATCTGCTGCTTGAAGAGACTCAGCTAATAAGGACTCACATAAACTTAAGGTCAAGGGGTGGAAAAAGGCATTTCATGCAAGTGGACACCACAAGTGAGCAGGAGTAATTGGGGACTTCATTACTCCACTGACAGCACTGGACAGGCCATCAAGACTGAAAGTCAATGAAGAAAAAATGGATTTAAACTATACCTTGGAACAAATGGACTTAACAGATATATACAGAACATTCCATCCAACAACTGCAGAATACACATTCTATTCAACAGCACATGGAACTTTCTCCAAGATAGACCATATGATAGGCCACAAAATGAGCCTCAATAAATTTAAGAAAGTTGAAATTATATCAAGCACTCTCACAGACCACAGTGGAATAAAACTGGAAATCAACTCCAAAAGGAACCTTCAAAACCATGCAAATATATGGAAATTAAATAATCTGCACCTGAATGATCACTGGGTCAAAAACAAAATCAAGATGGAAATTTAACAATTCTTTGAACTGAAGGACAATAGTGACACAACCTATCAAAACTGCTGGGATACCACAAAGGCCACCTAAGGCTACTTTTCCTCCTAAGAGGAAAGTTCATAGCCCTAAATGCCTACATCAAAAAGACTGAAAGAGCACAAACTGACATTCTAAGGTCACATGTCAAGGAACTAGAGAAACAAGAACAAACCAAACCCAAACCCAGCAGAAGAAAGGAAATAACCAAGATCAGAGAAGAACTAAATGAAATTGAAACAAACAAAAAAATACAGAAGATAAATGAAAAAAATGCTGGTTCTTTGAAAAGATAGATCAAATTGATAGATCATTAGTAAGATTAACCAAGAAAAGAAGAGAGAAAATCCAAATAACCTAAATAAGAAACAAAATGGGAGCAGAAATATGAAAGACCATTCAAGGCTACTATGAACACCTTTATGCACATAAACTAGAAAACCTAGAAGAGATGGAAAAATTCCTGGAAAGATACAACCTTCCTGGCTTAAATCAGGAAGAATTAGATACCCTGAGCAGATCAATAACAAGCAGGAGATTGAAGTGGTAATTAAAAATTACCAACCAAAAAAGTCCAGAACCAGATGGATTCACAGCAGAATTCTACCAGACATTCAAAGAAGAATTGGTACCAATCCTATTGACACTATTCCACAAGATAGAGAAAGAAGGAACCCTCCCTAATTCAGTCTATGAAGCCAGCATTACTCTAATACCAATACCAGGAAAGGATACAACCAAAAAAAGAAAACTACAGACTGATATCCCTGATGAATGTAAATGCTAAAATTCCTAACAAAATACTAGCTAACCGAATCCAACAACATATCAAAAAGACAATCCACCACGATCAGGTGGGTTTCATACCAGGAATGCAGGGATGGTTTAACATATGCAAGTCAATAAATGTGATACACCACATAAACAGAATTAAAAACAAAGATCACATTATCATCTCAATAGATACAGAAAAAGCATTTGACAAAATCCAGCATTTCTTTATGATTAAAACTCTCAGCAAAATCGGCATACAAGAGACATACCTCAATGTAATAAAAGCCATCTATGACAAACTCACAGCTAACATAATACTGAATGCGAAAAAGTTGAAAGCATTCCCTCTGAGAAATGAAACAAGACAAGGATGCCCGCTGTCACCACTCCTCTTCAACACAGTACTGGAAGTCCTAGCCAGAGCAGTCAGACAAGAGAAAGAAATAAAGGGTATCCAAATTGGTAAAGAGGAAGTCAAATTGTCACTGTTTGCTGGTGATATGATTATTTACCTCAAAAACCCTAAAGACTCCTCTAGAAAGCTCCTAGAACTGATAAAAGAATTCGGCAAAGTTTCAAGATACAAAATGAATGTACACAAATCAGTAGCTCTTCTAAACACCAACAGCAACCAAGCAGATAATCAAATCAAGAATGCAACCCCTTTTACAATACAAAAAAATGAAGTACTTAGGAATATACCTAGCCAAGGAGGTGAAAGACCTCTACAAGAAAAGCTACAAAACACTGCTGAAAGACATCATAGATGACACAAACAAATGGAAACACATCCCATGCTCATGGATGGGTAGAATCAATATTGTGAAAATGACCATACTGCCAAAAGCAATCTACAAATTCAACACAATCCCCATCAAAAAACCACCATCATTCTTCACAGAAAGAAAACAATTCTAAAATTCATATTGAACTGAAAAAGAGCCCACATAGCTAAAGCAAGACTAAGCAAAAAGAACAAATCCTGAGGCATCATATTACCAGACTTCAAACTATACTTTAAGGCCATAGTCACCAAACAGCATGGTACTGGTATAATAATAGGCACACAGGGCCGGGCGAGGTGGCTCAAGCCTGTAATCCCAGCACTTTGGGAGGCCGAGACGGGCGGATCACGAGGTCAGGAGATCGAGACCATCCTGGCTAACACAGTGAAACCCCGTCTCTACTAAAAATACAAAAAAAAAACTTAGCCGGGCGAGGTGGCAGGCGCCTGTAGTCCCAGCTACTCGGGAGGCTGAGGCAGGAGAATGGCGTGAACCCGGGAGGCGGAGCTTGCAGTGAGCTGAGATCCGGCCACTGCACTCCAGCCTGGGTGACAGAGCGAGACTCCGTCTCAAAAAAAAAAAAAAAAAAAAAAAAAAAAAAAAATAATAATAATAATAATAATAGGCACACAGACCAATGCAACAGAATAGAGAACTCAGAAATAAACCCAAACACTTACAGCCAACTGATCTTCAAGAAAGCAAACAAAAACACAAAGTGGGGAAAGGACACCCTTTTCAACAAATAGTGCTGGGATAATTGGCTAGTCACATGTAGGAGAATGAAACTGCATCCTCATCTCTCACCTTACACAAAAATCAACTCAAGATGGATTAAAGACTTAAATCTAAGGCCTGAAACTAAAAATTCTAGAAGATAACATTAGAAAAACCCTTCTAGACATTGGCTTAGGCAAGGATTTCATGACCGAGAACCCAAAAGAGAATGCAATAAAAACAAAGATAAATAGCTGGGACTTAATTAAACTAAAGAGCTTTTGCACAGCAAAAGGATCAGTCAGCAGAGTAAACAGACAACCCACAGAGTGGGAGAAAATCTTCACAATCTATACATCTGACAAAGGACTAATATCCACAATTTACAACGAACTCAAACAAATCAGTAAGAAAAAAACAATCCCATCAAAAATTGGGCTAAGGACATGACTGGACAATTCTCATAAGAAGATATATAAATGGCCAATGAACATATGAAAAAATGCTCAATATCACTAATGATCAGGGAAATGCAAATCAAAACCACCTTACTCCTGCAAGAATAATCAAAAAATCAAAAAAAAGTAGATGTTGGTGTGGATGTGGTCATCAGGTTACACTTCTACACTGCTGGTGAGAATGTAAACTGGCACAATCACTATGGAAAACAGTGTGGAGACTCCTTAAAGAACTAAAAGTAAAACTACCATCTGATCCAGCAGTCCCACTACTGGATATCTACCCAGAGGAAAAGAAGTCATTGTACGAAAAAGACACTTGCACAGGCATGCTTATAGCAGCACAATTTGCAATTGCAAAATCAAGGAACCAACCCAAATACCCATCAATCAACAAGTGGATAAAGAAACTGTGGAATATATATATATATATATATATATACACACACATGATGGAACACCGCTCGGTCATAAAAAGGAATGAATTAACGGCATTCACAGTGACTTGGATGAGATTGGAGACTATTATTCTAAGTGAAGTAACTCAGGAACGGAAAACCAAACATCATAGGCTCCCACTGATATGTGAGAGCTAAGCTATGAGGACGCAAAGGCATAAGAGTGATACAATGGATTTTGGGGACTTGGGGGGAAGGTTGGGATGGGGGTGAGGGATAAAAGACTACAAATGGGATGCAGTGTATACTACTCAAGTGGTGGGTGCACCAAAATCTCACAAATCACAACTAAAGAAGTTATGCAACCAAACACCACCTGTACATCCATAACCTATGGAAAAATTTAAAAAATAAATTAATTAAAATAAAGGTGGGGAGGCAAAGGTTATAGGCAAAGTCATAAATTGATACATGGGACCTACATATTGGTCTGACCTAAAAAGGCAAGACATCTAGAAGCAGGGGGGCTGCAGGTTATAGGTGGATTTAAAGATTCTTTGATTTCTGATTGGTTAAGGAAGTGAAGCTTTATCTAAAAATTTGGGATCTGCAAAAAAGAATGTTAGTTCTGGCTCATGGGCATGACCTTCTCCAGGCCCCTGAGAAATGTACAATGGTCAGAGTTTAGTCTTGAGCTTCCGCTTATCTGAAGTCCACGTTCCAGCAGATCTGTTTGGTGTGGGGGTCCAGGTTTTTGAGAAACAACTCAGAGACATATGTTCAGATTTTGTCTTTGGTTCTTATAGAAAAGAAGACATCTATTTTAACCTTTTTGGCTATTGTTTTAAGCTATTATTATGTTGTTGTTTTTAAGTTGCTCGTTTGCTTTATTTTTTCCCCCGAGACGTAGTTTCATCCTTGTTGCTCAGGCTGGAGTGCAATGGCATGATCTCGGCTCACTGCAACCACCGCCTCCCTGGTTCAAGCCATTCTCCTACCTCAGCCTCCCAAATTGCTGGGATTATAGGCACCTGTCACCACACTAGGCTAATTTTTGTATTTTTAGTAGAGACAGGGTTTCAACATGTTGGCCAGTCTGGTCTCAAACTCCTGACCTCAGGTGATCCGCCCACCTAGGTCTCCCAAAGTGCTGAGATTACAGGCTTGAGCCACCTCACCTGCCTGCTTATTTGCTTTTTAAGGCTACTTAGGTAGGTGCCTGGAATTGTTTTAACGAACCCAAGATTTTTCTTTTTTCTTTTTTTTTTTTTTTTAATTTTTGTGCTTGAGAAGGGCCCACAGGCCCCTACAAGCAGTCCCTGCTCTATCTCAATTTGACTGGTTTCTTAAATCCAGAACTGCAGTGGAACTCCAGAGGACATATAACACCTTTATAACCTTGATTTGTAAAGAAAACATAGAACTAGAAGAATAGATCTGAGAAACAAACAAGGAGAGCTTTGTGATTGCCACAGCCTATGACCTTGAAAGAGTTTCCAGGCTGCAGGGCAGGGAGAGGTTGCACAGGCAGAGCCCAGCAGACTGCCTGAGTAGAGGAGACTGAGCTTCTGAGCTGAGCTTCTGGAGAGACAGGGCTGCCCAGAGTTCGTAAGAGAAAGTTCCGGAGGGGAGCAAGCTGCACAGAGGGGATTGCGGAAGGTGCCATGAACAGTCAGCAAAGTACTAATGAGCAAGCGTTGAGGAAACTACCTATACATGGTCCACTTGAGGATGAACCTCAAAATAATTATGCTGAATTAAAGAAGATGGATTTTTTTTTTTAAAGTGCATAACTGTATACTCCCATTTATGCCATTTATATAAGATTTTAGAAAAAGCAACAAATCCATAGTGCTACAAAGCTGATCAGTGATTGAAGGGGGTGGGGGTTGGAGGGTGACAGGAAGGGAGGAGCATGAGGGAAAGACTGCACTTGAATACAAATACATTTTTGGGAGTGATGAATATGTTCATTATCTTGATTAAGGAGATATGGTTCACAGATTTTTACCTATGTCAAAACTTACTACATTGTATACTTTAAGTACATGTAGTTTGTCAGTTATACTCCAGTAAAGCACTTTTTTAAGACTGCATTTAAAAATAATATATGCTGAGCATTCCAAATCCAAAATCTGAAATGCTCCAAAACATGAAACAAGGAAATGCTCATTGGAGTAATTTGGATTTCAGATCTCCAGATTAGGGATGCTCAACTAGTATGTCTTCTCCAAATATTACAAAAAAAAAAAAAATCTGAAATTTGAAACAATTCTGGTCCCAAGCATTTTAGATAAGGGATACTCATCCTGTACAAATAAAAAACAGAGCTCGGGCGTGGTGGCTCATGCCTGTAATCCCAGTACTTTGGGAGGCTGGGGCTGGTGGATCACGAGGTGAGGAGTTTGAGACTGGCCTGACCAACATGTGAAACCCCGTCTCTACTTAAAAAAAAAAGAAAAAAATACAGGGTAGGCTGGGCATGGTGGCTCATGCCTGTAATCCCAGCACTTTGGAAGGCCAAGGTGGGTGGATCACCTGAGGTGTGGAGTTCAAGACCAGCCTGGCCAACATGGTGAAACCCCGTCTCTACTGAAAATACAAAAAAATTAGCTGGGCATGGTGGCACGTGCCTGTAGTCCCAGCTACTCGGGAGACTGAGGCCGGAGAATCGCTTGAACCCAGGAGGCGGAGGCTGCAGTGGGATGAGATCGTGCCACTGTACGCCAGCCTGGGCAACAGAGCGAGACTCTGTCTCAAACAAAACAAAACAAAACAAAACAAAACAAAACACAGAGTAGCCTCCCTCGCAGGGTTGTTCTGAGAAAGTGAATGGAGGGGAGCAAGCCCAGATAACCTCTTTGCAACTCTTTCCCAGTTCAGACTATCTTTACCAAGATTCTTGATGTTCTAAGGTGTTTTTCAGTTTTATAGATGTGTTGCTAGGATCTATGTGGTCAATTAATGCTCTTGATATAACTTTATGCAATTATGTATTTTAGGACTCATGAATCAAGCAAGCAAACGTGAAAAATGGATTAAGGCTGATGCCCCAAAAGGCACTGTAAGTTTTAGAAGGCAAAGCTGGTTTCAGTCCCTGAAACTGCAGGACTAAGACTGATTTGATTTGGATTTATGATTTTTAACAATGATTCGCAGATCTGTGACTACAAAAATGTAAATCCCACCGTTCATATAAAGGTTGAAAACAACAAATTGAGAATGAATACTGGTGAACTGTTTTGGGAGGCTTTTTCAAAATGTGTACTTTGCTATTGTTTTCATTTTCTACTGCTGTATAACAAATTACCACAAATTTAGCAGCATAAAATAATACTCATTTACAGCTCACAGTTGTGTAGGCCAAGAGCCCAGTATGTCTAGGTTCTCTGCTCAGGGAATCACATGGCTAGAATCAAGATTTTGGCCAGGCTGAGTTCTCATCTAGAGTCTCTGGGAAGAAATCTACTTCCAACTTCATTCAGATTATTGGGAAAATCCGGTTCCTTGTGACTGGATGACTGAGGTCTCCATTTTCTTGCTGGCTGTCAGCCAGCAATCACTCTAAGCTTCTAGAGGCCACCCACAGGCCTTCTCATGTTGCCCCTCCATCTTCAAGCCAGCAGTGATGCACTGAGTTCTTCTCATGCTTTGAATATCTGACTTCTTCTGCAACCAGCTGGAAGAATATATACTTTTAAAGGGCTCACTCGATTAGGTCAGGCCCACCCAGGATAACATTTGTTTTGCCATATAATGTAACATTCATAGGAGTGATGGCCCATCGCATTCAGTTTCCACTCCCACTCAAGGGAAGGAGATTATACAAAGGCATCCATCATGTGGGGGCAATTAGCTTAGAATTCTTTATAATGTAGCTCTCACATGACAGGTTTTCTACTTAGTACCTCTTATGGCATCAATGTAAATTTAAGCTGTAAATAAAAAACACGTATGTGAAGCAGTTGCTACTGATTGTTAATATCTTTTGTGTAATTTAAGATATAGCTCATTAGGAGGAAAGAAACAGCTATTTTATAGCTTGATGTATGAAGACAGATTTTTATAAAGGTATACTGTATAAAGATATTTTATGAATTTAATTTCTTTCAAATATCTCTATTCCTGGAATATTTAAATTACATAATACTGGCCAGGCACAGTGGCTCATGACTGTAATCCCAGCACTCTGGGAGGCCAAGGTGGATGGATCACTTGAGGTCAGGAGTTCGAGACCAGCCTGGCCAACATGGTGAAACCCCCATCTCTACTAGAAATACAAAAAAAAATTAGCTGGGTATGGTGGTTCATCCCTGTAATGCCAGCTATTCGGGAGGCGGAGGCAGGAGAATTGCTTGAACCTGGGAGGCAGAGGTTGCAGTGAGCCGAGATCACACCACTGCACTCCAGCCTGGGCAACAGAGTGAGACTCCGTCTCGATAAAATTAATTAAAATAAATAAATAAGTTATATAATACTATAACTATAAGACCAGACCTATCTTTTGGTGATGTAGTTTGGATATCTGTCCCCCAAAATCTCATGATGAAATGTAATCCCCAGTGTTGGAGGTGGGGCCTGATTGGATCATGTGAGCAGATTTCTCACTGATTGTTACCACCACCTTCTTGGTTCTATCCTCATGATAGTGAGTTCTCACAAGATCTGACTGTTTAAAGGTGTGGGCATCTTCCCCCTCTCTTGCTTCTGCTCTTGCCATGTGATGTACCTGCTCCCACTTTGCCTTCTGCCATGAGGAAAAGCTCCCTAAGGCCTCCCCAGAAGCCAAGCAGGTGCCCATGCAATGCTTTCACAGCCTGCAGAATCAATTAAACCTTGTGAGCCAATTAAACCTCTTTTCTTTATAAATCACCCAGTCTCAGGTATTCCTTATAGCAAAACAAGAATGGCCTAAATCGCTTGGATTATATTTTTTATGATTAAGATGAGTCCATTTTTTTTTCTTTTTTGGGACAGGGTCTTGCTCTGCCACTCAGGCTGGAGTACAGTGGCACAATCTTGGCTCACTGCAACCTCTGCCTCTCAGATTCAAGCAATTCCCATGCCTCAGCCACCAGAGTAGCTAGCATTACAGGTGCACGCCACCATGCCCAGCTAATTTTTGTATTTTTACTAGAGATGGGTTTTACCATGTTGGCCAGGCTGGTCTTGAACTCCTGGCCTCATGTGATCTGCCTGCCTCGGCCTCCCAAAGTGCTGGGATTACAGGTGTGAGTCACTGCACTGGGCCAGGAGAAGTCCATTCTTAAACATTTAATTTTTAACAAACCTTTCCAAATATTATTTATGATTATCTTTTTCTTTCTTTCTGAGGTCTCACTCTGTTGCCCAGGCTGGAGTGCAGTGGCATGATCATAGCTCACTGAAGCCTTAAACTCCTGGCCTCAGGCATTCTCCTGCCTCAGCCTCCTGAGTTGCTGGAATTACAGACAGGCACCACCATGCCTGCTCTAATTTTTTAATTTTTTATAGAGGTGGGTCTTACAAATTCATCAGGTCTCGAACTCCTGGCCTCAAGTTGTCCTTCTGCCTTGGCCTCCCAAAGTGCTGCGATTATAGGCATGAACCACTGTGCCCAGCCTCCTTTTCATTAATATGCCATTTCTTTAGAGTTCTGTTTTTAACTTCTTATTTATGAAACAAAAGTCAGCTTTGTAGGGTATCTCAAAGTCTCCTTTTAGTTCACCCTTCATGAAATGAGAATGTATACAAGTCTGAAAGATACTCACACATTGGTATATTTGGTATGGTTGGGGTGTGTTATACTATTAAGTAGAGGAAACTGTGTGGCAGTGAGGCAATTTTTATAATCTTTTTTCACCTTCATGCAATTACATAAACATTTTC
This sequence comes from Macaca nemestrina, assembly GCF_043159975.1. Classification (NCBI taxonomy): domain Eukaryota; kingdom Metazoa; phylum Chordata; class Mammalia; order Primates; family Cercopithecidae; genus Macaca; species Macaca nemestrina. The sequence goes on along the minus strand of NC_092128.1, from coordinate 56,380,844 downwards.
ATGACTAAAAATAAATTAGCCAATCACAGCCAGAAAAGTCATAAGCATAATAGCAGTCAACTATATTTAAACTATTAATGGAATTGTACATATTTGGATCACATTGTTAAGTCCCAGACAAAAAGAAAAAGCTGAAATATTTTACTCTCTTGGACACAGACCTATGAATATGAAATGTTTAAGGGCTAAAGACCTAACTAATATCTTTGATATTTTGAGTACTTTGCACTGAGAACTTAAAAGATTTCTCTACCTGTATACCTTACTTCTTGGTTCCTTTCATAGCTCACTTTTTCTACTCCTTTTTTTCATTTATGTAGCTGTAAAATTTGTCTCCCTGGAATGAATGAATGTGTCTTCTGTTCTTGTTTAAGAGAGGATGTTACTCAAAGAGCTTTGGAGCAAGCTCTGAATGTAAAGCAACCTGCTAGGTTTCTGGAGAATACGTAACAGGGTGTGTTTCTTACCGGGGTCTTCCCAGGGCAGGTGTCATTCCTTTAGAAAGCAATTGCCTCTTTTATAAGTTCCTCCAGTTGTGTGCATGGGCACTTAGGAATCAGATTTTTGAAAACATCTTTAATGCAGCTGCCAGAAATTTCCAAATTTAGGTTAAAACCGTACTCTTATGTCATCTTATGTCTCTTGGCTATGGTTCTAAAACTTCCCATTGAAATGATTCTGTTGCCTGTGTGCCCACTCCTAAGAACCTTTCCACAGCTAAGTAATATTACCTTATTTCAAAAACTTTGCAAATCAACCTCAGTGGGGGAGAATTACTAAAAGCATTTAGCTAATACAGGGTAACCTATAATAATACTTTGTACAATCTTTTTAAAACTTTTCAAAGTAACGATGCTTTAAGTTTTTAATCCTTGTTTGAAACTTGTGGAATACAAAAAGAGAACTCCACGTGAGAGATAAGTAATTGAGGAAATAGGTTAAAAGGCTGATCTGATATTGCTGACATAGCTTGTTTGCAGCAGTCAGAACAGAGTTGTGCTTTCTCTTGGACTGTGTCAACATCAGTGTTACATAATATCAAATAATGGTAAAAACCCACAGATGTGCTGGCTTCAGCAGCACATATACTAAAACCCACAGATTAAAGCTTATTAAAAACTAATATGTAGATATGCAATTAATAACCCATACTTCCTAGCATAAAATTGAGGGAGCATCATTTTTGGCATAGCATAGTTTAAGAATTCCTCCATTGTGCAAATTTGATTAAAGAAATATCTTTCTGAGACATTGCAGGGACATTCTTTCTATTCAGATAGTTCTAGTTTCTATTTAATTTGCCCCTGACTAAGTCAAATGTTGAGATAAGTCCAGAGTTAATTGGTGGCATTTAGTTCTCTTTTGTTGTTAAATGTCTGGAAAGCCACATTTCCTTTGAAAATATTAATATATGTCTGTATTCTTTATAAAACTTTATAAAGCACCACAGATCCTTAAAGTTATGGCCCTGGCTCAAACTCTTAGTTTGACATATGGCCATCTCTGCTTTCTTTTTCCTTTCTAGAGAAAAATTTCTTAATTTCTTATAAAAAAAAATCTCATCTCTCAGGGTTGTTTCATATAACTTTACATTTTATAATCTCATCAAAAAACTATTGGTTTGATTAAATTTAGGCAGAAATTTTATGTAGTCAGTACTTGATTTGGCTTCTTTTTTTTGTTTGTTTTTTGTTTTGTTTTTGAGACAGAGTCTTGCTCTTTCGCCCAGGCTGGAGTGTAGTGGCGTGATCTAGGCTCACTGCAACTTCCGCCTCTCAGGTTCAAGCGAGTCCTCTGCCTCAGCCTCCCGAGTAGCTGGGATTACAGGCGCTCACCACCACAGCCAGCTAATTTTTGTAGTTTTAGTGGAGATGGAGTTTTACCATGTTGGCCAGGCTGGTCTCGAACTCCTGACCTTATGATCCACCTGCCTCGGCCTCCCAAAGTGCTAGGATTACAGGCATGAGCCACTGCTCCCGGCCTGGCTTCTTTTTTAAATCATGATTATTTAGACAGAAGAACTACTGATGTATTTGGAAATATTTGTAGTTGGAATAAGAATCAGAAGATGGTTTGTTGCTTGTTTACATTGTTATTGAGATTCAGCTAGTGAACATACTTGCAACAAATGGAGAAAACTTGTCAAGTTCTTGATTTGTTGTTTTTCCTGCTTGAGGCTGAAGGTCACGCTGCTTGCTCTTCACTGCTGTATGTTGACTTTTCCACTGTTAATTCTGAGGCTCCTTTAGATGGTGTTACATTGTCAAGCTCTGTAAGAGGGTCTCCTTCCCTATCATAGCCAAACCAACGTGGAGGGTCATTAGAGTTGTATTCCTGCTGCTGAACTTTAGATGACATTCTCTGAGCTGCCTTCCTGTAATAACAGTGCTTAGCATTAGCTAGTTGCAGAAGTAATCCCTAGTGCAGAATTTTCAAACTCAACCAAATTTGGAGTTAGAGAATTCACTGTCACAATTTGAATTCACATCAGACCTCTCTTGCCTTGCTGAGAGTGAGGAGATGGGTAAATGTACAAATAAAGAGGGTCCCAAAGCCTCAGTAGCTCTGATTCAACCACTTCAGAAATTAACAGATACAGTGAATGGGTAAGGAAACTACACATGGCCATGGAAGAGGAACACTGAGGCCTCTATTTATTTACACTGCTTTGAGTAAGCCCCTTCCTTGGTATTTCTAGTTTCTCTGATGAGGGAGTAACCTAACCACCCTACCTGTGAAGGCTGACCATGCACCAGGCCAGGAGCTCTTAACCCAGAGTTCACAGATCCCTTTTGACTACATGGATGAACTTCAGGGAGGTCCATGTACTCCCTGAAAGTTCATGCAGTTTTGTCTATAATACACATTTTTATGAGGTTTGTGACTCAAAGGTGTCCATGACCAAAGTGATTAAAAAATACTGTTATAGTCTTTCTTAGGAGGAAATAAAGTAAAGAAGGCATCAGAAAAAAAGTATGTCTAACTTGAAAACAAAGCCATTGTGAGGACAGAAGGAAGAATTTCCTTTCCTAGAAAGTTGGTTTGAATCACGAGATTAGTACTAAAAAGGAGATGAGCAACTGACCACTTCTGTAGGATTAGAAATTAGTAACTGTGATGTTTACCCATGAAGGCACTACCTTCTCCACTCTTGCTGTATGTTACATTGAGTTATTAATTGCAAAAGTCTGGAAACTGAGTCATTGATATGGAGCTGGCATTACCATACACTTTGAGTTAAGTTTGTGCTGAATGGCGATATGAGTTCAGGTAAGGCAATGAAATAGGAAGAAAAAACCCCAACAACACAGAGATAGCAGTTTAAATTGCTGTTACAGTTAAGTTGAACTTTAGATGTATTAAAATAATTGTAACCAAACTCAACAGGGAGATAACCAAAGCATTGCTAATTCTGCCTCTAAGCACATTGCTTTTTAACTGATATATCTGCTCTCACACAAAACTTCTACATACTTTAAAGAACAAATTGAGTAAAAGCAATGATCATATACTAATTTCTAGTTTGAAGCCACCAATCCCTATGGACTAAAACTTGGCAAACAAGTTTATTCTCTTCAGAGAAATATTTATTCTCAGTTTTGAAAATGATAAGTTTATTGTCAAAGATAATGTTTTGCATTCTGTTAATTTTTTTATCTTTTTTAAAGGTGCTATCCTGCATTTTAAACCTCTTATGTAATCTTTATATATCCTCATCGTAGAACATTACTATGCAAAAGTAATGGGTTTATATCTTTTGCTTCTCCCATATTATTCTCCTAATGATATTTCTCCCTTTTCAATTCTATAAAGGTGAACTTATCGTATCTTTCAACACACTGTCTGAACATTTCTCCCCCTAAGACTTACTGAAACGTAATACCAAATGTTGAGGCATATAACATTGGCACCATCAGTTTCATGTGAGTAAACAGTGTCCTAAACAGCAAGGCTCCATTGTTACCCTTCACCCACCTCTACCAGCCTAAACATTATCCATTTTTCAAAACTCCAAACCAATCCAGCCTCCTTGGAAATGGCTCAAACCCAATCATCTCCTCCTCTAAATATCTACAGGAAGTTGATCATAGAATTAATTTCTTTCTATTACATAGCTTCATGGCATTAACTATTTATAATTTTAAACTTTGTCATTTTCCTTTTATTTAAGAAGGCAGTAAGTTACTTAAGAGTTTATTACATTTCTTTGCAACTTTCTGAAACTTATCATGAATAGCTCAAACGAGAGATTTCAGCAGCTTACACCAAGAAGGGAAGTCCTTTAACCCTCTTGGCTTTTGCTGGTTTGCTGGTCTAGAAGGGCATTCTTATGTTCCTATTTCCAACACCCTCCTGCCTCCTGCCTCCCAAACACCAGAGTTCTGGACACACCCTGCAGTTCTCAGTTGTTCATAATCATTCAATGCCACTGATGTTTACTATAGTACAAGAGTAGCACAGTTAGAGGCAACAATGATCTTGACCTGCAGGAAAAGGAAATGCTTGTTTTAGGGAGTAAAAGATTTGCAAATCCTGATTCACTAAGTTACATCTTACCTTTAATGTCAGAAGAGCAACAGTTCTGAGGGTTCTAGATAACTGGTAAGAGGATAAGTACTACTAATGATAAGTCTGGGAATGTGTAAATATTGAGTGCTATGGTTGCTTAGTCAGCTACAAGCCAGGGTAAATTAGATGGTAATTGTGATATAAAACAATTAGCAAGTAGTGGGGGTTTGAAAAAATAAGAAAAAGAAAGGTGAGAATGTTGACTCCTTAATATAAGAAAAACAGCAAGTGAACAGGGAGACAACTCCTTTAATGCAGTGTGATGGGACAGAATCGAAATGAGCTGCATGTTGAACCCCAGCCATGGGTGAAGTGCCCACTGGTATACACATTTCTTTAATGTACTCATTCCTTAATCCCCGTCCCCCTTACCCCAGCTCTGCTCTCCAGTCCACCCACAGACAGCTTTAGTGAAACCAAACATCAGTGGGTCCCCTGACTATTGGAAGTGATCCTTACTGACTGGAGGGGAGCAAAGGATAAGATCTCAGACGCACTCTCCTTCCAGACTCAAGTTCTGGGAGGTTAAGGCTTCCTCCACCTGGTGTGTCTTTAGGGCTTGTTTTAGTCTTAAGTGCTTTCACAACAAGGGTGGTCTTAGGGAAAAACAGAAAATATGAATCTGTCCTGGAGCAAATCTAGGATTATTTTTAGAGAGCTATGGATACTAGTGTAGACTATTCCCTATTCCACTTCTTGCCTGCCCTTCAGAAAAGCCTTAGCCATGACTAGCTGTCCTCATCACCTTTGGCATCCTCACATGGACTGACTATCCTAAGACCCAGGACCTTGCCAAGAGAAGAGATCGGCAAGTGACTGCCAGAAGGTTTTTCTGAGTTCTTTATCATAGCATCCTATGTAGCTGTGTGTTTGCACAAATGTACCTTTAAAAAAAAAAAAATAGATTCAGGGTGTACATGTGCAGGTTTGTTATGTAGGTGTATTACATAATGCTGGGGTTTGGGCTGGTATTGAACCCATCAGCCAAATAGTGAATATGATGCCCAGTAGGTACTTTGTTAACCCTCACCATCCTCCCTGCCTCCCCACATTTGGAGTTCCCGGTGTTTATTGTTTCCATCTTTATGTCCAAATGGTTAGCTCCCACTTTTAAGTGAGAACATGCAGTATTTGGTTTTCTGTTTCTGTGTTAATTCACTTAGGATAACGGCCTCCAGCTGCATCCATGTTGCTGCAAAGGACGTGATTTCATTATTTTTTATGACTGTGTAGCATCCCATGGTCTGAATGTACCACATTTTCTTTATCCAGTCCACCGCTGACAGGCACTTAGGTTGATCCAATGACTTTGCTGTTGTGAATGATGCCACAATAAACATACAAGTGCAGGTGTCTTTTTGATAGAATTATTTATTTTCCTTTGGGTAGATACCCAGTAGTGGGATTACTGGGTTAAATGGTAATTCTATTTTAGTTCTTTGAGAAGTTTGTATACTGCTTTCCATTTTCGCTGACCTAATTTACATTCCCACCACAGTGTATAAGCATTCCCTTTTTTCCATGTCCTCACCAGTATCTGTTATTTTTTGACTTTCTAATAATAGCCATTCTGATTAGTGTGAGATGATACTTCATTGTGAGTAATTTTGCATTTCTCTGATGATTAGTGATGTTGAGCATTTTTTCATATGTTTGTTGGCCACTTATATGTCTTCTTTTGAGAGGTGTCCATTCATGTCTTTTGCCCACTTTTTAACGGGGTTGTTTGGTTTTTGCTTGTTGATTTAAGTTCTAGATTCTGGATAGTAGACCTTTGTCGGATGCATAATCTGCGAATATTTTTCTCCCATTATGTTTACTCTGTTGACTGTTTCTTTTGCTGTGCAGAAGCTCTTACACATGTATTTTGAATGGTATCAGGAACGTTAAAAATGTAGAAACTACATTTCTGTGAGAAACCTCTCTCTCTCTCTCTCTTCCCCCCACCCCTCCCCTTTCTGTCTTAATAGCTTGATGCTGTAGTATGATCAGCACATAGGAGCTAGGAAATATTGAAAAGAAAATGTATTCTTAGGAACCACTGTGTGTTCTAAATTTCATAGAGCACATATGGAATCCTTTGACTGCATTCCATTCTGCTTTGGCCTAAGTGACTGTGAGACCCTGTATGAAATGATTTGGGAATTGAACCAATCTGCTGCAGTGGTTAGTCATCATTACTTATTTAACCTGGTGAGAGAGGTTTCTTTGGATCAGTATAGAACAGTGATTCTCAAACATGATATGTCACAGTTGTAATGTTTCACATTAGGTGGTTAATAACAACACTGTACTGAAGTTTGTTAGTGATTTTTGTTTCTTATAAATTAAAAGGGATTCAGGGTTAGCCCTGTAGTAACATTGTGTGCCCTAGCTCACATTTCCTTCTAATCTCTTGAGTAGGCAAAAAAAGGGAATGTTGGAGCCACCACCAAGGATTGCTCATAATCCATAGCCTGTCTTATAAATGTGCATCAGACATAAATTGGGCACAGCAGAGCACGTGTCTCCCCTTACTGACCACATCCCTTGAATGTCAGAGCTTTCAAAAAGCTTGAGAATGTAATCTAAAGGCAAAAAGCAGCACAGTATGACCTAGGTACAAAGTAGGGCTCTCTTTATTTGTGTGGCTGTGGGCACGTTATTTAACCTGTTTAAACTAGTTTCCTTATCCATTTTGATGATAAAGTGTATTTGTGAGGATTCTATAATATCTGTAAAATAGGATTTAGCACAGTACGTGGCAAATAATTGTTAAATAACATTATTTGTTCATACCGATAATAAAAGTCAACAGTTCCACATCAGAAAGGCTTGAACCTTTCCATGAGCTGGAGAGGAGAACTCTGATAAGAGTTTTATGTTTTAGCAACACAGATCTCCTAGAATGCCTGAGAGTAGGAATTGCTCGAGTTTACGCTTCTAGCAACTGCTAAGAAGGCCCTCCAGGAATCTTCATACTGTGATCTGGGGCTCTGAAGGCCACTAAGACTTACTCTACTCGTTCTCTAGAATTGAAGGTTTTGGGCTCCAGATGCAAATACACCAGAAAGTTTCCTTTACTTTTTTCAAAAATTTATTTCCAACTTTTATTTTAGGTTCAGGAGTACATGTACAAGATGTACAGGTTTGTGACATAGGTAAACATGTGCCATGGTGGTTTGCTGCACAGATCATTCCATCACCAAGTATTAAGCCCGGTATCCATTAGTTATTCTTCCTAATTCTCTCCCTTTTCCCACCCTCCACCCTCCAACAGGCCCCAGTGTGTCTTGTTCCCATCCATGTGTTCTCATCATTTAGCTCCCACTTATAAGTGCGAACATGCATTATTTGGTTTTCTGTTCTTGAATTAGCCTTTTCGCTAACTATACAATTCTTCAGGTTCTCTGTGGTTCAGGCCCTCCTGGGTTGTGGGGGCCATTGTGAAGGTCTTTCTTCCTCTCTCTCACTCCTTCTACCTTGTTGCCTTTCCCCACAGAGGGCCATAAATTGAATGGCTGGCTGTCACAGCTGCTTCAAACAGCTTGTCATGTTTTCTGATCATAGTTGTTACTTATTCCTCCCTGAAATAAAGGAGCCTTTATCTTGCATCCACATGGCGCTTCTGGGGTCACTTCCTGGAAACACTTCAGACTCTGGGGTTGGTAGAATGCCAGACATATCTTCTGTGGGAAACTCTCCTGCAAAAGAGCTACAGCCAATTTGCTCATTGACCAAAAGTTTGCTACTCCTCTGGTTCAGAAAGGGTGAGCTGAGCAGACCTCTTTGATTTGCAAAGCTGGCGCAGTAATTTCAAATTCCACTGAGTATGAGGGAATTTATGTATAAAACAGCCTCTTCTGACAGCTGTAATTGGATCTTAAGGGCTGCACCATACATTGTTTTCATGTTCAAAATGGAATCAAGCATGTGGAGAGCATTGCTTTGTGATTCAAAGTCACTGAGCTTCTTCCCAAGCCAGAAAAATCTCTCTTATCCCACCTGCCAAAGGTTCTGTTTCACCCAGACAAGACAAAGCCTCTGCAGTTGAGGGAGCCACACTGGCCCTGATTAGAGTGAGCATAGGTAAGGAATTAGAGATCATCAAGGGCTTGAGTTTTGAAGGGTCTACATACACTGTGCATTTCCAACTCCACCAAAGGATTTAAATGCAAAATAGAGCCCCCAGAGCTGATCCCAAAAAGCTGCCTGCAACTAGGCCTCCTTACCACTTCTCTAATCAAAAAATTTGAGGCCAGGGTATTTCAGGAGCCCCCTAACTGACAAGTAGCACCCTCTCCTAGATGTTGGACATAAAGACAGATGTTTCTGGAGCCTTACTAGTCCAAACACTGGGACTCTCCAAGCTACTCTGCAGTGAGGACTGTCTTTCTCCATCGCTAGACAAAGATGGAATCAAGGGATTCTAGGCCTCTTTCCTGCTAGAGCTAAGCAAAGGTGGAGCTTTCAGGGAGACTAAAGGGTAGTGGTATGGCCTCTTTAGACAACGAAGTGCACACACAAAACCAGCCCCTTTCTAAGCATTAGGGCCAAGTCTCTGCCTGCTTCTTGTGGATAGGGACAGCCAAGTTTGATTGCAGAAGACAAAATAGGCCTTTGGCTGTCACGGCTTAGACAATGGAATTTTTCATAGCTATAGCCGGTTAATTAGAGTTCTGCATTGGGGTTTTGGGACAAAGCCCAGCTAGTAGCCAAGTCTTACTATGCCTTGTTTTATTTTTTTTTTTTTTGCACGTATATTTATTAAATCTAGGGACCCAGCAAGAAGACTGAGCAGTTAAAGGCAGGATTCGGATGTTACTGGATATCCTGGGTCTTCTTGACCAGTCACTATATTAATCATACTTCAGTGTCCCATATGTCTTGGTCCATTTTGTGTTGCTATAACAGAATACTACAGACTGGGTAATTTATAAAGAAAAGAAATTTATTTCTTATAGTTATAGAGGCTGGGAAGTCCAATATCAGGTGCCAGCAACTGGCAGGGGCCTTCTTGTATCATCCCATAGCAGGAGAGAAGGAGCCCTAACTCATCCTTTTATCAGGAACCCACTCCCATGATAACTCACTCACTTCCACGATAATAGCATTTGTCTATTCATGAGGGCAGAGCCCTCATCACCTAATCACCTCTGAAAAGGTCACACCTCTCAATAATGTTGCATTGAGGATTAATTTTCAACACATGAACTTGGGGGAACACATTCAAACCATAGCATCACACCATGATTAGGTTCAAAGAGCCCCTTGCCAGAAAATCTCCATTCATTCTAGAATCTTACTTATTAGAAGTTCAGTAATATTACCTCTTATAAATAGTGATTGGCAAAATACAATCAAAAGATTAGAAGCTAAACTCCTTTGAGTAACACATTATTCATTCACTGTCATCTTGCCCAAAGTTGTCTGTTAATAATCTAACAAGTTTGGCAGAGACTCCTAGGACCCTATTTCATTGTATGTTCTTTAAATGAGGTTAATAGTATTCATATCAGAGTTATCTCCAGACCTATCATGAAGGGTTGAGTCTCCACCCCTCCTCAAAAATTTTCAAGAACCTACCCCCTTCTCTCTGATCCAGCTCCAGCTGGCTGCCCTCCCACTGCAGGCCTGGGCCCAGTGGGAATGGCTGTTTTACAAGTAATTTTTCTTTCTTTTTTCCATTTCATTTTAACTCACACTTCCTTGGATAAGAAACCATTTTCTTCCTCAGGCCTCAAGTAACCAGAGCTCATGGTTCAGCTCATGCCATAACTACTTAATTAAGAAAGTTCCTCTGTGAAATCTACATGCGTGGGCCACATTGTGCACTTTATACTTTGATAATATTAATTCTTGGTATTAATTTTTCACACCTGCCCAATAGAACCTTATCTTCTATTTCAGGGAATGGTCAAGGATTCTCATTTTAAGCATTTCATATGTTACTTTATCAGGTCAGTTAAAATACTTGCACATTTTTGCCCTCAGTCAAGAGGCAAAAACTTGTGAGCTTGTTTAATCAGATGATTCTCATAATCCTCTAGGGGAGATTAACTGAATGGACTGTATTTTGAGAAATGAGCAGAGAAAGAGCTAGAGTTAAAGCTTTGGACACCTGCTTAGTCAAGGAAGGGAAGATGCTTAAAGTAAAAGGCCTACTGGAAAAGGGATAGGAAACCACAAAGGCCATTTTAGAACAGCTCACAATGTTAGCTTCAATTAGGCAAAAAATAAAATGAAATGAAACTTCCTAACACTGAAAGCTGCTATGTATTATGAACCTTATAGCCATATACTATGTTTTCTCAGAAAGTAGTTCTCAAAGTTTGTCATAGTCAGGTACATACTTACTTGGAAATATTTGTGCAGTATTGCATCTTAAGGATCCGGAGTTGTTTGCAGCCTATCTGAAGGTCCTCAAGGATTTGGTCAGTAAGCAGGACACAACCAGAGATATCCAAAATGTGCAGGTAATGGCATTTTGCCGATAACATCTCCATCGCTGAGTCAGTAATCTGAACACAGAGCCAAAGTAAGTACTGGCTATTCAAACACTATCTCAGGGAAGAACAGTGCCTTAGTCACTTTGGGCGACTATAATAAACTACCACAGACTGTGTAGCTTAAACATCAAACATTTATTTCTCACAGTTCTAGAGGCTGGGAAGTCCAAGATCAAGATAAAGATAGAGGTAGCTGCAATTGGTGTCTTGGGAAGTCCCTCTTTATTTGCAGATGCCTCCATTCTTGCTATCTTCTAACATGGCAGAGAGAGAGAGAGAGCTCTAGTCTTTCTCTTCTTATATGGCCATAATCCCATCATGAGAGCTCTACCCTTATGATCTCTTCTAAACCTGTTTACTTCCAAAGGCCCCACTTTCTATTACTGTCACAGTGGGAGTTAGGGTTTCAACATAAGAATTTTTGAAGGACAAACATTCAATTCATAACAAATAGAGTAACAAAATCAGACACTTGCAAATTCTCTTTCCCCCAGCTTGTCACATAATGGGCCTACAATTCAAGTGAGTTGTTTAGCTGTTTCCAAATAAGGTCAGGACAGTAAAATATCTGCCTCAAGTAGCACCAATAGAAATTATGATCTTAGCAAGGCACGGTGGCTCATGCCTATAATCCCAGCACTTTGGTAGGCTGAGGCAGGCAGATTGCTAGAGCCCAGTTCGAGACCAGCCTGGGCCACATGGTGAAACTCCCAATACAAAATACAAAAATTAGCTGGGCATGGTGACATGTGCCTGTAGTCCCAGCTACTTGGGAGGCTGAGGTGGGAGGATTGTTTGAGCCTGGGAGGTCAGTGATGCAGTGAGTCAAGATCACGCCACTGCACTGGGTGACACAGCCTCAGTGACAGAGCGGGACCCTGTGCCCCACACGCTCCCCCCCCCCCAAAACACACACAAAGTTGTGATCTTGCTGTTATTTTCATTTAAGAGTCCTCTGGTTTGGATGGGAAACTTCATCAAAATTTTTTAGTAATACCTGTTACACCAATATGAGCAACTTATGAAATGCTATAGAGATGGGATTTGGCTTTAAGTTTAAAATCCTCTCTAAGGCATCATCAATGTGAAAATATATGTTTAATAACATTACATGTTACAAAACTACAAAATATATATCCTCCAAAGTTAATCTGCAGACAGGCTCATATTACTATGAGAAGGGACCTGGACATCACTGTTCGTTTAGATGTAAAAAAGATGGAGTAACCTAGTTCTGGAAAGGGACAAGTAGGCCAGACAGATGTTTGGAAGCAAGGGGAGAATGAGAAGCAGAAGCCACAGATACTACCCAAATCCCACTCTGAAATATCCTGCCAAGGGTTCCAACATCTCACAGTTTTGCCCAGATGTCCTACAGAGGTAATTCAACTATACTACTTAGATTATTTCACTCACTCCAGGACTAGCTTTCAAATTTATAGCTAAACTGAGCCTTGCTGCAGAATCAACTAGATTACTCTCTCCAAAGGAATTTTTTTCCAACTGCGTTCAATTTCTTATTTTAAATGTTTGAATATTCTAGAAGACATAGGCCATGAGGCTTGGCTCTTGTTTTAACATAAAGTTAAAAGAATTATCCAAAAAAAAAAAAAAAAAGAATTATCCAGAAAAACACTTCAGTTTGAAATATATACTTTTTAACTTTGGAAAAAGAGATGCTGTCATTGTCTAAACATGCTTTGTTTCCAGAACACGCTCAGGACCAAGGTTAAACATTACAACTGACTCCACAAAAATGTCTCAGACATTCCTGCCATAATAGGTTGATCTCTGAGGATCTGATGTCATTGATAAAAGAAAAAGAAAAAAAAAAGCCCTCAGAACTGTAGAAAAAAGGAGGGACAACAAAGTGATGGAAAAGTCCAGGGAAGGTGGAGTTCAGAGTAGCAGGTTTGGTTTGATACTAGGAGAGCTGAAAAAGAGCCTGACAGTTCCTGCAGATCAGTAGCTCAAGTTGTTCAATGACTGACGTGATGTCGTTGGGATTTATGGATTAAGGGCTGGAAACTGGAGATGGAAATAACTTTGCTACATTTTTAACTCCCAGATATAAGGGCCTGATCTCAGCCTCATTGGGCAGATTGTGTTACTTCCAACACAACTACTTTTGATTCCTTGAAAAAATGTTTTGGTTTATTTTTAAATGAAATTATTTTATATTTTAGAAATAATATAAGCACATTGCCAAAAAATAGCAATAATAGCAAAAGAAAACAATTACAAATTTATCACCTTAACATAACTACTTTTAGTGTTCTGGAATATTTCTTGCTAGTTCCCCATTCCTATCCCCATTAACAGATTTGTAAATATAGTAATTACATTCATTTTGCATCCTCCCTTTTTTTTTTTTCCTCTGTTACCCAAGCTGGAGTACAGTGGCACGAGTTCGGCTCACTGCAACCTCCGCCTCCCAGGTTCAAGCAATTCTCCCACCTCAGCCTCCTGTGTAGCTGAGATTACAGGCGCCCACCACCACGCCCAACTAATTTTTGTGTGTTTAGTAATGTTGGTCAGGCTGGTCTCAAACTGATGACCTCAAGTGATCCGCCCACCTTGGCCTCCTAAAGTGCTGGGATTACAGGCATGAGCCACCGTGCCTGGCCTTTTTTTTTTTTCTTCTTCAAGTTGGGTTTCACCATGTTTCCCAGGCTGGCCTGGAACACCTGGGCTCAAGCTGTCTTCTTGTCGTAGCCTGCCAAGGGGCTGGAAACATAGCTGCACACCACCAAACCTTGCTTTCATCTTGCTTTTTTGTTTTTCCTAGTGCATTCTCATACTACTGCACAGTCTTCATATTCACAATCTTTAATTATTATAAAATGTTTTATTTAGTAGATGTAGTTTAGTTTATCATTCACATATTTCTGGTCATTTCCATTGTTCTTAAGTTTTTACTATTTAAATAACATTTTGATGACTGTTCATAAATATAGTCTTTTCCAAGTTTTGGACTGTTTACCTTAGGATAGATTTCAGAAAGTGGATTTGTATGCTATAGTTTGAATGTTTGTTTCCTCCAAAACTCATGTTGAAACTTAATCCAAGATGTGGCAGTATTGAGAGGTAGGGCCCTTAAGAGGTGATCGGGTCATGAAGGCTCTGCTCTCATCAATGGATTAATGTGTTATCATGGGAGTGGGACTGGTGACTTTATAAAGAAGAAAGATCTGAACTAGCCTGTTAACATGCTCAGCTCCCTTGCCATGTGATGCCCTGCATTGCCTTAGAACTCTGCAGAGAGTCCTTGCCAGCAAGAAGGTTCTCCACCAAATGCTCCACCTTGACCTTGCCTCCAGAAATGTAATATTACTAAATAAATTTTGTTCTTATAAATTACCCAGTTTCAGGTATTCTGTTATACACAACAGAAAGTGGGCAAAGACAAGGTATGACCACTTTTGTGGCTCTTGTTTACGTATTTTCATATTGCTTCACAAAAGGATTAAACCCATCTATAATGCTATCTACAATATAAGGACCAGTTTCACTGACCCCCTGCCAACCACTGGGCATTACCATTAAAAAATGTGCAATTTGGTAGGTAATAAATGATACTTCAAATAATAATGTTTTAAGTTGGATTTCTTTCTTATGTTGGATCTTTTTCCACATCGTTTACTAGTAATATTTTCTCTGATTTGAATCCCCTGGCTCTGGCACTCTTCAATTGTGACCATAGGTATAAGTTGCTTAAATTCTCTGAGCCTCAGTTTCCCCATTTGTAGAATGGTTACCCAAGATTGCCAAAGAACTAAAGAAGAACATGTATGTGACCAGTGACTAGCATAAAGAAAGCACTCAATAAATGGTAGCTATAATTTTGATTATTCATTTCCTTTGCCATTAATATATGGGATAGGTTTTTTTTTTTGTTTTTTTGTTTTTTTTAGTAGAACCTCTTTATACAAAAGAGAACTTGACTGTTGGCTTTCAGTTTGCTGAATTATACTTTTGTTTCTCCTCCCCTTTGCCCCCTCCCCTCCAAGTCCTGTTTTGATTGTGTTGGAAGTCAGGTAATTTTACTAGCACTTCTGGTGATCATCCCAAGAAAAAACTGCCTTGAAGATGGACGGCAAGAAAGGGGCTGAATAGTCCACAAAATGAACTTTTAGGTTAATGACAGTTGGTTTCATGAGACATTAACTAATGAAAATCTAATGCAGTAAGAAATAATGTGTTTTAAAGGTCAGGCCAAAAAAGAGAGTCCAAGTTTTTGCTCTAGCTTTTTGTTAAGCCCCTGAACTGTGGGAGGGCTTTTAAATATAATAAAAATATTTTTAATATAAGCTGGGCATGGTGGCTCATGCCTGTAATCCCAGCACTTTGGGAGGCTGAGGCAGGAGGATCACTTGAGCCCAGGAGTTTGAAATCAGCCTGGGCAACATGGTGAAACCCCATATCTACAAAAAATACAAAAATTAGCTGGGCATGCCTGTAGTCCAGCTACTCAGGAGGCTGAGGTGGGAGGATCACTTGAGCCTGGGAGGTTAAGGCTGCAGTGAGCTGTGATTGCACCATTACACTACAGCCTGGGAGACAGAGTGAGACCCTGTCTCATATATATATATAAAATATATATATCTAATAAATATATCTAATATATAATAAATATATCTAACATATAATATATAAGATATATTTCCAAGAGAGGGAGAGGCTCTTAGGAAATTATCTTCTTGCATATTATGTTATATTATGCTATATTTGGCTATTTCCTAAGAGCTCTATTGTATTATTTTCATTTATTTGTGAGAATGTAGCTGTGGTAGATTAAAAATGGCCACAAATGCTTTGCAGCTACTCTCAGGAAGAAGTAGAGTCTGTTTCCTCACCTCTTGAATCTAAGCTAACCTTGTCACTTGCTTTGACCAAAGGAATGGAGCAGAAGTCATATTCTTCTGAGCCAGGCCTCAAGATGCCTTGCAGCTTCTGCCTTTAGCCCTTAGCCTCTTGGAGTGTATTACTGCCCTTGAAGCAGCTCAGCTAGCTTGCTGGAGGATGAGACCACATGAAGCAGGAGGAAGCTGTCCCAGCTGGGTCCCCTAGGCCAACCAGCTCTAAGGGGAGTCAAGAGATGACTGCTGCTGCTTGGGCAACCCTGGGGCCAACCACTATCAGAAGAACCACGCAGCCGAAACCAGCCCAAATTCCTGGCCCATAAGATTGTGAGAAAATAAAACGTAGTTGTCTTAAGCCACCAAGTTTGAGAGTGACTGGTTACATAGCAATAGATCAGCCAATACCATGTGCCAGAAATCTCACCCTTTGTAATATATAGTAAAATGTGACCCATTGATCATTTCTTTAACTTATGACCATTTTGAAACCTCTAATTGATTTTCCTTATGGTCATTTTAAAACCTCGAAGCTGAAAGAATTTCCAAACATGTTAGCCAGCTGCACTAAGAAAATAAAGGTTGAAAAGGGTAGAGTTGTCATGGGGAATCCCAGAAGTAGCAAATCTCTTACTCCTCTCCCATTACATTACAAGTCTGTGGAACTGGGATAAAGTTACCTCACTAAATCCTATTTGCTCAATACTCTATACCTTTCCACTCCTAATTTCCCCATCTGTAAAATGAGGGTAATTTAAAACAGACAAAAAATAGTATTTACTCTCATCTCCCAGTGTTTCAGTGGTCTGGAGACATTTCTCCAAATAATAAACTTTTTGGGTAAAATGTTTTACCATATTAGTATAAGAGAAATTCTGTGCATGCCCTGGGGATTTCTCCCAGCTCACAAGTTTGTGTAGCTTTAACTGAGCCCGGGGCCTTAGGGAAGAGCAGCCGGGCTTTGTGACCTGGCTCAATCACCTTCTCAGATGTATTTCACCTGTAGGACAGTTCAAGTAACCTTGGGCACACCCCTTCTCTCCCTTTTGTAGATCGTCATTCTCAAGCATAACTATAGAATGTGCTGGGATGTAACATCCTGAGACTGAGGATAGGGGGTACTGACTGGAACAGCCAGGCTCTGTTCCAATTCCCCCGAGAAACAGGACATCTTTGTGCTTCAGCCCAGTGGGTCAAGTGAACCCCAGGTTATAAAACCCAAGGTGGTCCACCTTCCAGAGTCCTTCAGCTGTGGTGCAAGTGGAACATTTACAGTTGAGATTTCATCCATCTTGAGCAGCTTTCCTGAGCCTTGGGAAACAGGCTCTCCAGGAATCCTGTCTCACTAGACTCAGACAAGTTGGTAACCAGTGCACAATGGACCTGCTTCACGTCACCTACGCTTTTAGGACAGAAATGCAGTTCTAAAGCACTGGCCTGTTTTCACTTACCTTATCCCTCTCAGAGGTGTATTGCAGAGACATTTTGTTCAGGGCTTCGCTTTAATTTTTCTCATTTCCCACCCCCTTTTCTTTCTAATCATTACTAACTCCTACTTCACATCAGTCATGAGGGTCAAAAGTGACAGTGTTAATCACAGGGCCTAGTGCACTGCTGAGTGCTTTGAACTGGCCCCAGAACAACCAGCTTTTCCTCTGATTTGCAGCTATCTTTGTTTTCCTTGGCATTTTAGTGTCGAGTAGGATGAGGTCACAGTACTACTGACTGACCTTGAAGGTGAGGTAGTTGCAAGGAAAAGCTGGCCTTTCTGGGGATGGATAAGATGACCATTCAAAATTCACCTGTGGACTTTTGGGAAACCTGGCACAGAATGATGAACCAGATACCAACATGTTTTACGGCTCATCAAAATCGACATAAGTGGAATATGTTAGGCTGGACCACAGCCTTATGAATTCAGGGTGAGTTGAGGAGTATTCAGATTGGTCCAGATGATGGGCCCCACATCTGAATCAGGATGCTCATCTGACTCACAGTGTGACCAGAATTAATTCAGATGGTAAAGCTAAATCTTTCTACTCCTTTATATCCGAGTTCTAAAATAATCAACTCCACTTTCTTCCTCTTTCTCCCTCTAAACTTTTGATATAGAGTGATGCATTTCATGCATATTTGTTTAACATCCCCCTTAGCTTCTGGGCTGCAAGACAATATCCATGCACAGTTTACAGAAGGAATTCCCTCAACCTTCATAACAAAAAACAAAAAACCAAAGCAAGCAAACAAACAAAATCCTCTGCCCTGTTTTCTGTTTGCACTGGAGCCTCTTCTTTTCTCATTCTCCTACTTTCTGCTTTAGAGCCACTAAGAAACCCAGTCTCCATCTGTGCCTGCTTTACAGCCAGAGCAGTTCTCATTTCTCACTAAACCATGTGTTGCCCATATGTCTGTGTGCTATGAACGCAAGAATCCTGGTGAACTGTCACTGTTTAAGCTGCAGAGAGTCAGTTGGTCAGTGCTGCTAGTGTTCTGGGTCCCTTGACCCAGCTCACTGATAGAACCAGATGATGCTGACCAGAAAGCCATCTGGTTCCCATAGTTCTAAACAAGTATATTATTAAACAAAAATAATTTTTGCTGTGAACTTTTTGGCTTAGTTTTGTCATGGCTTACCACATCTTTTTCCCTGCCGCCTCCTCCTTTTTATTGCAGTACAATTAGCTAACCATACAAACCAAACAACATAGAAGCTGAACTTCTAGATTAAATAAAGCATAGGGCATCTTGAGAGTTGATGTGGATGCTCTAGTAAACAAAAACCTTCAGTGTGCACAACAGAATAGAACAAGATTGTTAATAACCTTGTAATTTCTGAGGATTTTCAAAAAGATTTCTTAGTTTTCTTCTTTCTTCATATTTTGCTAACTCCAAGTTTTTCCTGTTAATTTGTGTTGATCAGTATCTTCCACTTTAGAGACCTTCCTCTTATGTCTGGTAATCCTTTTGTTCATGATTAAGAGTGGAGGACTAAAAACTAATCGGAAGGTCTGAGTACATGCATCTCTATTGTAAGCTTCAATGAAGGATGATCTAGGTAGGTTATTTGTTGGGAACCCCCCACCCAGCCGTCAGTTATTTTAGGTCTTTCATCTTGGGCTAGTCAGGGTTCCCAGAGAAGAGGCTACCAATCTCCCACCTGGAGAAAAAGATCTGGCCACCAAGTTCTTGATGCTCAGTTGGAAAAAGTGCTTGAATATCTCTGCACTCAGCATTCAGTCACTTAGTTAGCCTAGCAACCCTCTGTTTTACTATTTCTAGAGTAGTGGGCAATTAAAGAACAATTTTGGCCCTCGCCTCCACCAGAGAACATTTGGTAAGGTCTGGAGGGATGGGATCTTACGTGCTACTGACATATAGTGAGTAGAGGGCAGGCATGCTATTAAACATGTACAGGGCACAGGATACACACACACACCCCACTACAAAGCATTATCTTGTCCAAAATATCCATAGTGTCAGGGATGAAGAAACAGAATTTAGGAAATAAATCTCCAAGCTTCTGTTTAGGGTGGGGAGAGACAGTTGCCCAGATTTATGGAGCAGAAGGTGGAATATAGAGATCTATCTACTTCTTAAGAATCTCTAACTCAGTCATTATTATTTTCATCACCACTCTTAAGCCAGTTCCAATGGTACACGGTGCTCCCAAGCTTGAAGATTGTGGTGTAAATCAGATTTTTTTTTCCAGCTTTCTCTACTGTTGGCTTAGGATTCAAAGCAGTTTCTGGTCTGCTAAATTAGTCCATCTATTTTCAAGCTTCCAAATTTGTGTTGCTCTTATCTCCTCTCCTATTTTCCTTATCCATGTGGGCCCTCACTCTTCATGTCTAGTTTTGGTAGGGTTTCAAGAGGAACAAAATTATATGTGTATATGCAGTCTACTATTATTAATCCAGAACCCGAGATCTCTAGTTCTTTACATGGAGATATGTCCATAGTATATTAAAAAGTAGGTTACAATGTATTTTGGAAAGTATGATTCTATTATTTTTTTAAAAAAGGCAAAACACAAACTTTCTATAACTATTTCTAATCTCTTTGTGCACAGAAAAAAAAATCTAGAAGAATAAAATACCAGCAATGGTTATGTCCAGGTGATGAGAGGACAATGGATATTTACTTTCTTCTTTAAGCTTTTATATGTAGATCAAATTTTTCATAATGAGTACTTCATTTATATACAGAGGTTCAGAAAAATTATAAAACGCTTGAAAATAACACAAAAGATGATGGTATGTCCTTGGAGTGTCAACCTAGAACACTGTTTAACAGGCCTACCTGGAGAATTCTGTAGGAAATCATGCCTTTGTTTGACATACTATTTACTGTTCACTAAGGCCCCAGCTCAATGAAGTTATATGTTAATTGTTATATTTTTGTCCAGGAAAGATGCAAATTATTTGTATCTCGTAGAAACTGTAACCCCAAGGTTATAGATTTAATAACTTGTAAGACATTTTTAGATCTAACCTAACACTCTTAATCCAACATTCTTTCATCAGTTCCTATAAATACTAAGTTCATTCAAATGCTCTACGTACTGGCTTTGTCATTTTGTTGGTCCTCTCATTAGTGAATTAAAGAAATCTTTGACACATGTTTATATTTGTATGAAAATTATATTTTTAACTTTTGGAAAATTCTACTTTGACACCAATGGAATCATAAGCTATTTCCAATCTGAGGATAGAAAAAAAAAATCCAATGAATACCTCAACCATGGCAAAGAAAACACATTCTGAGTCCAGCCCTGACTGCTGTCCTGCCTTGTCCCATGGCAGTGCTTAAATTGAACATGTTTGAGCCCTGACTCCTGCACATACCTTTGGACAGCCAGCAATGCTGAGAGACGTGAGGTTAATGCAGTAAATGGCCAGTGCTTTGATAATCATATCTGACAGCTGGGAGCAATAAGAGACATCCAAATGTTCCAAGATCAGTGAGCTTTTGCAGAATGCCTGCAAGAAATTCCAAGGTCAATTTTTTCTTTTCTTTAGTCATCTAGAGCTATCCTACTAATAGCAGCTTATTAAATGTACATTTCAGTCCCTGAAATACAGATGTTAGATCTTGATGCCCCCAAAAAATAATTTTTAAAAAACCCATGTTACATCCAACATCTCTTTATAGCAAAAGATATTCACAAAGCAGCTTAACAGCTTAGTGATATTCAAATACTTGCTAACAAAATTTGGTTTTCTTGAAGTTAGGTCTAATGAAATTTGACTCACATGGTCAGTAATTATTAATTACATTCAGCCAAATGAGTGGAAGAAAAGAAATCTGAGGGTAAGATTAGATGGCAGACGCTCCAAGATTGACAGTGGAATGTAATGGAAAG
Source organism: Macaca nemestrina (assembly GCF_043159975.1). NCBI lineage: Eukaryota > Metazoa > Chordata > Mammalia > Primates > Cercopithecidae > Macaca > Macaca nemestrina. The sequence continues at coordinate 56,359,566 of NC_092128.1, read as the reverse complement.
AACAAATTCTTTGGAATCAGACAGATACGAGTTTTACTTTCATTTCTACCACTTACTACCTCTGAAATCTTAGCAAGCTATTACCTTTCTGAGCCTCAGTTTCCTTTTTTTTTTTTTTTTTTTTTTTGAGTGTCTTGCTCTGTTGCACAGGCTGGAGTGCAATGGTGTGATCTTGGCTCACTGCAACCTCCATCTGCCAGGTTCAAGTGAATCTTGTGCCTCTTGTGCCTATTGGGATTTCAGGCGTGCACCACCACGCCCGGCTAATTTTTTTTTTTTTTAGTAGAGATGGGGTTTCTCTAGGTTGCCCAGGCTGGTCTTGAACTCCTGACCTCAAGTGAGCCACCGTCCTCACCTCCCAAAGTGCTGGGATTACAGGCATGAGCCACCGTGCCGAGCTCCTCTTTTTTAACTTAGGGAAAATAATATCTACTCTCTAGCATTGTTTCGAAATGCTGAAATGTTCACCTGAAACATCTAGGGCTAGAAAAAGGCCTGGAAATCATTCCTTTATATCAATACTTCTTAATTTTCATTCCTACTTTTCAGTTAAAAAATAACTCAGTGATAAGAATCCATGAGGACATAACACTTAGAAGTTCACAACTCAGCAGTTATACAAGAACAAAATGATCCACAAAAGTAAACCTGTCATTGCAAAAATATATTTAAAAAGCAATAGAAGTGGAAATTGGAAACCATGATAGAAAGAAAGAGAGAGAGAGAGAGAAAGAAAGAAAGAGAGAGAAGAAGTAAGGAAAAAGAAAGAGAGGGAGGAAATTTCCTCCCCAAAATGTGAGATTATAATAACTACATGTGCTCAATCACTCTTAAGGATTCTGCCTCATTATGAAGCAGCTCCTCTTAGAATACAAAGTTAGAGACCTCAATAAATGATAGTTTACCATTAATTTCAGTTGTAAGTACTAGTAACCCTAGTGGGTTACTAAAGACACTTCTTATTTATATGTAAAAATAGATGTCCATTGGACTACATGTGATTTTCCTCTCAGGAATAAGAGAAGGGTCAGTGCCTGGGCATCAGAATGACAGTTTACAGGTAAAACCACCAGTGGGCCTCTCTCCCACTGCTTATGCCAATTTTCTCTTGTTTTAGCCCTAAGGAAGTTTGGAAAGAACTAGTTAGCCAGCTATTTTCTTTAGCAAGTTAACAGAATAGGGAAGATTTCCAGGAGAGGCAGTGTAGCCTAACAGTTAAAACTAGGACTGTGGCATCACACAGAGTGGGGTGAGAAGCCTGGCTCTGCTACTGTGGGTTACTGAACCTCTCAGAGCCCCAGTGTCTCCTTGGGCAAAATGGTAATAATAATACCCATATCAAAGAGTGGTTGTGTAGATTATATGAAATAATATATATATACCTGATGTGGCTCTTAGCACAAAATAGATTCTCTAGCTATCTCTAAGATTTTATATACTGTGTTATAGTTGAGAGGCAGTATGCACATTGGCTAGTGCTTGGCACATAGTGAAGACCCCATAAAAGTTAACTAGTGCTTACTTCAGCAGCACAGATACTAAAATTGAAAAAAAATACAGAGATTAGCCTGGCCCCTGAACAAGGATGACACAGATTTGTGAAACATTTAATTTTTTTTTTCAGTTAGGAGGAGAAAGTTCAAGAGATCTATTGTATATGATGACTATAGTTAATAATAATGTATTGTATACCTGAAATTTGCTAATGGATTTTGAATGTTCTCACCATAAAAAGTATCATAAGTATGTAAGGTGATGAATGTTAATTAGCCTGATTTAACCATTCCACAGTGTGTGTGTGTGTGTGTGTGTGTATACAGCATGTTGTACTTCATAAATATATACGATTTTTATTTGTCAGTTAGAAATTTTAAAGCCATTAAAAAGAATAAGATAAATGTTAACTACTGTCAGGATTTGCACATGACACCAATAATAATAAAGATGCACACATGTATTGTACTTTGAGAAAAACTGAAAGATATTGGTTATTTAACCCTAAGTCATCATCTTTTCCTGACCACAAAGCCAACAGTGATTCATTCTTTGATCTCATGCAGAACTTGTCTTTTTCAACTGATTCAGCACTTAGGGTATTTGACTAATTCCTGTATTGCATGAAAATCTGTCTTGTCTGGCAACTACGTGATGGCAAAAATTAGAAGGGGCAGCTTGTCAGGAGATAGCTTGGGACCTGTCGCTGCAGATAATCAACATAGTGGGGCACACCCAAGGAGGTACAGAAAGGAATCTACCTTTGAATTATTGCAATCAGTGGCCTTGAATCTCAGTTTGGAGATTCAATAAGAATGCAGTAAGTCTCTTGTACTGCCTGGAAATCTGCTTTCATAGCCCTTTCCCAAACATCATATTAGAACACAGTAAGTGTTCAATAAATACTAGTTGGTTCATTGATCCTTTATGTATTCAAGAAAATTAAGAAGTCTCTTTTAATAATACAAGAATTTTTATGTTGCAAGGAGTAAAGTGACATTGTTTTCCCTTGTTAGAGACATTAACATTGTTAGAGAGAATGGACAGAGTTAAAGGAACCAGAGAAAAATTAAAGCAAGAAAGAATATTTAAACTATAAGAATAATTTATTGAAGGACGAAACAAGCTTTAAAGGTAGATTCAAGGCTCTTTGTGTCTGCAAATCCTCTTCAGTAGCATCTGCCAATGTCTTGGACTGCTCAAATCAATTCTGCCTTATGCCTTTTTAAAAGCTCTAATATTCTTTAAAGCCAAATGTTCTCAGAGATTTTAAATTTTAAAATAATTTAAAAATGATTACAAGGTCTATGATACATTCATGGTACCATTCTCATCCATGGAAAACCTGAGGCACAAAAATTGGTCTAAGGCTTTATGCTAAATCAGCGGCAGATTGGCGAACTAAAGTCAGAACTTTTCCCCTCTTATAATCTGTGTTTTCCTTTAAACACATATAAGTCATATTAAGTACTTAAATCTGCAAGCATGTTTCAACATAATCACTCATGAAATTCCATTTCCCCCTACAGATAAGATTACAGTATACACTTCTGGCTCCAGTGCTGCAGAATCATACTTCTATCCAT